>NC_044031.1:642195598-642504781 GCF_901765095.1 Microcaecilia unicolor
ATTGGAGCACAGAGAAAGAGCAAACAAACAACCCCCACAGGGAGAAACAAAGGGTCCCGAGCCTGCTACAAGGGCAGGACATACAAATCAGAATACAAACACAGCAACAAAGGGTAAGTCCAAAGGAACTCATCACACAGCACCACAGCCAAACAGAGAATCCCAGTTGCAGTGAGAGAGGTAATTAGACACACACTAAAAGCAGCAGGCAAACAGAGACAGAGGAACAGAAACTGCAGGCAAGGTAAGGAGTAATCAAACCCCACTAAAGCACAGAGCAAATAGCTCAGACAGAGCGCAGGTAAGGCTTCAGAAAAACAGGAATAATGCCAAAGCAGGGATTGTAGGGAAAGGTAAGCTTAAATTGATCAGACTGACATCAGCTCAGCCCCTGACAGACCAATCAGGAGCGATTACAAGCATTCCCCTGTCTGACTAACAGAATTCTAACAGAATCATAACACATACCCTGAGGCAACATGATTTCACTAGAGACAGGTCTTGTCAGACAAATCTGATTAATTTCTTTGACTGCATGACTAGTGTTGGATTGAGAGATGTCATGGCAGCCATTTTGAAGTGACCTCTGACATAGGCAGAAACAAGTGGGCATCACTTCTGCCCATTTGTAACTGGATCATCAAGTATTCATCAAGGTAGGCCTGGGGGGAGGGGATTCAGGCCAGGGAGGGATGTTCTATGTTCCATGGGGTGGGAAGGGAGATTTGGACAGATGGGCAGCCAGAGTTGCTACCCAGAAGGTAACCTGGCATCGGCTGATATTCAGACTGGTGCCAGGTTAAGACAGTCTTTTTTCTATCCTAACTTTATGTAGGTTCCTCATCAGTTAGGGGTTGGCCATTAAGGGACAATATTCAGCAGCACTGTCCAGTTAAGTGCTACATAGAAAAATAGAAAAAATGTAGGCAAATCTACCCATCCATGCTGCACTTAGCCCAGACATGCAATTTAAACAGCCAGGACATTGCTTTGAATATTGGGCTCTTAGTTACTAGATACAAATTTTTAAATTGTTTATTGCTAAATTCATTGAGCTTCATTTTCTATATTTTTAGTATTTATGTGCATCTATTTGAAGTAACACTTTTTCTCTCCAGCATCCATGGAAGAAGAAAACATTACTATGGTGACTGACTTCCTTATTCTTGGATTTTATGAATTTCCTGAGTTACAAATTCCTCTTTTTACTCTCTTTTTACTGATTTACCTGCTCATCCTTATGGGGAACCTCACTATTATAACAGTGACCTACTTCGACTGTCAACTACAAACTCCAATGTACTTTTTCCTCAGAAATTTGTCCTTTCTCGATATTTCATACACATCACTCACACTCCCCAAACTGTTGGATTCTCTTAAGGAAATATCAATCTATTTCTAAATATGGTTGTTTCATTCAGATGCATTTTTTTGTGTCCTTAGCAAGCATAGAGCTGTATATTCTTTCAGTCATGGCTTATGATCGCTATGTGGCCATTTGTCATCCCATGTACTATGCTGTGATTATGAATCACAGAATCTGTATAATGATGACCATAGGGACCTGGATCTTTGGGTTTCTGCTACCAGTGCCATACAGTATCCTTGTATCACATTTTTCCTACTGTGGGTCCAAGGAGATTAATCACTTCTTTTGTGATATTTCAGCACTGTTAACACTATCTTGTACTAATACTTACACCCTTGAACTTGTCATTTACATGTTTTGCCTATTTGTTGGCCTGCCCTGTTTATCTCAATAATTACATCTTATGTGTATATCATCTCTGCCATCCTGAGATTCGTTCTATAGAGGGGAGACATAAAGCCTTTTCCACCTGTGCTTCCCATCTAACAGTTGTGATTCTATTCTGTGTTACTGTGATCTCTTTATATATGAGACCAGCATCAATGCAATCAATGGAGAAGAACAAATTTTTTGCTGTGTTGTACAATATTTTAATTCCACTCTTCAATCCCATTATTTATAGCCTGAAAAACAAAGAAGTAAAAAATGCCCTAAGAAAACTATTCACTAGAAAACTATTTTCCTAAGGAAGAAATGAACATTTCTGGTTTGTGAAGGTAAAACACCATGACTGACCAGGAGATGAAGGAGACAATTCCCTATACCCAGTAACCTTGCAAATCTTAATTACACTGTAAACATTTACATGTAGTAGCATCCACTGAATCAATAGTACCCCTAACTGTAACTGTATTTAAGGGCTGCCACAATAAAAATGATTGCATGTTTAAAAAAAGAGGCAACAGTGGTAGAGCTAAGATGGTGGCTTGAGTCTGTCAGTGTTCTTTTACAATCCTACCTGATACTTTCTTTGCCTCTTTTCAACATGGCCCATACCTAGAGGAACTGGAGGATTAAGACTGCTCCCCCGATGTTCAGGAAATCCTCCCCAGTCCACCAAATGATTGTCAGGTAGGCTGCCAGGACCCCTGCAACTTTAACTAGGTGACAGCAGCTTGCTGTGGATTCAGGTGGAGGATGCCACTCTATTGGCCCCTTTCTTTAACTCTCTACCATGTCTGCTTGACCCCATGGTACCAGAGGAACTTTCCAGTGCTGATCTGTCGGGGTTAGAAGCTCCAATCTGGGACCAGGATGTAGTGAGGTTCATTGAGTGGAGGAGTGGCCTAGTGGTTAGGGTGGTGGACTTTGGTCCTGGGGAACTGAGGAACTGAGTTTGATTCCCGGCACAGGCAGCTCCTTGTGACTCTGGGCAAGTCACTTAACCCTCCATTGCCCACTGCATAGAGCCTGCCATGAGTGGGAAAGCGTGGGTACAAATGTAACAAAATAAAATAAAATTGGTGAGTCTGTCAGCGTCACAGCATCAGCTGTTGAGGCAGTGAGGAAAGCATCCTTGGTGGCTTCTCTGGAGAGCATTTATGAGGCTCTCCAGAGAGTGGACTCAACAGTTGTTAAGTCAGTGTTGGAAGTTTCTACATTAGTGAGTAAAGTTGAATTATCAAAATGTCTGGAAGCCTTAAATCTTGAATTTACACCTCAGATGTCCTTCTATGTTAAATTGTACAGCGCTGCATAACCCTAGTAGCGCTTTAGAAATGTCTAGTATAGTATGACGTTGTCAATAGTAAAATATCACTCCTATCTGTACCCTTCTCCACCACCGCTAACTCCAGACTCCGCCCCTTCTGCCTCGCATCACCATATGCCTGGAACAGACTTCCCGAGCCCATACGCCATGCGCCCTCCCTGCCATTTTCAAGTCCTTACTCAAAGCCCATGTCTTCTCCCTTGCTTTTGGCGCATAACCACCTTCCCCATTCATGATACCTACACTGACTACATAGTTTGTAACCTTTACATTGTAAGCTCTCTTGAGCAGGGACAGTCCTTCCCCATGTTAAACTTGTACAGCACTGCGTAACCCTGGCAGCGCTATAGAAATGCTAAGTAGTAGTAGTAGTAGTAGTAGATACAAGAAGTTAAAGAAGATGTAAATTCTCTTCAGGAAGTATCATCAGCTATTACTAAGGATAAAATACTATTGACCAGAACATTTGAGCAGTTAGAAAATTACAACCAGAGATTTAATTTAAATCTCTTGAATTTCCCAAGGTTGCTAAGAATTGCACCCATTGATGCTTTTAAGAGCTACTTAACTGAAGTTCTGAAACATCCTTCTCAAACTATTCTGTCAGTAAATAAGTTATATTATGTTTCTTCAAAAGTTATAAGTGGGATGCCTGGTACTAAGGGTCAAGAGACTGAAATTTTGAATCAAGGAACTGATATCTTTAATCAAGGAATTTGATCTGAGGCACTGAATGTCTCAGGATTGTTGGAGACATCTTTAACAGAAGATTCAGAAAGACTAACTTTGCTCATTTCTTTTGTATTTGAACAGGATTTGAATGCTGCAATGAGATTATTTTTTAGGAACTCCCAAGTTCTTTTCTGTGGTAGAAAGGTTTGGATCTACCCCAATGTGACTATCAGGCTCATTTTTAAAAGAGATGTACGTCCAAAAAGCGAGATAAATTGGCACTTGGACGTCCATCTCTCAGAGACGTCCCAATCGGTATAATCAAAACCCAATTTTGGACGTATTTATGGGAAGTCCGTCGCAAGGATGTCCAAATCTCAAGGGGGTGTACCAGAGGCGTGGTGAAGGTGAGACTTGAGCGTTCCTAAGACTTGGATGTCTTTGAGCCATAATGGAAAAAAGCAAAGACGTCCAGCACTAAAACTTGGACGTTTTCACCCAGATCTGTTTTTATTACGAATAAGGCACAAAAAGGTACCTGAAATGACCAGATGACCACTGGAGGGAATCAGGGATGACCTCCCCTTACTCCCCCAGTGGTCACTAACCCCCTCCCACTATCAAAAAACATCATTAAAAATATTATTTGCTAGCCTCTATGCCAGCCTCAGATGTCATACTCAGGTCTATGACAGCGAATGCAGGTCCCTGGAGCAGTTTTAGTGGGTGCAGTGCATTTCAGACAGGTGGACCCAGGCCCATACCCCCTACCCGTTACATTTGTGGAGGAAACAGCAAGCCCTCCAAAACCCACCAGAAACCCTCTGTACCCACATATAGGTGCCCCCTTCACCCGTTAGGGCTATGGTAGTGATGTACAGTTGGGGGTAGTGTGTTTTGGGAGGGCTCAACAACAACACCTGGGAGCATTTTATGAAGTCCACTGCAGTGCCCCCTAGGTTGCCCAACTGCTGTCCTAGCATGTCAGGGGGACCAGTGTACTAAAAATTTTGGCTCCTCCCGTATCCAAATGGCTTGAATTTGGATGTTTTAGACTTGGACGTCTTTGGTTCGAAAATGACCGAAAATCAAAAACGTCCAAATCTGAGGATGTCCAAATCCGAGAACGTCCAAATCCAAGGACGTCCATGGTATTTTCAAAACAAAGATGGACATCCATTTTTTCAAAAATGACCTTTTCCCCACCTCCAAATTTGAACTTTTTACAAAGACATCCAAATTCCAACTTAGCCATTTCTTTCGAAAATGCCCCTCTAAGTCAACACAAGAACATAGGAAGTTGTTTCTGGCTGTGAGACAGGATGTATTGGCTTTGGGTGCTTCCTTTATATTGTCATATCCATGTAAATGTTTAGTTAAGTATCTTGGATTGAAATAAACCTTCTTTTCTCCTGAACAATTGAGGGCTTTCATAGACTTAGAGAAGATCACAACCTACATCAAGCTCGATGTAGGTTGATGTAGGTTGTGATCTTCTCTAAGTCTATGAAACACAGCACTGTACACTTGAACATGAAGTACAGTCTCTGCTCAACAGAGCTTTCAATCTAATTAGGACAAACAGGACAAATAAGGGATAAGGGAATTTCTAAGGTTGGAATGATAAAACAATGGTACTGAACAAGTGAGTAAGGGTTAGGAGTTGAAAACACCATTAAAAAAGTGGGCTTTTAGCCTAGATTTGAAGACGGCCAGAGATCGAGCTTGATGTAGACTTAGAGAAGATCACAACCTACATCAAGCTCGATCTTTGGCTGTCTTCAAATCTAGGCTAAAAGCCCACCTTTTCGATGGTGCTTTCAAATCCTAACCCTTACTCACTTGTTCAGTACCATTGTTTTATCATTCCCACCTTAGAAATTCCCTTATCCCTTATTTGTCCTATTTGTCCGAATTAGATTGAAAGCTCTGTTGAGCAGAGACTGTACTTCATGTTCAAGTGTACAGTGCTGTGTATATCTTGTAGCATTATAGAAATAGTAGTAGTAGTAGTAGTAGTAGTAGATAACTAGTAGTAGTAGTAGTAGACAATATAATATTTGAGCAGGAGTTAAATCCAGCTAAGTCTTACTTATATTTTCTTTCTTTTCACCTAGTGATATAAGCTCGTACTTTTTCTTTCTTCACCTCTCTGACTTTGAGGGGCATAATCGAACGGCGCCGGCAAAATAGATGCCCAGCCATCTATTTTGGCGGCGCCACAAAGAGCTGTCCGGAACCGTATTATCGAAAAAGATGGCCGGCCATCTTTTGTTTCGATAATTCGGTTGGGGCCGGCCAAATGCCATAGAGCGCCGGGTTTGAGATGGCAGACTTTGTTTTTCAGCGATAATGGAAACTGGAACCGGCCATCTCAAACCCGGTGAAATCCAAGGCATTTGGCCATGGGAGGGGCCAGCATTCATAGTGCACTGGTACTTCTGGATATTTAGATCTTGCTGATCAGTTATGTTATGACTTACTTGTTCTGGAGTGCTGTATTTTGTGATACTGTTTTGAGAAATGTTCAATAAAGACTTCATACAATTAAAAAAGTCCCTGACGTGCACTTCCCTTAATGGCCGCTTTCTCCCCGTTCCCTTAATGTCCGTCGGTCTGTTGATGACTGTCTTTCTCCCTGAATGGGGAAATCAAACTGTTTTTGTTCATAGCTTTTTCAGTAGTAACAGTGGGATTTGAACAGTCCACCTCTGCATTACAAGACCAGTGATGCAACCACTTGGCCATAGCTCCACTTACTTAAATGTCCCTCCCTTTTGATTATGCCCCTCCAGGTCTCTCTCAGCCACTCACAGACTGCTAAATGCGCTGTGATTGGCTGAGAGAGACCTGAAGGGGTATAATCAAAAGGGAGGGACAGGTAACTAAGTGGAATTGTGGCCAAGTGGTTACATCACTGATCTTGTAATGCAGAGTGGCTGGTTCAAATCCCACTGTTACTACTAAAAAAGCTATGAACAAAACAGTTTTGATTTCCCCGTTTGGGAAGAAAGACTGCCATCAAGGGAAAATGTGCACAGTAGGGATTTTCTTAATTTGTATGAAGTCTTTATTGAACATTTCTCAAAACAGTATCACAAAATACAGCACTCCAGAACAAGTAAGTCATAACATAACTGATCAGCAAGATGCTTTTTTTTTACGAGCTGGTCGACTAGCTTCCCCTCCTAGGGAAGGAAATTCGCATGCAAATGAGCAGCTTATTTGCATGTGATTTCCTTCATGCATGCCCTTCCCTTACCAATTCGCTAAGGGATCGGTAAGGGAAGGACTCTTCGGTGCAGTTTAGTGCACCTGGCTTTAAATCTGCTCCAGGGACCTGCATACTGCTGTCATGGAGCTGGCTGGAATAGAGGCTGTCAAAAAATGTTTTAAAGTTTTTTTGGGGGGTGAGAGGGGGTTGGTGACCACTGGGGGAGTATGGGGAGGTCATCCCCGATTCCTTCCGGTGGTCATCTGGTCAGTTTGGGCACCTTTTTGAGACTTGGTCGTGAAAATAAATAGACCAAGTAAAACTGGCTAAATGCTCGTCATCGCCGGTTTTCTTTTTTCCATTATCAGCTGAAGCCGGCCATCTCGTAAGCACGCCCATGTCCTGCCTTTGCTACCATGCCGACACGCCCCCTTGAAGTTTGGCCGCCTCTGCGACGGAATGCCAGCGAGTGTGTCCAAAAATCGGCTTTCGATTATACTGATTTGGCCGGTTTTAGGAGATGGCCGGCCATCTCCCGATTTGTGTCGGAAGATCGCCAGCGATCTCTTTCGAAAATAAGCCTGTTTGTGGTCTAAGAAGGATGTTTGGAAATTTCTTTTTGTATTAGAAATATGTAATATTTATTTGTTTCTTTAAATTATTGGATCCATTTTTCCTACACAACTGTTAATATTGGTTTGCTTAAAGATGGCCGCCTGAACACTGCTAGAGGTATTGAGTGGAAGCTGGAATTCCTCTTTCTTCTAAAACAATATGCCACATACCAAGAGAAAGGGTGCGACAAAAAGCACTTTGCCGAAGGCTATGGCGTCGACCCCAGTGCAGCAGTCGCTCGATTGATTCTGGCAGAATATTCCACCAGAGACTGGTTTGGCGAGCCCGTTGTTGAGCCCCAATGGAGGAGCGTCGGCGCTCCTGGGCTGCGAGGTTTCCCTCACGCCGCCGGAGTTGGTCCCGCCTCCTTGCCCTGCTTTGATCCGAGGGCCAGAAACCCCGCTGGATGCGGAAGACGCTACTGGCGGGATTTCCGTCGGCAAGGCACCCCGGAGATCGGACGGGGAGGACTTGGAGTCCCAGGAAGAACCGGGAGAGATTACCCTGACGGTGGTTTGGAAGGCAGTACAGGCATTAACGTTAGCTGTTTCAAATTCAACAAAAGAATTTGCTGCAATAGTGAGTAAATTGGAAAAATTTGATCAATCTTTGGAAAAAATTAAGAACGATGTAGATGCCCAAACTCAAAAGATGCATGAGGAAATGACTGGTTTAAAATCCTCAGTAATGGCTCTAATTAAGGATAAACAAATAATTCATAGGAAAATCGAATCAATGGAGAATAATAGACGTTTGAATCTGAGACTTTTGAACTTTCCCATTTTCCTTTACTGAAAGCAAATGAGCTATTTCCAATGTATTTGAAGGAAATCCTGCAGTTGCCAGATTTGAATCTACCTTCTTTATACCAAATATTACTTACCTCAAAAGAAAGTTTTGACTGTAGACTCTGTAGGATTGTTTCAAGGGAGGTTCCGAAACCTCAAAATTGACTGCATTCCTTGAAGATTCGAACTTTGAGATACTGACGAGGAACATTGTTAGTTCAGTTTGTATTCGAGAAAGATCTGAGTCATGTGTTTAAGCTATATTTTAAGAATTCATCCAAACTGTTCTATGGACAGAAAATGGGGATGTACCCAGAGTTGCGAAAGCAACTCAGGAGAGAAGGAGACAATTCTTGGATTTAAGACAGAATGTAAAAGCTTTGGGCGCATCGTTTTGTTTAGCTTACCCCTGTAAGTGCAGAATTAACTTTCAGGAAACAAGTACGTTTTTTCTGATCCTTTACAGTTAAAAGTTTTTTTGGAAGCTAAAAAGTCCAAACCCCCAACAGTGTAATAACATCAGAATCAACTAATGATAGTTTGTGGAATTAAGGCTTGCCGATTTATTTAACTAATTGTTATGTTTTATGAGTTTCTCCTCGTGTTTCTTTAATGCCCCCTCATACTTGAGGTCTAAGGAAGAATGAAAATTTGTCAATATGTAGACAGTGATGTACATTATAAGTAGTCCTTGAAATTATTGCTTTCTGTATTTCCTATGCAAGTTGTTGTACTTGTAAAAATGAAAATTAATAAAGAGATTAAATATAAAATATAAGATTTTTTTTTTAAAAAAGGATTGGATCATGTTAATACGGATACCTTCAGACCCCTCATCTATTGACCCAATGTTATATGGTTGGTTAGCATGGAAACAATAAGTGATGTCCTTCCTCCCAACGTTTCCCTTATCAATCCCCTCTTCTACCTCAAAAGCCCTATTACTTCTCTCTCTCACTGATGAAAAATTATAACATTCCATCCTCCCATTCAGACTCTAGTGTATCAATCCCACCTCTCAAATCAACCTCCCTTAGACCTAGGATCCCCAGACACACTACTTTTGAATCCCTGATACATACTGTGCCATGACATGAAATGTACTTATCAATACTCCCTTACAATCTGGCCTCCAGATCATACTCCCACCCCACTCCATACTGGAAAATATGGCTACTTCCTACCTGCTCTAGTGAAAAATTCCTAAAGGCATCACTTGGAATTCCTCATTTTTGCAAGGAGTAGATAGGCATATCTTCTCCTCATAAGTGAGATGAAGAATTGATCTAGATGCTGGGATATGAGTTTGATATTGATTGTTCAGCACCAGTTGAGAGTTGGAGGAGTTCAAAATGTGAGTTTTGAGATGAAAAAAAGTATTCTTGACTAGAGAAAAGAACTTGTATTCTATTCTAAGTACAAGTTCTTTGTTTCACCTTTAATGTGAATAAAATTTTGTGTAGTGAGTATGCTAAACATTTTAAACCAATTAGATAACTTAGTGAATAGGAAAATATCTGCTATTAGGTTTATAATCTTCTTGGTTATAAATATGGGCAATATTCAACATGTCCATTACATTTGATCTGGTGAATCATATCTTGCTGGGCTTGTTGAATTATTATGGTATTGGAGGAATGCTGCTGGATTGGTTCAAGGGTTTTTTGATTAGTAGATCTTACTGGGTAAAAATGGGAGGGGCATTGTCTTCAGCCTGGACACCAAAATATGGAGTTCCTCAGGGCTCATCCATTTCATCTATATTATTTAACATCATGATGGCATCTCTAAGGAAGAAACTATTAGGGGTTTATCCATTGATATATGCAGATGATATGACCACTATACATCCTTCGAGGTGATATTCAGGATATAGTTTCAGAAGTGAAGAAAGGATTATACTTCCTGAAATTATGGATCTCAATCTTTACATTGAAGGTGAAAAAAAGAAACAAACTAAATTCTTAGTGCTTAGTAGCCCTTCCAAAGCATTGATTATAAACAATTTGTGCATCAATGGGATTCCTTTTACTTTAGAGTCCACCTTGAAGATTCTTGGGGTGATTTTTGATGTGTCTTACATTTGAACCCTAACCACAGACAATTGTTAAAGTATTTAGGTTATTATGGAAAGTTAGATGTATTAGATCAAACGTTACTTCTGATACATTCTGTTAATTATTCAAATGATGATGTTGGCCAACATTGATTATTATAGCATCATTTATAAAATGTAAGGTGGTTCTGAAGAAACTTCAGATGATACTAAATAAGCGGCATGAATGATATACAAAGTTTGAATGGTTCACCTTTATTTTTGAAACTATGGGGCCCTTTTACTAAGCTGTGTAAGCGTTTACATGTGCCCAATGCGCATCAAAATGGAGTTAACGCATGGATACCGTATGGCTCTTGTGGTAATTTCATTTTTGCCACGTCTGATACGCGTGGCTAAAAAATCATTTTTATTTTCTGCCACGGGTATCAGATGCACGTCAAGTGGCATTTGACGCATGTAGGTCATTACCACTCGGTTACTGCATGAGACTTTATTGCTATGACAGTGGCTGCTGGTAATTTTTATTTGCTGCACATCCATTTTCGGCAAAAATAAAAAAAGCCTTTTTTACAGGTGCACTAAAAAATAATTCTGCGCATGTCCAAAACCCATACCTACCCTACTGCAGGCCATTTTACAGCGCACCTTAGTAAAAGGACCCCTATATTGGTTGCCTGTGGAATTCATTTAATTTTTAAATTATGCTCTCTAATTTTCGTATTAATATCAGCCCTAGCTATATGTTGCAGTTTATTAATCTATCCACCAGAAATTGTGACCCAACTTCTAGGGATTTCCTAGATTTACATTATCAAAATCCAAGGAAAATTATTTTTTAAACATTTTTTCTGTGATGTTCTACTATCAAGCTGTTAGATGATGGCATGAACTTCCCCACCTAATATGATGTTAAACTAGTTATATCTGATTTTATATGTTGTTAAAAACACTTATTTCAGATGTTTGTGTTTTAAGATAATTATTTTAACATTTTGTTGTCACAGACAACTTTTAACAATTAACTATGTTGTTGTTTCAGTAATATAATTCCTAGATAATGCTCAGCCTCTTAATTTTTGTAAGCCACACTGAACTCTTGAGTCAAGTGAGGGATATAATTGTCCTAATGCAATGCAATGTAAGTAATCCAAAAGAATTTATATATTTACTGGTGGACATTGACAACCTAATTCTATATACAGCACTCAAAACTGCATGCACTAATATGGGCATGTACCCAATTTGCATGTGCAATATAATTGATTAATAAGCCAATTAGCACTGATAATTGGATTCTAATAATCATTTATCAGTGCTAATTGGCATTAATGTCAAGCACATCTTTAGGAGCCAGGATTCATGTGTAAATTTTATGCATAGATCTGAAAAGGACCCAAAACGCCAATCATACAAACCAGGGTGTAATATCCTGGAAATGCACTGAAATGACCAGAAAACCATGAACAAGTGAATTAACTCACTTTGAATATCGGCCAGATTGCGTCTTGAAAGATGCATTGCAAAGGCAGTGGAATAATAACAGCATTGGAAATGCATAATGATAGCTTGCTCAAGAAATATAGCAATGTATAAATTTTACTTCAGTGGTGGATGCATGAAATGCTCCATTTTACCAGGGTTTGAAATTATAAACTCCAAAGGGAAAGATATATCGCTCAAGATTCAAATTTGAAATCAATCCAAATATAAATGTATGTATGTTCTTTTATTATCTCTTCTATATAAAGGCAACACCAACGTTCTATGAAGCCTCCAGCCGGAAGTGTGAAGGGGGAGAGATATCCGGTTTCCCCATGAGTGTCTGCCCCGCCCTCTCTGTAACACAAACAGTCAGTGAAGGAAAACAGCAAAGCACGAAATCAAATCGCTCGCTCTGTAACAGTGAAGGTCGGACTCAGAGGGGGGTTGGGGAGAGAGGGCAGAGGGCAGGGACACACACACTCCCACATGCATACAGAGAAAACCTTGCTAGCCCCTGTTTCATTTGCATCAGAAATGGGGCTTTTTACTAGCTATTTCAGGAAGGAAAACCAGTTCTAATGCATCGTTAAAGTGGAGGAAATGAGAAACTTTCAGTATAGGCTGTTTCCTATAGCCGAGCCAAATTGTTAGTGAAAACACATGAAACTTCGGCCCACTTAAATGCTCTATACATCATAATGCTTCTCAATGTTTTCCAACACCATTTTTTTTTAAAGAATGATTTTTTTAAGCACATCAAACTCAATGCAATAATAGTTATTTATAATTTTACTAATTCAATTCCCATAAAGCTATATGAGAGTGCACAATTGACTTGTGATTAGCTCCTTTTCTGAATCTCTATTCAGCAGACTGGAGCTCCAGAAAAGGAGCTAATCACATGTCAATTAAAGTGAAGATACCAGATGAGTAAAGAAAAGGCAACAAACTTATCTTAGTATTTCTGTATATATATATACCGCCACTGCTTTATGAGCTGTCCATTTCACCAGGGAGCATCTCTTGTGTGCTGCATTAAGCTGTAACATGCTAGAGTTCAGACTGACAGATGCATTTTTCTTTCTTCAGAGCCTCAGAGGATGAGGGACCAGCCTCTGGCTATTACCCCACCTTAGGACCCAACCTCAGGACCAGCCTCCAGTCCTCATACCATCCCCAGACCAACACCAGGATCAACTTTTGGCCATCACCCTGTCCCTAGGCCAACACCTGAATCAGCCTCCAGCCCTTACACCATCCCAAGACCTGGTGCAAGTGCCTGCTCTGGACATAGGAATGGCAGTTCAGGTCAGGTCGAGGCTCCGGCGTACCCTCCACCCTCAGTGCTTTTCCCTTCAACCCATACTCTTATGCAGAAGAATTTCTTCTGGTTTTACTATACTGACCCAGTTGCTATTAATCTCCAACTCATTCAAGATTGTTTCCGAGACGTTGCACTTTGGCTTAAGGAACATTACCCCATTTTAAACCTGATCAGACAGTGGCTAGCTGGATCACAGGGTCACTGTCACCCCATCAGTCAAACCCATTCTATTCAACAGACAAATTGTTGCTGTTCCCTCATTTAAATATCTGGGAATTATCATTGATTCAGCCCTTTCCTTTACTACCCAGGTCTCTCATGTGCTGGAATCCGGTTTCTTCCTTTTTCACCATTTACGATCAATCCGAAACTCAATTGATTTGAATCTTTATGTTCATTTGTCTATGTCTCTATCAACAGTTGATACAATTAATGTAATGTTGCTTATGCTGGTATCACTAAGGTTAACCTCAAACACCTCCAGAACCTGCAGAACACTGCTGCCTGTATCATTTGCCTGCATCCTGCTATGACCATGCCATGCCTCTTCTCCAATGTCTCCACTGGCTCCTGGTTAAGTATAGGATTAAGTTCAAGATACGTTAACACACAAGGTTTTTTACTCCGTTATCCCTTCATACTTAACATCCCTTGTCACTCCTTATACATCCTCCCACACTCTTATGTCACTGACTGACAATCGACTTGTTCTCCCCCACCCATCTAAGTGGGAGTCTATGTACTCTTCTGCTTTCTTCTTTCTCTCCCTGCCCTCTGGAATTTCCTTCCTCAGTTTCTCCATTTGGAAAATTCATATACCCACTTCTGTACCTCTTAAAGACTTCTTCCAGCTAGCTTTTGAATACTAAGATTTCCACTATTAGCCCCCAAAAGGGTGTGACTGCTTGAACAATGGATACTGACTACTGTCTGACTGTTTGATTGACTGAGAACCTTCCATTCTTTTATGCAGTGATTGTCCTTGTGTGATTGTTGTTTGTGCTCAAAATGCTTGAGCTTCTAGTACACTTGATCTTTCCTATCGAATAATGGAGTTATTTTTCTTTTTGTCTTCTTTCTTTTTGTTTGATGCAATTGTAAAACCACTTAAAATATGTATAAGTGGTATATTAAATTAATAAATGATAAATGATCAAAGGCACTGAGCATCAATCTGAAATACATCAAAGCTAGTATACCAACAAATCTAGACAAATTATGTGTGAATCGAGATTTTGAGAAAAACGTCAAAACAGACTTCACAATCCCTACTTTGATGCTTGACAGGTATATTAAGAGGCTCTTGGAGACTCCAAAGCAAACACCATAATATTGGTAAAAGTAGAATTAAATAAGTCTAATTATGTATTCAGTCAAATATCAGAAGAGTAATTACATTGTTGACTCTCTGTATTCCTCAGAGCTTTGAGTGTAAAGTGCTTTAGGGTAAGTCTCCAATGGCACCTTCAGAACTGTTTATAAGATCTTTAAGAGCAGATCATTAAATACTGGAGTCAGTGCCAAATAGATTCTCCAGCGCAGAGGTTTGTATGAACAATGATATACTTACATTTTTTTTCAGTCACCAATAGTCATATTTTCTTTACAGAAATTATGCAGAATGAATTCAAATATAGCGAGAATGTACATGTAAAGTTAGTATTCAAAGACTTGATAACAATATAATGATAAGCTGATGATTTATCTGCTTGTTTTTTCTACCTGATATTTAGTGGCCCTTTCTGTTTAGGCAGAGCTGTTTCTAAATTTAAAATGATAAGCTAGGACTGCTAATTCACTATTCAACCTAAATGTATAAATTTATTAGGATATTTGCTAAATATTGCCATTATGAACTAGATTCAGTAAAATGCAATGAAAATCAGTGTGGAAAAAATTATGCGCCAAGCAGTATTCTTTAAAGGTTATCCACAATTTATAAAATAGTGCCTAACCACCTAATCTAAGCCTAACTTAAGTCACACGAATTTACGCTTGCTGAAAACAGGCATAAATGCTGGCACCTAAATTAGAAATATGCATAACTCATAGGAACACCCCTGAAACGCTCCCTAAATATGTCCCGTCCCCCCCCCAAATATACATCCTGGGATTTACACATGGTTTAGCTATAGAATATAATCCATGCATAAATCCCAGTTAAGGCCAACAAACGCCAATATTCATTTTATTTATTCCATTATTTAGCCCAGAATGAGTTACAGAATTACATTCATAATATAATAAAACAGCACAACATATAATAAAATAAAATACAATTAGACAATAATTGGTCAATAACAGCCAACTATTGGCACTGATTGGCTCATTATTCAATTAAGATGCATGTGTAAATCGGCAATGCGCACTGATTTGTGTGTATAAATTTAGGACTCTGTTTACTAAACCATGCGGTAGACATGTTAACTTTTTCACACGCGCTAAAAATTAGCGCATGCTAATGCTAGACACTCATTTATTCTTATGGGTGTCTCTAGCGTTAGCGCATGCTAATTTTTAGTGTGTGCTAAAAAAGTTAGTGCACTTACAGCGTGGCTTATTAAACAGGGCCCTCAGTCAACATATATAATCTCAGGGTATATGGATAAACTTAGGCCTCATCTTCAGAATATCTTTGATCCTTCTTTTTATAACAAACATCAAGATGCCCATTAAAAATGTATTATTTTGTGGCAGATAATATTTGTTTATTCATTGTTTTTTTTATTTATGAAATTTCAAACATATCAAATATATCAAACAAGTACTATATTATAAATACACAACTCCTCCACATATATTCAGAACTGTCTTATATCTGCTTGTTATACTACTATCATGTTTATCATTATCATGTTGCCCAAGATCCTTCTGTAACACTAAATTTCTATTTTCTAATGTATTTCCACTATTCATGATGTATTGTAAGCCACATTGAGCTTGCAAAGAGGTGGGAAAATGTGGGATACAAATGCAATAAATAAATAAATTATATTAAGAAAAAAGGCTGATAATATTAAAAAATAAAACTTCTATAACAAATAAGTATATTTCTGGTACTATGCGAACAGTGTATGCTGTTTGCGGACAAAATAAGAGGTCCTTTTAGTAAGGCGCACTGAAAAATGGGCTGTGCTAGTGTAGGTGTGTGTTTTTCATTGTGCCTGTAAAAAAGGCCTTTTTATATTTTTGCCGGCAATGGCCATGCGGCAAAATAAAAATTGGTGCACGCCCATTTTGGGTCTGAGCCCTTACCACCACCCATTGACTTAGCGGTAAGGTATCACAACGGTAACCGTGCAGTAATCATCTACGCACGTAGAATGCCAATTACTGCCCAGTTTCCGCCACGCACCGGAAAATAAAAATTATTTTCCAGCGTGCATGAAAAACAAAATTACTGCCCGGACCCACGCGGTAGCCAGGGCGGTAACTCTGAATTAACACATGTTGGTCACACATTGGCACCTATGCGGATTAGTAAAAGGGCCCCTTAAAGATTTAAGCAACATTTCTTACAGTGTTGCTTATTTATCTTTTGGGTGACACAAGTTTTGTCTAACCCTAAATTGCGTGTATTTAAGGGTCCTTTAGAGAGTAATTCAATATATTGTTCCAAAAGTTAAGCGCATATTAGATGTCAAACTTCTGGAATGGCAATAGGAATTAACAGATGTTAGCTGTCAAAATGGGGTTGAAAAGGCAGCTATAGTACCACAGTGCCCTCCAGAGGTGGAATTGTATAACTCGACAGCAAAGTCTTCTAGTGAGTATCTGCAAAGGGGCACTCCCAATGAGGTTCACAGGCGGGTTGTGGGCTAGATTCTATATAGGACACCTAAAAAAGTGCTATTCTATAGGCTGTGGTTAGGAGTGGCTTACAGAACAGCGATTACACCCAGGACTCACACCTAATTTTAGGCACGGCCATTTGCACCAACTAAAACATGGTGCAAATGTACATGTATCCTTGTTATTCTTTAATAATGTGCATAAATGCTAGGAACACCCCCATGCATCCAAATTTGCACATGCAATTTATGCTGACTTTTATAGAATTAGGGGGTATGGGTGTTACGACTATTTCAGTACTTATGTGAATAGCAACACCTGCTATTTGGATAAATGCCATTGGTGAGGTTTATCTGCTGATTTTCAGTGGCAGTATCTAGGGAGTGACTCTGAAAAATCATTACTGACTACCCTGGCATTGTCTGGATAATTTGTGCTTTATTGGTTTTCCTGAGACTCTGCAGAAAACTGGAAGAATGTTTGATGACTCAGTATCCTGCAACAGCTGGGGCAAGGCCTTACCAATTGGAGCAGGCACACCGCTTAGGCTGCCGCAGAGAAGGGGAGATGTACCAATGGCTTATCATTGCCAAATTCCATAATTGTGCCCAGAAGATGGCTTTATTCTGCCACTATAAACAAAATCGAGAGTGCTCTAAATATGAGGATCATACCATCTGTATCTTCCAGGATTATTTGGCTGCCCTCACGGAGCACAGGAAGGTGTTTACCCCTCTCTGCTGCACTTTCCATCAGTAGTTTATGCTATTATATCCTGCTCAGTTAAAGGTATTCACAGAGGGTAGAAGGAAAACATTTAATACAGTGCAAGAAGCACAAGATTGAATAAACACTTCCGCTGCAATGGAGGATTCTGCTGTAGAGTGACTGTGTGTGTGGTTGTTGCATGGTCTGTGAGTGTGCACTACTGGCTACACGAGTTTCTCTAATAGGCATGTATTCTGGCAACCAGTATCTCCATATTGGTATCTTGCCTCAGTTGGAAATTGCTCTCCTCTTTACAGCATCTAGTTGACTGGTGGTGGATGATGGGGGTGCCCTGATAGCATCCTCACGTGACAGCTTCCATCTGTTCCTTCCAGATGGTCTGTCTTTGCCTTTAGTAAGGATATGGCTGTTCTAGTGGAGGCTGGGACACTAGGGAGCAGGGGCGTATCTGTAATGGGGCCAACGGGTGCCTGGCCCCCCTGCATTTGGCCCTGGCCCCCCTCTACCACCACCAACCCCCCCGTGCTGCCAATGGAAGCCTATGGGGGGGGGGGCGAAAAACGGCCCCCGCACTTCGGGCTCTGGCCCCCCCTACCAGGGAAAGTCAGATACGCCCCTGCTAGGGAGCCTTTCTTTGCGGTGTTTTGCTGTACCCTATGCTCTTATTTATTTTTTGTTTTTT
Organism: Microcaecilia unicolor; assembly: GCF_901765095.1. Lineage (NCBI taxonomy): Eukaryota > Metazoa > Chordata > Amphibia > Gymnophiona > Siphonopidae > Microcaecilia > Microcaecilia unicolor. Next base: position 642,214,036 of record NC_044031.1, read on the forward strand.
TTCCTACTCTCATAGTTTCTGGGTTCTTGAGCATCCTTTCTTGGAATGCTTCTGGGATCTGTTCTCCAGTGAAGGGAACAAAAATGTTGTCTTTGCTTAAGCATCACCATGCAGATATTGCTTGTCTCCAGGAAACTAGGTTGAGTACCTCTTAAATTGAAAAGGTGCTAGGTGGGGCATATCTACTTCTTCTACCCCATATAAAAGGGGGGCATGGCGGCCCTCATTTGTAAACATCTGCCTTTTGTGAACTGAAGAATCTCAGTGTAGATCCCCTGGGGTGTTATCTCATCCTACAGGTTGCATATCTGTAGTGGTATATGCCCCTAATGCATATGATCACTTCTTTTATGAGCTACTAGACAAAATAGGGGCTTATGATCTTACTGTCCCTCTGATTTTAGCTGGTGACCTCAATAGGGTTTAGGACTTTGAATTGGATCACATGGGCAGGAGATCTGCTCCAGAAGAGCATAGTGAAGTAAAAGGGGTCTGCTATCTTTGTAATACATTGGACCTGCTTAACTCGTGCCACTAGCTGCACTAGGTGGAAAGAGACTACACCCAGATTTCTCGAGCACATGAAAGATGGGTGTAGTATAGATTATGTGCTTGTCCAGCACTGACATTGGTCCATAACAGATGTCTGACTATTCTTTGATCCGGATGCAGTTTGACTTAGGTGATTTTTCCCTGCCTTAGTGCAGGTAGAGGTTTCCTTCCTATTTGTAGGAGGAGGTTATCTTTCAAACATATTTGTCCAAAAAGTGTCAGAATTATCTCACCTCTAATGAACAGCATTTGGGGATTACGCAGCTTTTTTGGGACACCGCTAAGGCTGTACTTAGGGGTGGCATTATTGCCTTTGTTGCAATGTGTAAGCCTCAAAAAAGCTGGTGATTGCAAAATGGGCCTACGTTAGGCAGTCCACCCAGACAACTTGAGAGGTTTTTTAGCAATCCAAACTGCTTTAAAACTCTCTTATTCTTGAGAGGACTCGAAAGATGCTGTTTTATCAGAAGAACTGATTTTATAGATTTGGTAATCGCCTGGCTCAAGTCGCTAAGCAGTGTCAGGGATCTCATTATGTTGATTGCTTTTGTCACTGGATGGTCAGGTTTTTCATCAGCCACAAGATATTGTGACCCAATTTTATGAACATTTTAAGAGTTTTTATGCAGCCTCCAAGACTAATGAAGGTGAAGGAACTGCAGCAGTCCATCAAATACCTTAAGTCTCATACTGCTCCGGGACCAGATGGCTTTTCATTGATATTTTATAAGATGCATACCACTTCTCTGCTTGGTCTCTTGCTAGACTACTATGTTGACAGCTTGCAGAATGGCGCATTTTGTGATACCTAAGCCCAGGAAACAGGGCCTATATTGCTTCTCAATGTTGATGTTAAGCTGTTGGTCTGCATTCTGGCTACTTGTTTATCAGGAGTGTTGCCCTCTTTAGTAGGTGACCACCAGGTGGACTTTATAACGGGTAGGCATTTGGTAGTGAATATGAGGAATGGCATGGCATGGCATGACATCTGGACACAGTTTAAATCACTTACTGCTTCCCCAGCATGGCATGAATTCTGGACATAGTTTAAATCACTCACTGTTTCCCCAGCATGGCATGACTTCTGGACATAGTTCAAATCACTCACTGCTTCCCCAGCATGGCCAGGTTCCCGGACACAGTTCAAGTTACTACCTGTTTCTCTAGCCTGGTCTGACTTCTGGCCACAGCTGAAATCATTCACTGCTTTACAGCACAGCACCTCTTTTGCACGGCACTTCTCACCCCCTTGAGTGGAACAGCTGCTTAACTTTTCCTCCAAGCTTTCCCCAGCCTGGAAGAAGGTTTGTTATGAAGCCTTTCAACTTCTTCCCTTGTACCTGAGCTAGAGCAGCAATCTCCATGGGCTCACTTACCCAGTCATCTTGGGCTTGGATCTCCTCTCTTACCTCTTTCTCCACCTCCCATTCCATGGGCTCCTCTCCCTTTATGGTCCCCAGCTAGTCCTCTCCCTCCTGATTATTCCTCCTCAGCCAATCCCCCTCCTCTCCCTCGGGATCCTGGGACTTGTAATTCCCTTGCTGCTCCCTTTGCTTGCACCCAGGGCTTTGCAGGGGTTCTTGGGACTGTAGTCCTCCTCCCTTCTCCAGCTCTTAGGAAACTTATGCCTCCATGGGGGCATGGTTTCCCAGCCCCTAGGATCCTGGGACTTGTAGTTGGAATCCCGGGTATGAAACCTACCCATCTTGCTCCTCTCCCGGATCCCTTCTTCCCTGACCCTCAAGGGTTCCTCACAATATGTAAACTATAGCCTTTATAAAATTTGCTTTTGGCAGATGTAAATGCTCATACCTAAGATAGGCACCAAAATACATACTAAACTAGTATTCTGTAAAGGTCGTTCTGCGCAGAGCACCGTTTGCAGAACACTACTTTAATGCCATTTGTTTTGGCACCTAACTTTGGGTGCCATTTACTTGAATTCCATCCTAAACTGGCATTCTGCAAAGGGTACTCTGTGCTGAACGATCTTTACATTTTCACGCCCAACTTAATCATTAGCATTTACCCCTGCCAAATGGCTTGTGTAAATGGTGACACCCAATTTATGGCAGCTGGGTATGCAAATGGTAGTATTCTATAACATTGAGCTTAACTTCTAGGAATACCCCTGGTCTGCCCATGACACTCCTATAGCTACACCCCTTTGGAGTTCTCTATAAATTTAGGCTTGCATTTTATAGAAGAGCATATAGGGCAGATATGTATGTAACTCCAAATTGCTGCCAATTAACACCAATTATTGATTAGCAAACAGATCTGTGATCGGTGCCAAATTTGCTTGCCCAACTTTTGGTGATCTATATTGAATCTGGCAGTGAAGTTGAGTCACCCAGTTTTAGGCACCAAGAATGTACATAAATGAAGGTAGTCTAGTCATTTATGTGTATAAATGAGTCTTTATAGGCTTAATTCTAATTATGGTGGCTAAAAAATTGGTGCTGATTGAAAACACACTTGGGTGTAGTCTATAAGCCACACCTAAAGTTAAGCATGGCTTACAGCATATGCCTAAGCCTGTCCACATGACTAGAATTTAGGTGCAGCAAATTATGCCAATGAAAACCCGGTGTAATTGCCCAAGCCTAGATGCGCTATATAGAATCCAGAGGAAAGCAAGTTATTCTATAACACTGCATATAAATTTTAGGAATGCCCATGACCCTCCAATAACTATTCCCCCTTTTGGGATCCATGTAGTAGAATTTACGTGGACTATGTTATAGAATACACTTAGCGAGTAGTGTGTGTAAATTCTAATTGGTGCCAACTAGTACCGATAATTGCTTGTTAACATCCAATTATCAGTGCTGATTGGCATGTTAACCAATTGAGTTGCATGCCCAGATTTTCATTTGGAACTTTAGTTACACTATATAGAATCTGTGGGTATATGCATAAATGACCTCATATGGAATGCTGACATGCTTTGATGGTGGGCTTTTAGCTTACATTTGAATAGGATGAGAGATGGACCAACTCAGGAAGTCTATTCCAGGGTACAGTTCAGCAAGATGGAAAGAAAGGAGTCTGAAGTTGGCAGTGGAAGAGAAGGCTACAGATATGAGTGACTTACCAGATGGACAGAATTCCCAGGGAGGGGGTATATGGAGAGAGAAGAGAGAAGAGATACTGAGGAACTGCAGAAAGAATGCACTTGTAAGTTATTAAGAGGAGTTTGAACTGTATATGTAAATGGACAGGGAGCCACCGCTAACTCCAGACTTCGTTCCTTTTGTCTTGCGGCACCTTATGCCTGGAACTGTCTTCCCGAACCCATACGTCTAGCTCCTTCTTTACCTGTTTTTAAATCTATGCTGAAAGCTCACCTTTTCACTACTGCCTTTGGCTAACCACTACTCATTTGCTCTCCTCCTCCCTGTCCCTCTCTACCCTGTAATTCCCTTGCCTGTAATGTCTTGTCTGTCTGTTTTACCTAGATTGTAAGCTCTTTGAGCAGGGACTGTCTCTCTATGTCAAGTGTTCAGCGCTGCGCGCGTCTGCTAGTGCTATATAAATGCTATTAATAGTAGTAGTAGTAGTAGTAGTAGTAGTAGTAGTAGGAGAGAAGTTATGTGGAACATAACAACACTGGCAGAAAATAAATCATGCAGCAGAATTTTTAATAGATTGAAGGGTAGAGAGACCTGTGAAGAGCAAGTTGCAGTAGTCTAAGTAGGAGGTGATGAAAATGTGGATAAGGGGTTTGGAAGTGTGTCCTGAAAGGAATGGACAAAATTTGGTGATGTCATAGAGAAAGAAACTAACAAAAACAAGAATCCCAAAGGAGAGACAAAAATGTAAGCAAGAATCAAATATAGTCAGATACCCAGTGAATTACACAACCATGCTTGAGTTCTTTGAGTACCCTCAGATGTATGCCATCCAGTCCAGGTGATTTACTACTCTTTAATTTGTCAATTTGGCACAGTACATAATGGTGATCATCAATTCCAGAAGAGAAATACATATTTAAGGTGAAGGAGACAGAGAGCATTAGGCATACAGTTATAAAAAGTGCATTTTCATAATCAGAAAAAAAAGGTGTTGGATTAACTTCAATTTTTAATAGATTGAAGGGTAGAGAGACCTGTGAAGAGCAAGTTGCAGTAGTCTAAGTAGGAGGTGATGAAAATGTGGATAAGGGGTTTGGAAGTGTGTCCTGAAAGGAATGGACAAAATTTGGTGATGTCATAGAGAAAGAAACTAACAAAAACAAGAATCCCAAAGGAGAGACAAAAATGTAAGCAAGAATCAAATATAGTCAGATACCCAGTGAATTACACAACCATGCTTGAGTTCTTTGAGTACCCTCAGATGTATGCCATCCAGTCCAGGTGATTTACTACTCTTTAATTTGTCAATTTGGCACAGTACATAATGGTGATCATCAATTCCGGAAGAGAAATACTTATTTAAGGTGAAGGAGACAGAGAGCATTAGGCATACAGTTATAAAAAGTGCATTTTCATAATCAGAAAAAAAAGGTGTTGGATTAACTTCAATTGTGATAGATTAACTTGGACAATCAGGAAAGTTAAACTTCAATCTTGTTGATTAGTATGAACAATCGGGAAGTACAGAATTATATTTAGTGAAGGCTCGGTGTAAAATTTTGATTAACTGGTATTTAGGATGGATTATTGTAGTATGCTTTGTTGAATAGGTTAGTTTTCAATAATTTACGGAAATTATTTATGTCGTGTGTTGTTTTTATTGATTTAGTTCGTTCCATATTTGCGTACTTATGGATGCATATGTTAATTTATATTTCACTCCTTTGCAGTTGGGGTAATGAAGGTTCAGGAACGTGCGTGATGATTTAGTAGAGTTCCTGTTTGGTAGGTATATAAGGTCTGACATATAACCCGGAACTTCACCATGTATGATCTTATGAACCAGAGTGCAGACCTTGAACATAATACGCTCTCTTAGTGGAAGCCAGTGTAGTTTTTCTGTTAAGGGGCTGGTGTTTTCATATTTCGTTTTGCCAAATATGAGTCTGGCTGCCGTGTTTTGTGCATTTTGGAGTTTCTTAATAATTTGTTCTTTGCAATCGGCATAAATTGCATTGCAGTAATTTTCTTCATTTGGGTCCTTTTTCCATTCTTTGAAGGACAATCTTTTGGCTGTAATGGCCTCCTTTACTTTACCTTTTAACCATGGTGCAGACAGCAATCACTGTAGGAGAGGAAGAATCTAAAAGCAGCATACAATCTCATTTTTGAAAGTGATTTTGGCCGGGTTCAACTGCTTTCCGTCACGGAGCCAGCGAAACATCAAGGGGGCATGTCAGTAGGGTAATGAAGGGGTAGGGGTGGGGCGAGGGCGTGCTCATGAGATGGCTGGCTTCGCCTGATAATGGAAAAAATAAAGCCAGACTTGACGAGCATTTCACCGGCTTTACTTGGTCCCTTTTTTTCATGAATAAGTTTCAAAAAGGGGTCCCTACTGACCAAATGACCACCGGAGGGAATCGGGGATGACCTCCCCTTACTCCCCCAGTGGTCACCAACCCCCTCCCACCCAAAAAAAAACCAAACAAAAAAATGTTTGCCAGTCTGTATGCCAGCCTGAAATGTCATACCCAGCTCCCTGACAGCAGTATGCAAGTCCCTGGAGCAGTTTTTAGTGGGTGCAGCGCACTTCAGACAGGTGGACCCAGGCCCATCCCCCCTACCTGTTACACTTGTGGTGGTAAATGGGAGCCATCCAAAACCCACCCAAAACCCACTGTACCCATATGTAGGTGCCCCCTTCACCCCTTAGGGCTATGGTAATGGTGTAGGGTTATGGGGAGTGGGTTTTGGGGGGGGGGGGGTGGGGGGGCTAAACAACCAAGGGAAGGGAGCTATGTACCTGAGAGCTATTTTTTTTATTTTTAGAAGTGCCCCCTAGGGTGCCTGGTTGGTGTCCTGGCCTGTGAGGGGGGCCAGTGCACTACAAAAGCTGGCTCCTCCCACAACCAAATGCCTTGAATTTCGCCGGGTTTGAGATCGCCAGCATTTTTTCCCCATTATGGCGGAAAACCGAGGCCGGCCATCTCAACCCCGGCGAACTCTGACATAAAATATTATGGGTGAGAATGAGTACATATTATGTGAAATTATCTAAAAACAAAGAAACAGGATTTTACTAGTGTTTAGCATGTGGTTCAAAAGTGAATCAGTGATCAAGGAAAACTCCTATATACTTGAAATGCAAGGTCAATTTTATAAGAGATCCATGAAATAAAGGACTGTGATGGAAATTGTGATTCACCTGTGAGCCAACAAGTTGTGGTCTTTGAGTGCTTGAGAATTAGACTGTTCTTTTGAAGCCAAGAGGAAACTGCATCAAACAGTTGAAATGCAAGGTGAGTTACATTCAGGCACAGTAGGTATTTATTTCCCTGTTCCCAAAGGACTTACAATCGAACACACACACCCTTTTACAATGCTGCCCTTGTGGCAGCCATGTGGTAATGCCGACACAGCCCATTCACTTGAAAGAGCTGTGTCAGCATTACCGCACTGGCATCCACTAGCGCAGTTTTGCAAGGGGGGGGGGGGGGGGGTACCAAAGCAAAGAGATCACAAAATACATACCTACATACCCAAAAAAGGAAATTCTAAGTGTTAGTGAGTCAAAGGCATGAAATACTTGAGCTGAGGTCGCTGGATGCTTTAATATTTCTGGCATATTTTGCTCTCCCCGTGGGTCAGCTGGCATATTTTCAAAGGTAATCTCCATGAGGCTTTTCTCATTGAAAATGCAGGGCTGACCACACTGTACTATATTAGTACCCATAAGCTTTGCATCTGCTTTGCAGCAAAGCCAAAGTTCCTGTCTTAAAACAAGCATGGAAATTTCCAAATTAAATCCTAACATTTTTGAATGGCTGTATTGTGTGCCATCCTTGGGCCTCCTCAATTTCACAAGTAGAGGAAAGGGTATTTTTCAGAAACTCCCCCCCTCGCATTTTTGCTACATAACTGGTCAGCTAAATTATTTGAATATTGTTCTTCCTGAAAGTGGTCAGAATTGTGATCTTAAAAGCCAACTTTTCAGTAGAAACATACTATAAAAACATTAACCAGTGTGTAAGTAATTATTCTCCTGAAAATAGATTACCTATTCTAAGGTTCATTAAAAGGTAAAATGATATATAAATCTTTCAGACATAAGACATATGTTTTACAATATACTAACTGCTGTCACCTGAAGATTTATGTTGAGTTTTTTCTGAGCAGCTCCATTGAAATGAAGGGAACTGCAGCTGAAATCCATGATCAATTGAACCATCTCTGTATAGCTGCCCAGAATTTGTCACCACAACAGTGAATGACACTGGATGTCAACATTGTAGTGGATGGTTTATGGCTTTATTTTATTTTTCTGTTTTCATTCCAATAGGCAGCATATCTTACATTAATGGAATGGAAGAACCAAAATTCCACGCCCAGTTTTATCCTAATAGGACTTTCGAACCATCCTCAGCTGCAAATTTTATTGTTTTTTATATTTTTTGTGATCTATGTAATATCCCTGCTGGGCAACATCCTCATTGTGACCATCATTATTATAGACACTCGCCTCCACCTACCCATGTACTTCTTCCTTATCAACCTCTCTGCCTTGGACATTTGGTGCACCTCGGTGGCTGTTCCCAAGATGTTAACTAATATTATAATGAAGAGAAAAGATATCTCATTTGCTGGCTGTGTTGTACAGCTGTGTTTCTTCACCTCAGCATTAGGAACAGAACTTCTTCTTCTGACTGTAATGGGCTTTGACCGTTATATTGCTATATGTTACCCATTCCATTACACAATCATTATGAACAAGAAATTATGTTTGCTTCTTGCAGCTGCCGTGTGGATAATTGGGCTAGTAAATTCGCTGGTTCATACTGGTTTAATCTTTAGGCTCCATTTTTGTGGTGATAACATCTTAGATCATTTCTTTTGTGAGGTGCCATCCGTCTTAAGGCTTTCCTGTACAGACACACGACTCAATGACCTGGTGATGACAGCAGCTGATTCTTTCTTTGGTATAAGCTGCTTCTTGTTGACACTTGTGTCATACACATATATCATCTCAGCTGTTATAAAGATCCGGTCTGCTGAGGGAAAACGCAAAGCCTTCTCAACCTGTGCCTCCCACCTCACTGTTGTAGGCTTATATTATGCTACTGTCATATACACCTATTTAAGACCTGCTTTCAGCTACGCAATGGCTGATGATAAGATTGTGTCTGCACTATACACTATCTTATCTCCAGTATTGAACCCCATTGTCTACAGTCTACGGACTAAAGAGGTAAAAGAAGCCTTCATGAAAATAGTAGGGAAAAAAATATTCCCCCAAAGAATTTAACATATTCAACATGTCAATATTAAGCTAGCATGGGGTTTTAGTTAATATGTATATTCAAAACAGCTAAAATTTCACCACCTGACAGCTCATCACTGAGATACTTCATCATCTGAAACTTCATGAGACAGTTCATATGTGACATTTCACATTCAACAATTTATCATTATCAGAACTATTGAAAAGAATGAGGGCAAAGCAGAGTTCTACAGAGTAAAAAATATTACAAGAAAGGAAATATAGCAAGAAATGTTTAGCTACAAATATAAAAGATAGAAGGAAATCTATCAAATTCTATTTTCAAACAAATCCTTCGAACAAAGATGTAACATGAAAAATGTAACAAATAAGCTTTAAATATTTGATCGTCAGCTTAATTTTCCATATCAAATTCTGAGCCATAAGCTCTGAACCCAAATCATGGAATCTTTCTAAAATCCTATCAAGTCAGAATATATTATTATTATTATTATTATTACATTTGTATCCCACATTATCCCACCTTTTTGCAGGCTCAATGTGGCTTACAATTCATCGTGGATACTGGAAATAGAATGTATGGGTTTAGATTCTGATTCGATAATAGCTTAGCCAAGGGTGTCATCATTAGGTTGAATATGGTCGGTGAGAGGGGGGATCCCTGTGGAAGTTTGATGTCACTTGATATGAGCGGGTGGTTAGGAAACCCTTGAACCATCTGAGGATGTTACCTCCGATTCCGAAGTATTCGAGGATGTGTAATAAAATTCCATGGTCGACCATGTCGAATGCGCTTGACATGTCAAATTGTAGCAGTAGTATGTTGTTGCCATTTGCTATCAATTGTTTGAGTTTGGTCATAAGCGTGACTAGTACTGTTTCCGTGCTGTGATTAGAGCGAAATCCTGACTGGGAATCGTGCAGTACTGAGAACTTGTTTAAATACTCTGTGAGTTGTTTGGTCACAATGCCTTCTATTATTTTGGTGAATAGGGGAATGGATGCTACTGGTCTATAGTTCGTTAGTTCATTAGTATTTTTCTTTGCATCCTTAGGTATGGGGGTGAGTAGAATATTACCTTTCTCCTTTGGGAAGAGTCCATTTTGTAGCATGAATTTCACATGGTTAGTTAGGTCCATTATAAATTGTTGGGGGGCCGACTTCATGAGGTTGTTTGGGCATATATCTAATTTACAGCGAGATTTGGTGAATCTTTTAAGTATCTGTGAGATAAGATCTACCGGTAGTAGAGTGAATTCAGTCCAGATCCTGTCTGCTGGGTGGATTCCGGGTTCTGGGTCTAGACATTCTAGGAGTGTAGTATATTCGATTGGGCTGGCTGGTATTTTGAGTCGTAGTTTTATGATTTTCTCGTTGAAGTATTTCGCCAAGTCGTCGGCTCCTGGAGTGTCTTTGTTGTTGTTGGTGACTGGGGTTGTGTCTAATAGTTTATTCACGAGTTGGAAGAGTTTGTGTGTGTCTTTGTAATTTGGCCCGACTTCAGTTTTGTAATATTGTCTTTTGGTTTGTCTTATGGCATATTTGTATTTCCTTCTGAGTAGTTTCCAAGTGTTTAAGAGTGGGATCATCTTTTTTTTGTTTGTTTCACGTACGTTCTAGTTTCCTAACTTGTGTTTTGAGTTTTTTCAGTTCTTCATTGAACCATGGTATTGAGTTTTTCCTGTGCGAGGTTCTGGTTTGAATTGGGGCAATGTTGTCTAGTATCAGTTTGCATCTATTATCCCAATTAGAGAGGAATTGGATTGTGTCTGTTTTTGTTGTCCATCCGTCAATGTAGATCTGTTGCCAAAATTCAGCTGGGTCTATTTCTCCTCTTGTGGTGTAGGTTTTTCGTATTTGTTTGTTAGGTAGGTCTTTCCTTCTCCATTGGAGGGTGATGTTTGCTATGTAATGGTCTGACCATAGTACAGGTAACCAATTAGTACTGGTTAATATAAAGTTTGCATTGTGATGAAATTTGTGTGTTATGATGTCTAATGTGTGTCCTTTTTCATGTGTCGGTTGCGTATTTGGTTCTTGTAGGTCCCAGAGCTGTAGGAATTCTTTGCAGTCTTGGGTGCTTGTTGTGGTGAGATCTTCCAGGTGTAAGTTGATAGCTCCTATTATGATAAGGTTAGAGGAAGAGATACAGGTGTTCGAGATAAAGTCCATGAGGTGTGTTTGGCTATCTCGCCAGTTTCCTGGAGGTCTGTAGAGTATAACTGCGTTAAGGTGTTCCTGTAAGTTTGGGTGACTTATTCTTATGGAAGCGATTTCAAGTTGTGGCAGTATGGATTCAGCTGTGTTTGTGATGTTGAATTCAGATTTGTATATGATGGCTATTCCTCCTCCTCTTTTTCCGTTTCTTGTCCAGTGTGTGATTCTGCATCCTGGTGGACATAGTTCTAAGATTATAGGGTCTTGAAGGTTATGGACCCAGGTTTCAGTGATAAATAGGAGGTCGAGATTGTCTGCAGTAATCTAGTCTGTTATGGTTTCTGTTTTGGTTATTACTGACCTAGCGTTTGCGTATCCCATTTGGATTGAATGGTAGGGTTCGATTCGGGGCGTAGATGTCTTAATTTGTAGTAGTTGTCTGCTTTCCTGATGTCTAGTTTTGTTATGTCCTTTCTTCCCTTTCTGGTGGTTATTTCCGTATATACTTGTTTTTCCTTTTAGTTGTTTGTTGTTCTTTTGTTCTGGTGGGTTATACGTGAATTGTATATGGGGTGCATATGTTGTGGGTAGATTGGTGTGTGTATTTGGAATAGTCCATACGTGATATATTAGGGGGAGTAAGTAAATTATCATAATCAGTATGTTGGTGTTCATTTTGGCTGTTATACTGGGTCCGTAGTATGAATTTCAATTTGTGTAACAGGTGATAGCTCGTGTCTCTTTATGGTGTTATTAGATGTTTGGTAGGTCGTTTATAGAACATTTAAAAGGTCAGCTTTCAAGAATGTTTGGAAGTAGGTAGAAGTAGGTAGATAGTAGATCTGATATTGTTCCACATTCATCCAAAAGCAGCGGCTCATTCAATAATGAAGAACCCATAGAAAACTGACCAGAATAACATTGAGTTATTTCAGATACTAATTGAGGAGTAGTAGGAGGCCTGCTTCAACAGGAATCTGCTTGTTCTAACCATGCAATATTATCACTGACTAACTCCACTGGAAAGCTTCCATGTTGCTCAAAACTGCAGCTAAAACATTGAATTTTTACATAAAAAGAGTAAGAATTCAAGCAATTTCTAACTTTCAATCATATAAATAAAACTGAGATAAAATCTGTCTAATTGCATACAAATATACAGATAGACAAATACATAAAGATATTTCTGTTACATTCCCAACTCAAGAATTGAATTATGTACAATATTGCATTTCACCAAATTATACACCATCAAAGTTATGTAATTAATAGAAAGTACCTTTGTCAGTTTAACCATTTGCTATTATTCTTATGTCAGACATCAATTACAAAGAACAAAGGTGGATAATTATATAAAATGAGAAATATTAAGCAAAATAACTTTGTGTATGTTATTGTTCTATTTCAGCTGTTTTAAGAAAGAATTATATGAGGAGTTCCTGAAAGTCAGACTTTATTTCTTTATGAGACTGGCTGTGAAATTAAGTGATTCTTTGCTTACTGTTTTCTAGGTAGATTTACAGTATAGCAGCAAATTACTTACTCAAAAAGGGAGCACTTTCTGATAGAAAAGAATGATAGTACCCCTTTTCAGGTGATCAATCTGCCAAAATTATCAGATCTATTGACGAGAATAAGTTCAAATCAGTTTACTATAGAGTAAAGAAAATATAATTGAAGGAAATAAAGCATGAACATTTTAGTTACACTCATAGATGTTAAAGTAAATTGTATCAACCTTTATGTTTTATATTCATTATTTAAACCCCTTAAGCGCATTCTTGAATAAACATCTAAATTAAATTAAATATAAGAAATGATACAAAGTAATGTTTCAATACAGTGTAACAGATATGATTTACCTATTTGTTAATCTGATTTAAATCTCTGCATCCATTTCTGAGTGTTAATCTCTCAAGCCAGATCTTGATATTGTTCCACATTCATCCAAAAGCAGCAGCTCATTCAGTGATGCAGAATCCTTAGGAAACTGAGCAGAAGAACCTTGAGTTGTTTCAGATATTGGTCCAGGAGCAGTAAGAGGCTTGATTCAGCAGAATTCTGACTTCCAAGTTGCTCTAAGCTCCAGTGGCAACTGGCAAGCCTTATAATAGGCTTAGAGCTGTTGGACCTTAATTGAAGATTATGATGCCATAGTGAGCTGCAAAACGCTCTTGCCAATGTAGTGAATTTTTACACCAAGAGAGTTAGAATTCAAGCAATTCCTAACTTTGAAGCATAGAGATAAAATGAAAAGAAAATCTATAGGCTAGATAAATACACACATGGAGCTAGATACATACATTCACTTTCATTCCCAAATCAGGAATACATTCTTAACATTGACATAATCCAGTTGTCTTCTTACAATCTAATTAATTTATAAATAATAATACAACAACTTATAACTGGAATTAAATTTTGGCCTCAGCTTTATTAACCATATATATATAACTCAATTCTATAACTTAAGCTTTACCCAATACATTAAATTCTTCCATTCCAATGTTAGCATTCCCAGATTGGTTTAACATTTCAGAGCCATTCGGTAACAAAACTGGCTCTCTGACTTGTCCAAAATTACCCCCTTTAGTCCATGTGACTCACGGTGCCATCAAGCCACATCTCACTCATGGCTTTAACAATATCAGAAAGATGAACTCCATCAGCACGATAAAGTCCTGCACAATCAGCAGAAATCTACTCATGCACTAAAACCAAACCTCCCATTTTACACATACATTTAGACACTTCCGCATTCACCCTATGCCGCAACCGTTCAATACCCCTAGGGTTATTTGCTCCTCTCCAAACTCTTCTAGGGAGAATATGGGACCACACAACAAGGGTATGAGGGAAATGACACATAACTGCTATCAAATCCTTTTCCATTATACGAATCAATTCAACTCCTTTTACATGACATAAATCATTACCCCCAAATGTATAGAAATTAAAACAGGTGTAGAAACTCTGCGTGCTTGAAGTAATGATGGCAACATCTGGTTTGAAGACATGCCTCGTATGGCCAACCAACGGACACGAATACCATACTCAACCAGTCCTAAATTAGGTCCCCACCTTGATTCACAAGCATGCTTATGTGCCTAGAACACATGGGAATGTCCACATATCCATACACAGATGTCAGGTGGTAATGGATCTGAAAAGGAAACTATAACAATTAACCTTCAGCATTCAGTTAGAACATTCCCGAATATACCCCTTGTATCTATTAGAATGCCATCTCCCCAAATGCTGAATAAATGCAGCAGAACCACTCTCTTTGGCTGCATGAGAAGCTGCACCAATCCTAAAATAATGTGTCCCATAATGACTAGGATCACAACCCATAGACTCTAAACTTTTTTTTTTAAACTGCTGCAAACTGATATTGAGTTAATGGCGCCCCATCTTTATGAACAAGCCACACATCCCCACCCACTGGATGCAAAGAATAACAAACTGCACATTGAACAGAGCAAAACTCCAAACACTTAGAACCCTGGAACACAATCCACATATCCCTACATTCCTGATCTGTTTTAGACCTGTGCAGATGTAAACGCAACAGCCGCTTTCCCATTATCACATCACTTCTCTGTAAACCTTCCCAACCACCTGCACTCTTATAGGATACCACCAATTCCCCCACACTGCAAGCAGCAAAAAATGCCACTTGAAATAAAGCTACTTCATACTCCGAGAAATAAATGCTCGATAACACCCTACACAGTTGTACTACCTGTTCATAAAACAAAGGAAGATGCATTCTTCTAGTACGACTTCGCAATTCAGACCTTGAATAACCACACAATACTTTACGTATAAAATATGTTCTGGTTGGATCTGCAAAACCCAGTAGTTTAGAAACAAATGCTATAACTGCCAAAGTCTGAGAAACCAATCCTACTGACCATTGACTATCTGCTGCAAATGCTATAAATCGCACAACTCCTCCCCAATAGGAAAAACAAAGTCTACTTGTAATTCTTCCAAAAAGGTTAAAAATAGACGCCATCCAACTCCATAAGCATTCCATGTGTTAGGTGCAAGGGCCCTCATCAGCAGAGCATCACAGCCACTTGAAAATTGAGCCACAAATCTTCTGACAACCCAGTCGGCTAATGGGGTCAAAGCTCTGAATCGATGCAGCTGTAGACAAGATAAAGATTCCGCAATATCATTGCAAACCCCAGGAACATGCTGAGCTGTTAACCATATATTCAATTGCAAACATTGTAATACAATTAAACGCAATAGCTCAACTAACTAAGGACATCGAGAATATTGCTTATTGATAGCCCACACAACTGCCATATTATCTGAATAGAAAACAATAAAACGATTGCACAATCTATCCCCCCATACACACAAAGAGGGGCATAATCGAACGTCGCCAGCCAAATAGATCACCGGCGATCTATGTTGGCGGCGGCGCTACAGCTGACCGGAACCATATTCTCGAAAAAGATGGCTGGCCATCTTTTTTTGATAATATTGCTTAGCCTGGCCAAATGCCGTGGAGTTCGCTGGGTTTGAGATGGCCGGGTTTGTTTTTCAGCGATAATGGAAAGTTATGTTGGCCATCTCAAACTCCAGCCAAATTCAAGGCATTTGGCCATGGGAGGAGACAGCATTTTTAGTGCACTGGCCCCCCTGACATGCCAGGACACCAACCAGCCACCCTAGGGGTCACTGCGGTGGACTTCAGAAAAGCTCCCATGTGCATAGCTCCCTTACTTTGGGAGCTGAGCCCCACAAACCCACTACCCACAAATGTACTGCACCCACTAAAATTGCTCCAGGGACCTGCATACAGCCTCTAGGACTTATTGCTGCTGTATAACTTTGGCACACCAGTTCACACCTGAAGATTAATCTCTCTGAAAAGTCCCTTCTTGAAATAAGCATGTTTACTCACAGTTAACTGCAGATCAGAGGTTGTGCCCCACTGGCAAAGAGTCCCCTGGTACTAAGATTAGCAGTAGGTCAGAGCTGGCACAATGGTGTACAATGCCCTCTTTCAGCACCATTCAAGGTAAGAACTATGTTCTCTAACGTGGGTAACACAGGAAAGGGAACTAAAACTGGCTTACAAAAATGGCCACTACCACATGGACTACAACAGGAAACAAAACAGGGCACACTCTGACCCAGTTAGCAGGGGGGTAAAGCACCATGGGAGCAGAGCCCAGTACCCTACACCCACCACAATGCATTGCTAATGTGACTCTGCAGGGCACCTAACAGAAAAGGTGTCACACTCACCCGAGAGCCACATCGCAACCAGGGAAAGGCTGTCAGAGGATAAAACACATTCTGCTGTCATGGAGGTGGGTACGGCATTTGAGGATGGCATACAGGCTGGCAAAAAAGGTTTTTAGTTTTTTTTTTTTGTATGGAAGGGGGTTGGTGACCACTGGGGAAGTATGGGGAGGTCATCCCTCATTCCCTCCAGTGGTCATCTGGTGAGTTGGGGCACCTTTTTGAGGCTTGGTCGTGAAAATAAAAGGACCAAGTAAAGCTGGTGAAATACTGCTTAACGCCGCTTTTTTTTTCATTATCGGCGAAAGCCAGCCATCTGGTAGCCACGCCCATGCCCGCCCATGTCCCGCCTTCGCTAATCTACCGACACGCCCCCTTGAACTATCACCGGCAAAGCGACGGGAAAGCGGCGATGCTGTCTAAAATGCTGCTTTCGATTATACCGATTTCGACGCTTTTAAGAAATCGCCGGCCATCTCCCGATTTGTGTCGGAAGATGGCCAGCGATCACTTTCGATTATAAGCTGGACATTAAGTGTATCTTTGCTTACTGTATTCTATGTAGATATAGAGAATAACAGCAAATTAATTACTCAAAAAGGGAGCACTTTCTGATAGAAAAGCAAGATAGTACCCCTTTTCAAGTGAGCAATCTGCCAAAATTATCAGAACTATTAAAAAGAATACGTTCAACTCAGATTTCTATAGAGTAAAAAAAAATTAAATTTTAGGAAATAAGGCATGAATATTTTAGTTACATTCATAGTTGATAGAGTAAACAGGTGAGCAGTATTAAGAAAAAAATATATATGAGCACTTAATGAAAGTCAGACTTATTTTCCTTGTGTCACTGGCTGTGAAATTAAGTGTATCTTTGCTTACTGTATTCTAGGTAGATATAGAGAATAACAGCAAATTAATTACTCAAAAAGGGAGCATTTTCTGATAGAAAAGCAAGATAGTACCCCTTTTCAAGTGAGCAATCTGCCAAAATTATCAGAACTATTGAAAAGAGTAAAGAAAATTTATTTAAAGGAAATAAAGCATGAACATTTTAGTTACACTCATCACTTTGAAAGATCTGAGGAAGGTGTAAGTGGTTGACCCTAAAAATGTCTGTGATTGGAATTCTGATAAAGAGAATGTAAAATATTTTTATCAGTTTTTCTAATGAAATATCCTGTGAAAGGGATAGCATAGGGATGAGCAATTATACATTATTTTACCTGAGTGAGTTAGTGCAAAAAAGTACTAAGATTAGAGATAGACTGAATTTTAAAGAGCTGTTGTATTACGTAAATGGTAGGGTCACCCTGGAGAAGGCTGTAAAGGATATGCAGAAGAGCTGCAAGTCCACCACAGCACCTGAAAGGCTGCCCATGGTAGAGCCGGGCACCTCTCAGCTGAGGAAAAGTCTTACCAGGGGTTAGGCCGAAACCAACATTCCTCTCCCTGAGGGTCGCCTAATCCTAGCCAAAAAGCACCTGGAAACTCTGGCACCTGCAGAGAGGGCCCTAGGAAGATTGGGGTGGACCTGGTAGTCACCCCGGATACAGCTGTGAGGAAATGCAGAAGGGCTGCAAGTCCTCCACAGCACCTGGTTGGAGCGCTGGGCACTTGAGCGGAGGCCCTGGGTGGATCGGATTGGACCTGGGAGTCACCCCGGAGAAGGCTGTAAAGGATATGCAGATGAGCTGCAAGTCCTCCACAGCACCTGAAATGCAGCCGGTGGTAGAGCTGGGCACCTCTCAGCTGAGGAAAAAAGGCTTACCAGGGGTTAGGCCGAAGCCAGCATTCCTCCCCCTGAGGGTTCACTTACTCCTAGCCAAAAAGCACCTGGAAACTCTGGCACCTGGAGCGAGGGCCCTGGGAAGATCGGGGTGGACCTGGAAGTCACCCCAGATACAGCTGTGAGGAAATGCAGAAGGGCTGCAAGTCCTCCATAGCACCTGGTGGGAGCGCTGGGCACCTAGAGCGGAGGACATGGGTGGATCGGAGAGGTCCTGGGAGTCACCCTGGAGAAGACTGTAAAAGATATGCAGATGAGCTGCAAGTCTTCCACAGCACCTGAAAGGCAGCCGGGTGTAGAGATGGGCACCTCTCAGCTGAGGAAAAGGCTTACCTGGGGTTAGGCCGAAGCCAGCATTCCTCCCCCTGAGGGTCGCCTAATCCTAGCCAAAAAGCGCCTGGAATCTCTGGCACATGGAGAGAGGGCCCTAGGAAGATAGGGATGACCTGCGAGTCAAGCCGGATACAGATGTGAGGAAATGTAGAAGGGCTGCAAGTCCTCCACAGCACCTGGTGGGAGCGCAGGGCACTTAGAGCGGAGGCACAGGGTGGATCGGCGTGGACCTGGGAGTCACCCTGGAGAAGGCTGTAAAGGATATGCAGATGAGCTGCAAGTCCTCCACAGCACCAGAAAGGCAGCCGGTTGTAAAGCTGGGCACCGCTCAGCTGAGGAAACGGCTTACCATGGGATAGGCTGAAGCCAGCAATCCTCCCCTGAGGGTCACCTGATCCTAGCCAAAATCACCTTGAAACACTTTAACCTGGAGTGAGGGTCTTGGGAAGATCAGAGTGGACCAGTTTTCTATAGTGTAAAAAAATTAAACTTTAGGAAATAAAGGATGAATATTTTAGTTACAATCATAGTTGTTAGAGTAAACAGGTCAGCAGTATTAAGAAAAAATTATATGAGTAGTTCCTGAAAGTCAGACTTGAATTCCATGTGTCACTGGCTGTGAAATTAAGTGTATCTTTGCTTACTGTATTCTAGGTAGATATAGAGAATAACAGCAAATTAATTACTCAAAAAGATTGCACCCCTTTTCAAGTGAGCAATCTGCCAAAATTATCAGAACTATTGAAAAGAATAAGTTCAAATCAGTTTTCTATAGAGTAAAGAAAATTCATTTAAAAGAAATAAAGCAAGAACATTTTAGTCACAATCATAACTTTGTCCCTATAAATGTCTGTGATTGGAATTCTGATAAAGGGAATGTAAAATATTTTTATCAGTTTTTCTAATGAAATATCTTGTGGAAGGGAGAGCATAGGGATGAACAATTATACATTATTTCTACCTGGGTGAGTTAGTGAAAATGTACTAACAAAATAGAGATAGACTGAATTTTAAAGAGCTGTTGTATTAGGTAAATGGTAAGGTCACCCCGGAGAAGGCTGTAATTTTAAATAGCTGTTGTATTAGGTAAATGGTAGGGTCACCCCGGAGAAGGCTGTAAAGGATATGCAGAAGAGCTGCAAGGCCTCCACAGCACCTGAAAGGCTGCCAGTGGTAGAGCTGGGCACCTCTAAGCTGAGGAAAAGGTTTACCAGGGGTTAGGCAAAAGCCAGCATTCCTCCCCCTGAGGTCGCCTGATCCTAGCCAAAATCAACTTGAAACCCTGGCACCTGGAGCTTGGGCCCTGGGAAGATCGGGGTGGACATGGTAGTCACCCCGGATACAGCTGTGAGTAAATGCAGAAGGGCTGCAATTCCTCCACAGCACTTGGTGGGAGCGCTGTCACTTAGAGAGGAGGCCCTGGGTGGATCGGAGAGGTCCTGGGAGTCACCCCGGAGAAGACTGTAAGGGATATGCAGATGAGCTGCAAGTCTTCCACAGCACCAGAAAGGCTGCCGGGTATAGAGCTGGGCACCTCTCAGCTGAGGAAAAGGCTTACCAGGGGTTAGGCCAAAGCCAGCATTCCTCCCCCTGAGGGTCGCCTAATCCTAGCCAAAAAGCACCTAGAAACTCTAGCACCTGGAGCAAGGGCCCTCGGAAGATCGGGGTGAATTTGGGAGTCACCCCGGATACAGCTGTGAGGAAATGCAGAAGGGCTGCAAGTCCTCCACAGCACCTGGTGGGAGCGCTTGGCACCTAGAGCGGAGGCCCTGAGTGGATTGGAGTGGACCTGGGAGACACCCCGGAGAAGGCTGTAAAGGATATGCAGATGAGCTGCAAGTCCTCCACAGACTTATTTTTCCAGGTGTCAATGGCTGTGAAATTAAGTGTATCACTGCTTACTGTATTCTACGTAGATAGAGAATAAAGCAAATTAATTACTCAAAAAGGGAGCACTTTCCAATAGAAAAGAAAGATAGTACCCCTTTTCAAGTGAGCAATCTGCCAAAAATACGAGAACTATTGAAAAGAATAAGTTCCAATCAGTTTTCTATAGAGCAAAAATAAATAAATTTTAGGAAATAAAGCATGAATATTTAGTTACACTCATAGTTGTTAGAGTAAACAGGTGAGCAGTGTAAAGAAAAAAAAATATGAGGAGTTAAAGAAAGTCAGACTTATTTTCCTGGTGTCAATGGCTGTGAAATTAAGTGTATCTTAGCTTACTATATTCTATGTAGATATAGAGAATAACAGCAAATTAATTACTCAAAAAGGGAGCACATTCTGATAGAAATGTAAGATAGTACTCCTTTTCAAGTGATCAATCTGCCAAAATTATGAAATGAAAGTCAGACTTCTTTTCCTAGTGTCAATGGCTGTGAAATTAAGTGTATCTTTGCTTACTGTATTCTAGATAGATATAGAGAATAACAGCAAATTAATTATTCAAAAAGGGAGCACTTTCTGGTAGAAAAGCAAGATAGTACCCCCTTTCAAGTGAGCAATCTGCCAAAAATATTAGAACTATTGAAAAGAATAAGTTCAGATCAGTTTTCTATAGAGTAAAAATAAATAAATTTTAGAAAATAAAGCATGAATATTTAGTTACACTCCTAGTTGTTAGAGTAAACAGCTGAGCAGTATAAAGAAAAAAAAATATGAGGAGTTAATGAAAGTCAGACTTATTTTCCTGGTGTCAATGGCTGTGAAATTAAGTGTATCTTTGCTTACTGTATTCTATGTAGATATAGAGAATAACAGCAAATTAATTACTCAAAAAGGGAGCACTTTCTGATAGAAAAAAAAGATTGTACCCCTTTTCAAGTGTGCAATCTGCCAAAATTATTAGAACTATTGAAAAGAATAAGTTCAAATCAGTTTTCTATAAAGAAAAATTAATTTAAATTAAAGAAAATAAAGCATGAACATTTTAGTTACACTCATACTTCTAAGAGTAAACAGGTCAGCAGTATTAAGAAAAAATTATATGAGTAGTTCCTGAAAGTCAGACTTAAATTCCTTAAATGACTGTCAGTGAATGTAAGTGTTTCTTTGCTTACTGTATTCTAGGCAGATGTAGAGAATAACAGCAAATTAATTACTCAAAAAGGGAGCACTTTCTGATAGAAAAGCAAGATAGTACCCTTTTCAAGTGTGCAATCTGCCAAAATTATTAGAACTATTGAAAAGAAGAAGTTCAAATCAGTTTTCTATAAAGAAAAATTAATTTAAATTAAAGAAAATAAAGCATGAACATTTTAGTTACTCATAACTTTGAACGATATGATGAAAATGATGAGAAAATATATAGCTAGATAAATACATACATAGATACTGCTATTTCAACATATAACCAAATCAGAAATTCATTCTCTATATACCATGTTGCAGTCTTTAAATGATACAACCACAAAGGAGGCACTTTCTGGAATTCACAGAAAGAGTGTACCTCTTTGTCAGGTTAACCGTGTGCTCTTATTCTCAAGACAGACTTCACAAACAAAAAACTAAGGTGGGCGGTTATCTAAAATGAGAAATATCAAGCAAACTAAATTTGTTCAAGTCCTCCACAGCACATGGTGGGAGAGCTGGGCACCTAGGGCGGAGGCCCTGAGTGGATCGGGGTGGACCTGGGAATCACCCCGGATATAGCTGTGAGGAAATGCAGAAGGGCTGCAAGTCCTCCACAGCACCTAGTGGGAGCGCTTGGCACCTAGAGCGGAGGCCCTGAGTGGATCGGAGTGGACCTGGGAGTCACCCTGGAGAAGGCGGTAAAGGATATGCAGATGAGCTGCAAGTCCTCCACAGACTTATTTTCCATGTGTCACTGGCTGTGAAATTAAGTTTATCTTTGCTTACTGTTTTCTAGGTAGATATAGAGAAGAACAGCAAATTAATTACACAAAAATGGAGCACTTTCTGATAGAAATGTAAGATAGTACTCCTTTTCAAGTGATCAATCTGCCAAAATTATGAAATGAAAGTCAGACTTCTTTTCCTGGTGTCAATGGCTGTGAAATTAAGTGTATCTTTGCTTACTGTATTCTAGGTAGATATAGAGAAGTACAGCAAATTAATTACTCAAAAAGGGAGAACTTTCTGATAGAAAAAAAAAAGATTGTACCCCTTTTCTAGTGAGCAATCTGCCAAAATTATTAGAACTATTGAAAAGAATAAGTTCAAAACAGTTATCTATAAAGAAAAATAAAATTAAAGAAAATAAAGCATGAACATTTTAGTTACACTCATACTTGTTAGAGTAAACAGGTGAGCAGTTTTAAGAAAAAATTATGTGAGTAGTTTTTGAAAGTCAGACTTAAATTCTTTGAATGACTGTCAGTGAATTTCTTTGTTTACTGTATTCTAGGCAGAAGTAGAGAATAATAGCAAATTAATTACTCAAAAAGGGTGCACTTTCCGATAGAAAAGAAAGATAGTACCCCTTTTCAATTGAGCAATCTGCCAAAATTATCAGAACTATTGAAAAGAATAAGTTCCAATCAGTTTTCTATA
This sequence comes from Microcaecilia unicolor, assembly GCF_901765095.1. NCBI lineage: Eukaryota > Metazoa > Chordata > Amphibia > Gymnophiona > Siphonopidae > Microcaecilia > Microcaecilia unicolor. Next base: position 642,237,006 of record NC_044031.1, read on the forward strand.
GAGTAAAAAAAATTAAATTTTAGTTAATAAAGCATGAATATTTTAGTTACAGTCATAGTTAGAGTAAACAGGTCAGCAGTATAAAGAAAAAAAATATGTGGAGTTAAAGAAAGTCAGAATTATTTTCCTGGTGTCAATGGCTGTGAAATTAAGTGTATATTTGCTTACTGTATTCTAGGCAGATGTAGAGAAAAACAGCAAATTAATTACTCAAAAAGGGAGCACTTTCTGATATAAAAAGAAGATTGTTCCCCTTTTCAAGTGTGCAATCTGCCAAAATTATTAGAGCTATTGAAAAGAATAAGTTCAAATCAGTTTTCTATAAAGAAAAATTAAATTAAAGAAAATAAGGCATGAACATTTTAGTTACACTCATACTTGTTATAGTAAACAGGTCAGCAGTATTAAGAAAAAATTATATGAGTTGTTCCTGAAAGTCAGACTTAAATTCCTTAAATGACTATCAGTGAATTTAAGTGTTTCTTTGCTTACTTTATTCTAGGCAGATGTAGAGAAAAAAAGCAAATTAATTACTCAAAAAGGGAGCACTTTTTCATAGAAAAAAAAGATAGTACCCCTTTTCAAGTGAGCAATATGCCAAAATTACCAGAACTATTGGAAAGAATCAGTTCAAATCAGTTTTCTATAGAGTACAGAAAATTAATTTAAAGGAAATAAAGCATGAACATTTTAGATACATTCATACCTTTGAAAGATCTGAGGACGGTGTAAGCGGTTGACCCTAAAAATGTCTGTGATTGGAATTCTGATAAAGGGAATGTAAAATATTTGTATCAGTTTTTCCAATGAAATATCTTGTGGAAGGGATAGCATAGGGATGAACAATTATACATTATTTTTACCTGGGTGAGTTAGTGAAAAAAGTACTAAGATTAGAGATAGACTGAATTTTAAAGAGCTGTTGTATTAGGTAAATGGTAAGGTCACCCCGGAGAAGGCTGTAAAGGATATGCAGAAGAGCTGCAAGGCCTACACAGCACCTGAAAGGCTGCCGATGGTAGAGCTGGACACCTCTAATCTGAGGAAAAGGTTTACCAGGGGTTAGGCAAAAGCCAGCATTCCTCCCCCTGAGGGTCGCCTGATCCTAACCAAAATCAACTTGAAACCCTGGCACCTGGAGCTTGGCCCTGGGAAGATCAGGGTGGACCTGGGAGTCACCCCGGATACAGCTGTGAGGAAATGCAGAAGGGCTGCAAGTCCTCCACAGCACCTGGTGGGAGCGCTGGGTACCTAGAGTGGAGGCCCTGAGTGGATCGGAGTGGACCTGGGAGTCACCCCGGAGAAGACTGTAAAAGATATGCAGATGACCTGCAAGTCCTCCACAGCACCTGAAAGGCAGCCGGTGGTAGAGCTGGGCACCTCTCAGCTGAGGAAAAGGCTTACCAGGGGTTAGGCCGAAGCCAGCATTCCTCCCCCTGAGGGTCGACCAATCCTAGCCAAAAAGCACCTGGAAACTCTGGCACCTGGAGCGAGGGCCCTCGGAAGATCGGGGTGGATTTGGGAGTCACCCCGGATATAGCTGTGAGGAAATGCAGAAGGGCTGCAAGTCCTCCACAGCACCTGGTGGGAGCGCTGGGCACCTAGAGCGGAGGCCCTGAGTGGATCGGAGTGGACCTGGGAGTCACCCCGGAGAAGGCTGTAAAGGATATGCAGATGAGCTGCAAGTCCTCCACAGACTTATTTTCCAGGTGTCAATGGCTGTGAAATTAAGTGTATCTTTGCTTACTGTATTCTAGATAGATATAGAGAATAACAGCAAATTAGTTACTCAAAAAGGGAGCACTTTCTGATAGAAAAGCAAGATAGTACCCCCTTTCAAGTGAGCAATCTGCCAAAAATTACTACAACTATTGAAAAGAATAAGTTCAAATCAGTTATCTATAAAGAAAAATTAAATTAAAGAAAATAAAGCATGAATATTTAGTTACACTCATAGTTGTTAGAGTAAACAGGTCAGCAGTATTAAGAAAAAATTATATGAGTAGTTCCTGAAAGTCAGACTTAAATTCCTTAAATGATTGTCAGTGAATTTAAGTGTTTCTTTGCTTACTGTATTCTAGGCAGATGTAGAGAATAACAGCAAATTAATTACTCAAAAAGGGTGCACTTTCCAATAGAAAAGAAAGATAGTACCCCTTTTCAAGTGAGCAATCTGCCAAAAATACGAGAACTATTGAAAAGAATAAGTTCAAATCAGTGTTCTATAGAGTAAAAAAAATAAATTTTAGGAAATAAAGCATGAATATTTAGTTACACTCATAGTTGTTAGAGTAAACAGGTGAGCAGTATAAAGAAAAAAAACATGAGGAGTTAATGAAAGTCAGACTTATTTTCCTGGTGTCACTGGCTGTGAAATTAAGTGTTTCTTTGCTTACTGTATTCTAGGTAGATACAGAGAATAACAACAAATTAATTACTCAAAAAGGGAGCACTTTCTGATAGAAAAGCAAGATAGTACCCCTTTTCAAGTGAGCAATCTGCCAAAATTATTAGAACTATTGAAAAGAAGAAGTTCAAATCAGTTTTCTATAAAGATAAATTAATTTAAAGAAAATAAAGCATGAACATTTTAGTTACACTCATACTTGTTAGAGTAAACAGGTCAGCAGTATTAAGAAAACATTATGAGTAGTTCCTGAAAGTCAGACTTAAATTCCTTAAATGACTATCAGTGAATTTAAATGTTTCTTTCCTTACTGTATTCTAGGCAGATGTAGAGAATAACAGCAAATTAATTACTCAAAAAGGGAGCACTTTCTGATAGAAAAGCAAGATAGTACCCCTTTTCAAGTGAGCAATCTGCCAAAATTATTAGAACTATTGAAAAGAATAAGTTCAAATCAGTTTTCTATAAAGAAAAATTAATTTAAATTAAAGAAAATAAGGCATGAACATTTTAGTTACTCATAACTTTGAAAGATATTATGAAAATGATGAGAAAATATATAAGCTAGATAAATACATACATAGATACAGCTATTTCAACATATAACCAAATCACAAATTCATTCTCTATATACCATGTTGCAGTCTTTAAATGATACACCCACAAAGGAGGCACTTTCTGGAATACACAGAAAGAGTGTACCTCTTTGTCAGGTTAACCGTGTGCTCTTATTCTCAAGACAGACTTTACAAACAAAAAACTAAGGTGGCCGGTCATCTAAAATGAGAAATATCAAGCAAACTAAATTTGTTCAAGTCCTCCACAGCACCTGGTGGGAGAGCTGGGCAACCAGGGCGGAGGACCTGAGTAAATCAGGGTGGACCTGGGCATCACCCGGATATAGCTGTGAGGAAATGCAGAAGGGCTGCTAGTCCTCCATAGTACCTGGTGGGAGCACTGGGCACCTAGAGCAGAGGCCCTGAGTGGATCGGAGTGGACCTGGGAGTCACCCCGGAGAAGGCTGTAAAGGATATGCAGATGAGCTGCAAGTCCTCCACAGCACCTGAAAGGCAGCCGGTGGTAGAGCTGGGCACCTCTCAGCTGAGGAAAAGGCTTACCAGGGGTTAGGCCGAAGCCAGCATTCCTCCCCCTGAGGGTCGACTAATACTAGCCAAAAAGCACCTGAAAACTCTGGCACCTGGAGCGAGGGCCCTAGGAAGATGAGGGTGGACCTGGGAGTCACCCCGGATACAGCTGTGAGGAAATGCAGAAGGGCTGCAAGTCCTCCACAGCACCTGGTGGGAGCGCTGGGCACCTAGAGCGGAAGCCCTGGGTGGATCAGAGAAGTCCTGGGAGTCACCCCGGAGAAGACTGTAAAGGATATGCAGATGACCTGCAAGTCCTCCACAGCACCAGAAAGGCAGCCGTTTGTAGAGCTGGGCACCTGTCAGCTGAGGAAAAGGCTTACCAGGGGTTAGGCCAAAGCCAGCATTCCTCCCCCTGAGAGTCGCCTAATCCTAGCCAAAAAGCACCTGGAATCTCTGGCACCTGGAGTGAGGGCCCTAGGAAGATCGGGGTGGATTTGGGAGTCACCCCGGATACAGCTGTGAGGAAATGCAGAAGGGCTGCAAGTCCTCCACAGCACCTGGTGGGAGCGCTGGGCAACTAGAGTGGAGGCCCTGAGTGGATCGGAGTGGACCTGGGAGTCACCCCGGAGAAGGCTGTAAAGGATATGCAGATGAGCAGCAAGTCCTCCACAGACTTATTTTCCAGGTGTCAATGGCTGTGAAATTAAGTGTATCTTTGCTTACTGTATTCTATGTAGATATAGAGAATAACAGCAAATTAATTACTCAAAAAGGGAGCACTTTCTAATAGAAAAAAAAGATAGTACCCCTTTTCAAGTGAGCAATCTGCCAAAATTATTAGAACTATTGAAAAGAATAAGTTCAAATCAGTTTTCTATAGAGTAAAAAAATAAATTTTAGGAAAAAAAGCATGAATAGTTGTTAGAGTAAACAGGTCAGCAGTACTAAGAAAAAATTATATAAAGAGTTCCTGAAATTCAGACTTCAATTCCTTAAGAGACGGTGAACTTGTTTCTTTGCTTACTGTATTTCAGCTAGATATAGAGAATAACAGCAAATTAATTACTCAAAAAGAGAGCACTTTCTGATAGAAAAAAAAGATTGTACCCCTTTTCAAGTGAGCAATCTGCCAAAATTTTCAGAACTATTGAAAAGAAAAAGTTCAAATCAGTTATCTATAGAGCAAAGAAAATTAATTTAAAAGAAATAAAGCATGAACATTTTAGTCACACTCATAACTTTGAAAGATCTGAGGACGGTGTAAGCAGTTGTCCCTATAAATGTATGTGATTGGAATTCTGATAAAGGGAATGTAAAATATTTTTATCAGTTTTTTAATGAATTATCTTGTGGAAGGGATAGCATAGGGATGAACAATTATACATTATTGTTACCTGGGTGAGTTAGTGCAAAAAAGTACTAAGATTAGAGATAGACTGAATTTTAAGAGCTGTTGTATTAGGTAAATGGTAGGGTTTTCCTTCTTTTCATTTATTAAAGCTTAGTGTAGTAGGTATTCAGGTTCTGGGTTCCTGCTTCCTGGCAAAAATTTAAAAAACTACTGAGGTGGTTGAACAAAACAGGAGGAGCGACACCAGAATAACAAGTGCACCAATGTCAAGAAAGACCAAAGGTTTTGCATGCAAGAAAGTTCAGCAAAATACAGCTAAGTACACGCATCACAGTCTACAACTGTTCAGGGACACTACATTTAGAATTATATATTTACCTGGAAATTGATGCGTTTGCTCATTTTAAAGTGGGGAAGTTTGATCCCTGAAAAAGAAAAGTGACACAAAGAATCAATTCTTTGATGGGATTATTAGTTGAAATAAATTCTAAGTAACAACATAATTAAGCAGCATTTATACTTATCTGATAGATTTTGATGAAGGCTTGGATAAATGAAGATTAGTAGTTAGAGGTAGACATGTTGTCTACAATTTAAAGGAAAAGTTGCAGTTTACATTTGCTTATTCTTATAATACAATATAAAACTGTTTGCATTTTGGAATTTGTATTTATATATGATTGAACATATAAATATTACGTTTTAAATACAGCTGTTTATTAAAAGAGAAACTATTTATTGCAAGTATTTAAAGAACCCATCTGGTGCAATAAATTATTTCAATTTAATTCATTATTTAGTGTGCAACATTGTTATTATTACAATTCTGAACATCAAGGGAAATTCGACTAACATTCAAAGTTGCACACTCTATAGTTAAAAGAATTTCTAAATTTTTCTGTAAAACTTCACAATGGTGAATGTGGGCGTGGGGAACCCCTGATCCGTGATCGGAACATCCAATCACCCTATTTGCACCTCATCATTTGTAGTAGTTGTACATTACACTCATAGTTGTTAGAATAAACAGATCAGCAGTATTAAGAAAAAATTATATGAGGAGTACCTGAAAGTCAGTCTTAAATTCCTTAAGAGTCCGTCTTTGAATTTAAGTGTTTCTCTGCTTAATATATTCTAGGTAGATCTAGAGAATAACAGCAAATTAATTACTCAAAAAGGGAGCACTTTCTGATAGACAGGAAAGATAGTTCCCCTTTTCAGGTGAGCAATCTGCCCAAATTATCAGAACTATTGAAAAGAATAAGTTCAAATCAGTTTTCTATAGAGTAAACAAAATTAAATTAAAGGAAAAAAAGCATGAACATTTTAGATACACTCATAACTTTGAAAGATATGATGAAAGTGAAGTGAAAATATATAATAACCGTTTGCTTTTATTCTCATGACAGATCTGGGTGGACTAGTATTCTATAGTGTAAAAAAATTAAATTTTAGGAAATAAAGGATGATTATTTTAGTTACACTCATAGTTGTTAGAGTAAAGAGGTCAGCAGTATTAAGAAAAATTATATGAGTAGTACCTGAAAGTCAGACTTAAATTCATTAAATGATTGTCAGTGAATTTAAGTGTTTCTTTGCTTACTGTATTCTAGGCAGATGCAGAGTAATTACTCAAAAAGGGAGCATTTTCTGATAGAAAAAAAAAGATAGTACCCCTTTTCAAGTGAGCAATCTGCCAAAATTATTAGAACTATTGAAAAGAATAAGTTGATATCAGTTTTCTATAGAGTAAAAAAATTTAAATTTTAGGAAATAAAGCATGAATATTTTAGTTACACTCCTAGTTGTTAGAGTAAACAGGTGAGCAGTATAAAGAAAAAAAAATATGAGGAGTTAAAGAAAGTCAGAATTATTTTCCTGGTGTCAATGGCTGTGAAATTAAGAATCCCCGCTTACTATATTCTAGGTAGATAGAGAATAACAGCAAATTAATTACTCAAAAAGAGAGCACTTTCTGATAGAAAAAAAAGATTGTACCCCTTTTCAAGTGAGCAATCTTCCAAATTTATTAGAACTATTGAAAAGAATAAGTTCAAATCAGTTTTCTTTAAAGAAAAATTAAATTAAATTCAAGAAAATAAAGCATGAACATATTAGTTACACTCATACTTGTTAGAGTAACAGGTCAGCAGTATTAAGAAAAAATTATGAGTAGTTCCTGAAAGTCAGACTTAAATTCCTTAAATGACTGTCAGTGAATTTAAGTGTTTCTTTGCTTACTGTATTCTAGGCAGATGTAGAGAATAACAGCAAATTAATTACTCAAAAAGGAGGCCCTGAGTGGATCGGGGTGGACCTGGACATCACCCTGGATATAGCTGTGAGGAAATGCAGAAGGGCTGCTAGTCCTCCACAGTACCTGGTGGGAGCACTGGGCACCTAGAGCAGAGGCCCTGAGTGGACCGGAGTGGACCTGGGAGTCACCCCGGAGAAGGCTGTAAAGGATATGCAGATGAGCTGCAAGTCCTCCTCAGCACCTGAAAGGCAGCCGGTGTTAGAGCTGGGCACCTCTCAGCTGAGGAAAAGGCTTACCAGGGGTTAGGCCAAAGCCAGCATTCCTCCCCCTGAGGGTCGACTAATCCTAGCCAAAAAGCACATGGAAACTCTGGCACCTGGAGCGAGGGCCGTAGGAAGATGAGGGTGGACCTGGGAGTCACCCCGGATACAGCTGTGAGGAAATGCAGAAGGGCTGCAAGTCCTCCACAGCACCTGGTGGGAGGAGCGCTGGGCACCTAGAGTGGAGGCCCTGGGTGGATCGGAGAAGTCCTGGGAGTCACCCCGGAGACGACTGTAAAGGATATGCAGATGACCTGCAAGTCCTCCACAGCACCAGACAGGCAGCCGGGTGTAGAGCTGGGCACCTCTCAGCTGAGGAAAAGGCTTACCAGGGGTTAGGCCGAAGCCAGCATTCCTCCCCCAGAGGGTCGACTTATCCTAGCCAAAAAGCACCTGGAAACTCTGGCTCCTGGAGCGAGGGCCGTAGGAAGATCAGGGTGGACCTGGGAGTCACCCCGGATACAGCTGTGAGGAAATGCAGAAGGGCAGCAAGTCCTCCACAGCACCTGGTGGGAGCGCTGGGCACCTAGAGCGGAGGCCCTGGGTGGATCAGAGAAGTCCTGGGAGTCACCCCGGAGAAGGCTGTAAAGGATATGCAGATGATCTGCAAGTCCTCCACAGACTTATTTTCCAGGTGTCAATGGCTGTGAAATTAAGTGTATCTTTGCTTACTGTATTCTATGTAGATATAGAGAATAACAGCAAATTAATTACTCAAAAAGGGAGCACTTTCTGATAGAAATGCAAGATAGTACCCTTTTTCAAGTGAGCAATCTGCCAAAATTATTAGAACTATTGAAAAGAATAATTTCAAATCAGTTTTCTATAGAGTAAAAAAATAAATTTTAGGAAATAAAGCATGAATAGTTGTTAGAGTAAACAGGTCAGCAGTACTAAGAAAAAATTATATAAAGAATTCCTGAAATTGAGACTTCAATTCCTTAAGAGACTGTGAACTTGTTTCTTTGCTTACTGTATTTCAGCTAGATATAGAGAATAACAGCAAATCAATTACTCAAAAAGGGTGCACTTTCCAATAGAAAAAAAAAGATAGTACCCCTTTTCAAGTGAGCAATCTGCCAAAATTATCAGAACTATTGAAAAGAATAAGTTCAAATCAGTTATCTATAGAGCAAAGAAAATTAATTTAAAAGAAATAAAGCATGAACATTTTAGTCACACTCATAACTTTGATAGATCTGAGGACGGTGTTAGCGGTTGTCCCTATAAATGTCTGTGATTGGAATTCTGATAAAGGGAATGTAAAATATTTTTATCAGTTTTTCTAATTTAATATCTTGTGGAAGGGATAGCATAGGGATGAACAATTATACATTATTGTTACCTGGGTGAGTTAGTGCAAAAAGTACTAAGATTAGAGATAGACTGAATTTTAAGAGCTGTTGTATTAGGTAAATAGTAGGGTTTTCCTTCTTTTCATTTATTAAAGCTTAGTGTAGTAGGTATTCAGGTTCTGGGTTCCTGCTTCCTGGCAAAAATTTAAAAAACTACTGAGGTGGTTGAACAAAACAGGAGGAGCGACACCAGAATAACAAGTGCACCAATGTCAAGAAAGACAAAAGGTTTAGCATGCAAGAAAGTTCAGCAAAATACAGCTAAGTACACGCATCACAGTCTACAACTGTTCAGGGCTACTACATTTAGAATTATATATTTACCTGGAAATTATACTGTATTCTAGGCAGATGTAGAGAATAACAGCAAATTTATTCCTCAAAAAGGGAGCACTTTCTGATAGAAAAGCAAGATAGTACCCTTTTCAAGTGTGCAATCTGCCAAAATTATTAGAACTATTGAAAAGAATAAGTTCAAATCAGTTTTCTATAGAGTAATTTAAAGAAAATAAAGCATGAACATTTTAGTTACACTCAAACTTGTTAGAGTAAAGAGGTCAGCAGTATTAAGAAAAATTATATGAGTAGTTCCTGAAAGTCAGACTTAAATTCCTTAAATGACTGTCAGTGAATTTAAGTGTTTCTTTGCTTACTGTATTCTACGTAGATAGAGAATAACAGCAAATTAATTACTCAAAAAGGGAGCACTTTCTGATAGAAAAGCAAGATAGTACCCCTTTTCAAGTGAGCAATCTGCCAAAATTATTAGAACTATTGAAAGAAATCAGTTCAAATCAGTTTTCTATAGAGTAAAAAAAAATAAATTTTAGGAAATAAAGCATGAATATTTAGTTACACTCATAGTTGTTAGAGTAAACAGGTCAGCAGTATTAAGAAAGAAATATATGAGCAGTTTATGAAAGTCAGACTTATTTTCCTGGTGTCACTGGCTGTGAAATTAAGTGTTTCTTTGCTTACTGTATTCTACGTAGATAGAGAATAAAGCAAATTAATTACTCAAAAAGGGGGCACTTTCTGATAGAAAAGCTAGATAGTACCCCTTTTCAAGTGAGCAATCTGCCAAAATTATTAGAACTATTGAAAGAAATCAGTTCAAATCAGTTTTCTATAGAGTAAAAAAAAATAAATTTTAGGAAATAAAGCATGAATATTTAGTTACACTCATAGTTGTTAGAGTAAACAGGTCAGCAGTATTAAGAAAGAAATATATGAGCAGTTTATGAAAGTCAGACTTATTTTCCTGGTGTCACTGGCTGTGAAATTAAGTGTTTCTTTGCTTACTGTATTCTACGTAGATAGAGAATAAAGCAAATTAATTACTCAAAAAGGGGGCACTTTCTGATAGAAAAGCTAGATAGTACCCCTTTTCAAGTGAGCAATTTGCCAAAAATCTCAGAACTATTGAAAAGAATAAGTTCCATCAGTTTTCTATAGAGTAAAAAAAATAAAATTTTAGTTAATAAAGCATGAATATTTTAGTTACAGTCATAGTTATAGTAAACAGGTCAGCAGTATTAAGAAAACAATATATGAGCACTTAATGAAAGTCAGACTTGGCTGTGAAATTAAGTGTATCTTTGCTTACTGTATTCTACGTAGATATAGGAAATAACAGCAAATAAATTACTCAAAAAGGGAGCACTTTCTGATAGAAAAAAAAAAGATTGTACCCCTTTTCAAGTGAGCAATCTGCCAAAAATACGAGAACTATTGAAAAGAATGTTAAAATCAGTTATCTATAAAGAAAAATTAAATTAAATTAAAGAAAATAAAGCATGAATATTTAGTTACACTCATAGTTGTTAGAGTAAACAGGTCAGCTATATTAAGAAAAAATTATATGAGTAGTTCCTGAAAGTCAGACTTAAATTCCTTAAATGACTGTCAGTGAATTTATGTGATTCCTTGCTTACTGTATTCTAGGCAGATGTAGAGAATAACAGCAAATTAATTACTCAAAAAGGGAGCACTTTCTGATAGAAAAGCAAGATAGTACCCCCTTTCAAGTGAGCAATTTGCCAAAAATATTAGAACTATTGAAAAGAATAAGTTCAAATCAGTTTTCTATAGAGTAAAAAAAATAAATTTTAGGAAATAAAGCATGAATATTTAGTTACACTCATAGCTGTTAGAGTAAACAGGTGAGCAGTATAAAGAAAAAAAACATGAGGAGTTAATGAAAGTCAGACTTATTTTCCTGGTGTCACTGGCTGTGAAATTATGTGTTTCTTTGCTTACTGTATTCTACGTGGATAGAGAATAACAGCAAATTAATTACTCAAAAAGGGGGCACTTTCTGGTAGAAAAGCAAGATAGTACCCCCTTTCAAGTGAGCAATCTGCCAAAAATATTAGAACTATTGAAAAGAATAAGTTCAAAGCAGTTTTCTATAAAGAAAAATTAAATTAAAGAATATAAAGCATGAACATTTTAGTTACACTCATACTTGTTAGAGTAAACAGGTCAGCAGTATTAAGAAAAAATTATATGAGTAGTTCCTGAAAGTCAGACTTAAATTCCTTAAATGACTATCAGTGAATTTAAGTGTTTCTTTCCTTACTGTATTCTAGGCAGATGTAGAGAATAACAGCAAATTAATTACTCAAAAAGGGAGCACTTTCTGATAGAAAAGCAAGATAGTACCCTTTTCAAGTGTGCAATCTGCCAAAATTATTAGAACTATTGAAAAGAAGAAGTTCAAATCAGTTTTCTATAAAGAAAAATTAATTTAAATTAAATAAAATAAAGCATGAACATTTTAGTTACTCATAACTTTGAAAGATATGATGAAAATGATGAGAAAATATATAGCTAGATAAATACATACATAGATACAGCTATTTCAACATATAACCAAATCAGAAATTCATTCTCTATATACCATGTTGCAGTCTTTAAATGATACACCCACAAAGGAGGCACTTTCTGGAATTCACAGAAAGAGTGTACCTCTTTATCAGGTTAACCGTGTGCTCTTATTCTCAAGACAGACTTCACAAACAAAAAACTAAGGTGGGCGGTTATCTAAAATGAGAAATATCAAGCAAACTAAATTTGTTCAAGTCCTCCACAGCACATGGTGGGAGAGCTGGGCACCTAGGGCGGAGGCCCTGAGTGGATCGGGATGGACCTGGGCATCACCCCGGATATAGCTGTGAGGAAATGCAGAAGGGCTGCTAGTCCTCTACCGTACCTGGTGGAAGCACTGGGCACCTAGAGCAGAGGCCCTGAGTGGATTGGAGTGGACCTGGGAGACACCCCAGAGAAGGCTGTAAAGGATATGCAGATGAGCTGCAAGTCCTCCACAGCACGTGAAAGGCAGCCGGTGGTAGAGCTGGGCACCTCTCAGCTGAGGAAAAGGCTTACCAGGGTTTAGGCCGAAGCCAGCATTCCTCCCCCTGAGGGTCACCTAATCCTAGCAAAAAAGCACCTGGAAACTCTGGCACCTGGAGCGAGGGCCCTAGGAAGATCAGGGTTGACCTGGGAGTCACCCCGGATACAGCTGTGAGGAAATGCAGAAGAGCTGCAAGTCCTCCACAGCACCTGGTGGGAGCGCTGGACACCTAGAGCGGAGGCCCTGGGTGGATCGGAGAGGTCCTGGGAGTCACCCCGGAGAAGACTGTAAAGGATATGCAGATGAGCTGCAAGTCCTCCACAGACTTATTTTCCACGTGTCACTGGCTGTGAAATAAAGTTTATCTTTGCTTACTGTATTCTAGGTAGATGTAGAGAATAACAGCAAATTAATTACACAAAAATGGAGAACTTTCTGATAGAAATGTAAGATAGTACTCCTTTTCAAGTGATCAATCTGCCAAAATTATGAAATGAAAGTCAGACTTCTTTTCCTGGTGTCAATGGCTGTGAAATTAAGTGTATCTTTGCTTACTGTATTCTAGGTAGATATAGAGAATAACAGCAAATTAATTACTCAAAAAGGGAGCAGTTTTTGATAGAAAAAAAAGATAGTACCCCTTTTCAAGTGAGCAATATGCCAAAATTACCAGAACTATTGAAAAGAATCAGTTCAAATCAGTTTTCTATAGAGTAAAGAAAATTAATTTAAAGGAAATAAAGCATGAACATTTTAGATACATTCACAACTTTGAAAGATCTGAGGACGGTGTAAGCGGTTGACCCTAAAAATGTCTGTGATTGGAATTCTGATAAAGGGAATGTAAAATATTTGTATCAGTTTTTCTAATGAAATATCTTGTGGAAGGGATAGCATAGGGATGAACAATTATACATTATTTTTACCTGGGTGAGTTACTGAAAAAGGTACTAAGATTAGAGATAGACTGAATTTTAAAGAACTATTGTATTAGGTAAATGGTAAGGTCACCCCGGAGAAGGCTGTAAAGGATATGCAGAAGAGCTGCAAGGCCTCCACAGCACCTGAAAGGCTGCCGGTGGTAGAGCTGGGCACCTCTAAGCTGAGGAAAAGGTTTACCAGGGGATAGGCAAAAGCCAGCATTCCTCCCCCTGAGGGTCGCCTGATCCTAGCCAAAATCAACTTGAAACCCTGGCACATGGAGCTCGGGCCCTAAGAAGATCGGGGTGGACATGGTAGTCACCCCGGATACAGCTGTGAGTAAATGCAGAAGGGCTGCAAGTCCTCCACAGCACCTGGTGGGAGTGCTGGCCACCTAGAGCGGAGGCCCTGGGTGGATCGGAGAGGTCCAGGGAGTCACCCCGTAGAAAGCTGTAAAGGATATGCAGATGAGCTGCAAGTCTTCCACAGCACCTGAAAGGCAGCCGGGTGTAGAGCTGGGTACCTCTCAGATGAGGAAAAGTCTTACCAGGGGTTAGGCCGAAGCCAGCATTCCTCCCCCTGAGGGTCGCCTAATCCTAGCCAAAAAGCACCGGGAAACTCTGGCACTTGGAGAGAGGGCCCTAGGAAGATCGGGGTGGACCTGGGAGTCACCCCCGGATACAGCTGTGAGGAGTTAAAGAAAGTCAGAATTATTTTCCTGGTGTCAATGGCTGAGAAATTAAATGTATCTTTGCTTACTGTATTCTATGTAGATATAGAGAACAACAGCAAATTAATTACTCAAAAAGGGAGCACTTTCTGGTAGAAAAGCAGGATAGTACCCCCTTTCAAGTGAGCAATCTGCCAAAAATACGAGAACTATTGAAAAGAATGTTAAAATTAGTTTTCTATAGAGTAAAAATAAATACATTTTAGTTAATAAAGCATGAATATTTTAGTTACAGTCATAGTTAGAGTAAACAGGTCAGCAGTATTAAGAAAAAAATATATGAGCACTTAATGAAAGTCAGACTTGGCTGTGAAATTAAGTGTATCTTTCCTTACTGTATTCTACGTAGATATAGGGAATAACAGCAAATAAATTACTCAAAAAGGGAGCACTTTCTGATAGAAAAAAAAAGATTGTACCCCTTTTAAAGTGAGCAATCTGCCAAAATTACTACAACAATTGAAAAGAATAAGTTCAAATCAGTTATCTATAAAGAAAAATTAAATTAAAGAAAATAAAGCATGAATATTTAGTTACACTCATAGTTGTTAGAGTAAACAGGTCAGCAGTATTAAGAAAAAAATATATGAGGAGTTAAAGAAAGTCAGACGACTTTTCCTGGTGTCAATGGCTGTGAAATTAAGTGTATCTTAGCTTATTGTATTCTACGTAGATAGAGAATAAAGCAAATTAATTACTCAAAAAGAGGGCACTTTCTGATAGAAAAGCTAGATAGTACCCCTTTTCAAGTGAGCAATCTGCCAAAATTATCAGAACTATTGAAAAGAATAAGTTCCAATCAGTTTTCTATAGAATAAAAAAAATTAAATTTTAGTTAATAAACCATGAATATTTTAGTTACAGTCATAGTTATAGTAAACATGTCAGCAGTATTAAGAAAAAAATATATGACCACATAATGAAAGTCAGACTTGCCTGTGAAATTAAGTGAATCTTTTCTTACTGTATTCTACGTAGATATAGGGAATAACAGCAAATAAATTACTCAAAAAGGGGGCACTTTCTGATAGAAAAAAAAAGATTGTACCCCTTTTCAAGTGAGCAATCTGCCGAAATTACTACAACTATTGAAAAGAATAAGTTCAAATCAGTTATCTATAAAGAAAAATTAAATTAAAGAAAATAAAGCATGAATATTTAGTTACACTCATAGTTGATAGAGTAAACAGGTCAGCAGTATTAAGAAAAAAAACATGAGGAGTTAATGAAAGTCAGACTTAAATTCCTTAAATGACTGTCAGTGAATTTATGTGATTTCTTGCTTACTGTATTCTAGGCAGATGTAGAGAATAACAGCAAATTAATTACTCAAAAAGGGAGCACTTTCTGATAGAAAAGCAAGATAGTACCCCTTTTCAAGTGACCAATCTGCCAAAATTTATAGAACTATTAAAAAAATAAGTTCCAATCAGTTTTCTATAGAGTAAAAAAAATTAAATTTTAGTTAATAAAGCATGAATATTTTAGTTACAGTCATTGTAGTTAGAGTAAACAGGTCAGCAGTATTAAGAAAAAATATATGAGGAGTTACAGAAAGTCAGACGACTTTTCCTGGTGTCAATGGCTGTGAAATTAAGTGTATCTTTGCTTACTGTATTCTACGTAGATAGAGAATAAAGCAAATTAATTAATCAAAAAGGGGGCACTTTCTGATAGAAAAAAAAAAGATTGTACGCCTTTTCAAGTGAGCAATCTGCCAAAATTACTACAACTATTGAAAAGAATAAGTTCAAATCAGTTATCTATAAAGAAAAATTAAATTAAATTAAAGAAAATAAAGCATGAATATTTAGTTACACTCATTGTAGTTAGAGTAAACAGGTCAGCAGTATTAAGAAAAAATTATATGAGTAGTTCCTGAAAGTCAGACTTAAATTCCTTAAGTGACTGTCAGTGAATTTGTGATTCCTTGCTTACTGTATTCTAGGCAGATGTAGAGAATAACAGCAAATTAATTACTCAAAAAGGGTGCACTTTCCAATAGAAAAGCAAGATAGTACCCCTTTTCAAGTGAGCAATCTGTCAAAAATATTAGAACTATTGAAAATAATAAGTTCAAATCAGTTTTCTATAGAGTAAAAAAAAATAAATTTTATGAAATAAAGCATGAATATTTAGTTACACTCATAATTGTTAGAGTAAACAGGTCAGCAGTATTAAGAAAAAAATATATGAGCAGTTAATGAAAGTCAGACTTATTTTCCTGGTGTCACTGGCTGTGAAATTAAGTGTTTCCTTGCTTACTGCATTCTAGGTATATATAGAGAATAACAGCAAATTAATTACTCAAAAAGGGAGCACTTTCTGATAGAAAAGCAAGATAGTACCCCTTTTCAAGTGAGCAATCTGCCAAAAATACGAGAACTATTGAAAAGAATGTTAAAATTAGTTTTCTATAGAGTAAAAAAAATTAAATTTCAGTTAATAATGCATGAATATTTTAGTTACAGTCATAGTTAGAGTAAACATGTCAGCAGTATTAAGAAAAAAATATATGACCACATAATGAAAGTCAGACTTGCCTGTGAAATTAAGTGTATCTTTTCTTACTGTATTCTACGTAGATATAGGGAATAACAGCAAATAAATTACTGTATTAATGAAAGTCAGACTTGGCTGTGAAATTAAGTGTATCTTTCCTTACTGTATTCTACGTAGATATAGGGAATAACAGCAAATAAATTACTCAAAAAGGGAGCACTTTCTGATAGAAAAAAAAAGATTGTACCCCTTTTAAAGTGAGCAATCTGCCAAAATTACTACAACTATTGAAAAGAATAAGTTCAAATCAGTTATCTATAAAGAAAAATTAAATTAAAGAAAATAAAGCATGAATATTTAGTTACACTCATAGTTGTTAGAGTAAACAGGTCAGCAGTATTAAGAAAGAAATATATGAGCAGTTAATGAAAGTCAGACGTCTTTTCCTGGTGTCACTGGCTGTGAAATTAAGTGTATCTTTGCTTACTGTATTCTACGTGGATAGAGAATAACAGCAAATTAATTACTCAAAAAGGGTGCACTTTCCAATAGAAAAGAAAGATAGTACCCCTTTTCAAGTGAGCAATCTGCCAAAAATATTAGAACTATTGAAAAGAATAAGTTCAAATCAGTTTTCTATAGAGTAAAAAAAATAAATTTTACGAAATAAATCATGAATATTTAGTTACACTCATAATTGTTAGAGTAAACAGGTCAGCAGTATTAAGAAAGAAATATATGAGCAGTTAATGAAAGCAGACTTATTTTCCTGGTGTCAATGGCTGTGAAATTCAGTGTTTCTTTGCTTACTGTATTCTAGGTAGATATAGAGGGGCATAATGGAAAGATCGTCCAAGTACGAATTAGGACGTTCTTCCGAAAACGCCTCAAAATAGACCTGTATAATGGAAAAATAGTGTGGGCGTTTTTCGATAATCGATTATCCCTGTAAGAAAACAATCAAATGACGAGCGCATAAGCGTGACTAAATTGGGCGCCCTAACACGGGCGATTATTGCAGGTGCAAACGACCAAATCACGTGGTGTGTAAAATAATGTACATAGGTGTATCGCAAGTACAGTACATGTTGTTCAGGCCATCCAGGTAAGGAAATATATGAGCACAGCATATATGTGTCAACTACAGACATATCCTGCTGCTCCACCCATACTTCCATCATATGTGCCCATCTGAATGTCCGGATCTGCATGCACTGTACACCTACTAAACATGCAGTAAATGCATATTGTGTATATGTGAAAAGGGTCGGGTGGGGTGCGTCATACTCATCTATATAAGGCACGTTTCACACTCCTGCAGGCATGTGCACGTCAAAGACGTCTATGCTTACGAGGGCGTCCACGTGCTGATAGGGGCCATATATGGAATGGTCATCCATATATGGAGCTGAAACGACGTCCCTCACGCAAGGTCGTCTATATAAGGCACATCTTTCCTACACGTGGAAAAATGGCACAACGGCGAGAGCTGAATTTCGGAGAGGAGGAGAGCCTGCTGCTGGTGCGGCTGTGCGTAAGGCACCGGCACAGGCTCTTCATCCAGCACCATCACCTGCCCCCCAGGCTGCAGGCCATGCGAGCCTGGTCCCGCATCCGGGAACGATTAGAAAGGTAAGGTTATGGCCCAACCCCCCTCCCCTCCTGTACCTACACATATAACAGCTCCGTCATCAATGTTACCACCAGTAACTGGAGTGTCCATGCAAGGATCATGAGTAATATAGGAACATGCACAATCACTAATAATTTGTATGTTATTTAAACGACCACCATTCCCACATCCCTACAAGAATGTATTTCGTTAGGTTAGTATCGTGACTATGCTATTAGTGTTATGTGAAAATTTCGTTAGTTATGTGAAGGCCACATTTTCCAACCCCTCTTTGCAGCCAGTGGGTTACAACGCCTCCGAATAGTGGAAGCATGAGACCAATGAAACCTATACCATACTTTATAACATGGTCATGATAACACATATAAAGTAGTTTAACAAGCATACATTATAATGTATACAAATGGTACTGTCTGGCCTCATGCCCACCTCTCTGGCATCATCTGCATAGGAACCAACTCGGTGGCTGCTGTGGGTGCTTCACCACCCCACCCCCAATATCAAATATGTATGGAGGGAGGGGTCATCTCCACTGGGGGTTCCACCCCCCCAAAATGGTAAAAAGGTGGCTCCTATGATTCACTACCAATGGAGGTGCCCCCCCCCCCAACACTGTAGACCCTCTCTCTCTGGTATGTGAATAGCAAATGAATGTGTGCAGAGGACAAAAAGGACCAACACCCCTGACCCCTGCTCTACAAACTTATATCTTACAGACGCTTTGGAGTCCACCGGGACCTCGAGTCCCTAAGGAGGCGGTTCCGCCGGGTAAGGCGGGAGAGGCCCGACCTCATCCGGGCGGTGCGAAGGCACCTCAGGGCTCGCCGTAAGTATTCAAAAACAGGACACCTGTACACATTACTACATACATTTCATGAATCAAGCAAATGTGTTGTACAATATCACTTCCCATGTGCCTAATAGCCACCTAGTAATACCATATCTGTCCCAGATCAAGGATGCAGGTTGCAGGGGTTCTCCCATGAGCGTGCTTGCAACGTCCGACCATCCCCCCGAGATGAATGAGATGATATGCCACACTTTACTATTCCCCTTATTGTGGTGGCTGATTACTGTGTCCTGGTACAGGTGCCTGAGGCCCTACTTTTACTGCATGTTATGGCCTAAATCACATAAAAGAATTGTGCTCAACACCCTTCCCACTGCCCCCCCCCCCAATAACTCCTACAACAACTGCCCATCAACCCCTCGTTGCATCTCACAATGCAAACATGCTGGTCAGCAATGAATTTGGTATGCCCACATGTCCTGCGTGGTGTGTGTCAGAGGAGGGTCCAGGGTTCTGTTTCATGTCATCTGATGCAGCTCATTCCCCGTGGGCATAGGCTACGCCTTACCACACCCTGCCCCATCCCCTGCCTCACGCCACCCAGCTACTGCACTATGCAAGCCATGGTGTATGCACTGATCTCAATCACACTCCTTTTACATACACAGGGCTCCACCAGCAGGAAGCTGAGCGGCAGGATGAGGAGGGCCACCACCTCCAGGAGGAGGAGAAGGAGGAGGAGGAGGAGGAGGAGCAGGAGGAGGAGGAGGAGCAGGAGGAGGGGCACATGGAGGAGGAGGAGGAGCAGCAGCCAGGCCAGGAGGCGGGCCACCAGGGAGAAGAGGAGGAGGAGGACTCGGAGGAGGGAGTCCTCATCATAGACATTCCTGAGGACCCCTCCCCACCTGCAGCTCCTTATGAGGGCTCTCCCTCCCCACCTGCAGCGCCATCGCCTGGCCCACCTCCATCCCCTGGGCCAGCTTCTGTGTCCCCTGGCCCACCTCCATCCCCTGGGCCATCTTCCGTGTCCCCTGGCCCACCTCCAGCCTTTGGCCCGGCTACGGTAGTGCGCCTCCTGCAGCAGCTGGTAGATGGCCAGCACCAGTTTATAGTTGGCCAGCAACAGCTGCTGCAGGAGGTGACAGCCCTACGGCAGGGCAATGAGCAGCTCCAGGGCCCACTAAGGGTACTGCTGGGGCTGCTCATTGCCCTGCTACAGAGGGCCTTACTAAGAGGGCGTGGCCGCCCTTAATTTAAATAGGGGGGGCCTGTTGGGGTTGTGTGTGTGGGGGGAGGGAAATGTTGGGGTTGTGTGTGTGGGGGGAGGGAGGGAATTGTTGGGGTTGTGTGTGTGGGGGGAGGGAAATGTTGGGGGTTCTGTGGGGGTTGGGGGAGGGAATTGTTGGGGTGTGTGGGGAGTTGTGGGGGAGGAGGGCATTGTTGGGGTTATTTTGTAGGGGTGGGGGTGGGGGGGGAAATAAATGTTTGTTATAATATAACTATCAGGGTGTGTGTGTGTGTGTGTTTGTCTCCCTTGTGCATTACATATCACCAAATGGTGCTGTTGAGTTGAGAGGAAGGAGGCAGCAATATGCATAGCATTAAATGTGCTGTGTGAATGAGAAGGTGATGTATGTCTGAGAATGTTGGCCAGACAGAACGCCACCTGTTCATTCCAACCTGCATGGCTATATATGTGCAGGGGGGTTGGGCCGGGGAGGCTGGCTGGATATTTGTGTTCATGAATAAAAATGGCCAGCCAGCATCTCTCTCTCCCTTCCTCCCTCCCCTCCACCATACTGACCCACAATACAGAGTGCCATCAATAAGAGATGAATATTGTACCACGTGTGATCTGCCAGGTACACACTTCCACATAACTCCAGGTACCACATACACAGTGTTTGCTGTCTGATGGACACCTATCCTTACCCACAAGCCACATTGGTGGGGTGGGGGGGGGGGGCCCAAGAAGGACCTACAAACAGCTGGCTCATATTTTCACATTGAATACATCAGCTATGGTATATAATGCTGAGGAGCAAAAGGGAAACAATGGGAAACCCAATAGATGGATGGTTACTTCTTCACAGTTGCAATGTAATACTTGTGTTAGGGAAGGGCACAAATAAAAATGGTGCTCATTATTTGCAGGTGTGATCACACTTTCTCCAGTAGTTGATCAAGGTGTGTTACATTCAAGTATTCTGGGTTTGTGTCAAACTTTGTCCCTGAAGTGACTTGCCTTAGGTGGGATTTGAACCAGCAACCTTATGATTATAAGGCTGGTGCTCTAACCACTAGGCCACAGCAGCCACCAGGCTTTAGCCACCACCAGTTACTTTGGGTTGGTACCTGTACACACACCCCTCTCCCTCACCACCACGTCATAGGCCTCAGTGGCACTACCTGTAGCCACCTCGATCATTTTGTCCAGGCTACCGATTAAAAACAATGTAATGTGCATGTTCCCTACCCTACTACCTATGGAGCAATTTAGGAAGGTGTTCCATAATGTGCTATACACATCCATTGCATTAATCATTCTCCCCTCCCCCGCCTATGGACCTTGACAATGGGTGGCCACTTCATAAATGGGGACTGGGGTACACCACATAAACAAGGAAGATGGAACCTACCGGGAACCAATACAGCACATCCAACAGCTGGCCCACACCACTGAGGACCTGCCAACCCCACAGTACAGTGCACAGGAACCTGGTGAAAACAGAGCTACCTAACATCTGACTCCAGACTACATACATACAGTGAATGCACACTCCTTGACTATGAGCACAAAGAGAAGAGGTGGCAGACAAATGAGAGCTTACCATGAACGTCTGTTTCAAGACTGTGTAGTGCGCCTTTTATCTTCTGGAACATTAGCTGCACATCTCCCTGATTGAAATGACCGTTACCGAGGGGTGCATGATTTGGGGTGAGTGTAGCAAATTCGTGGCCCCCACACACTGCCTGCTACAACCAGGCAGAGAGAATGGGAGAAAGGAAGGGAGCATCAGGCGATGTGGAAGAGAGGAAACGGAAGGCGTGGTGGCTGAGGGCCAACAATAATTTCCCCCCCCCCCTAAATACACAGGTGTACCCAAGCATGCTAAGTGAGGGTAAAACCCTGTAAATGATTATTACGAACAACCGGCAAGGTCTCAGTGCAGGAAATGGCAGGTAAAATGGCAATGAAGAAAGGGAAGGCAGGTGGAGACGCCCATACTTAACTACTCATAATCGAAACCATGTGTTCCTATTCGCTATCTGAGCTGGGCACGCTTAGGAATTATGTGTATAATGGAAAAAGAAACGCCCATATCAGAATCGCCTATTCCCCCGTCTCAATGGGCGTTCTTGGCGCCTATATAAACGCCCACTCCGTATTTTCGAAAACCTCATTGGTACAATGCCACCACGCATGCCGCCGACCCGGAAGGGTAATTTTGTCGATGCAGAGGTGGAGCTCCTGGTGCAAGAAATTGTACAGCGGCACCGGAGTCTGTTTGCTCCCACAGGGCAGAGGCTGGCAGCAACAGTAAAGCAGCGGGAATGGGAGGCAGTACGGGACAGCCTGAATGCTGTCTTCCATGCTGGGAGAGACGTGGAGGACTGCAAGAGGAAGTGGCGGAAGCTGAGGAGGGATGTTCGGAGGAAGGCGGGGGCCAATCCCCCAGGCAATGACACTGCCAACCTTACACCCATGGAGCTGATGGTGTACTCCCTCCTACCCCAGGAGGGCATCCACGGGATTGGCTCCATGGACACCTCGGGCCAGGCTGAGGACTCAGGTAGGTGTTTCATTATGCAGTTGGGGTATCTGTTGTGCTGCAGTACACTTGTGTTATAAAAGTTGGGGTTAGGGGGAGGGAGGTGAGGAGTGGGGGCAGGAGGAGGGAGGGAGATAGGTGGGGGGGGGGAGTATCTCTGGCTGTCTTTATGTATATTAACAGGCCACCTTTATGATGCTGTTTTGACCTGGTAACCCCTACTCACTAGCTCTCTACCCTTACTCCCTATCCCTACCATTGTCATTGGGTTTCCTCTTACTTGTCCTGTGTGCCCATATTTATAGAATTAATTGTAAGCTCTATTTGAGTAGTGGTAGTGGTCATGTGTGTTATAGGAGCAAGCAGACAGGGTGGGTGCTGTGTGTGTGTGTGAGCACCCCCAATATTGAGGAAAGATCATGTAGCTGTGCAGGGAGGAGTGTTGGTCACTGGGCTTAGCACCCCCAATACTACTTTCCAGTTGGCTCCTATGGGTGTGTGTAGGTTACTACTGTGGCAGAACTCTGGGGGCCGTCCTTTCCTACTACTCCCTCCTATTTTCCCATTACCAAACTGTGCCTAGTTCCTCCTGTGACCTCTGTGCTCTACTGAGTGTGGGCCACATGCATTCAACTGAAGGAGCCTGTAATGGGGGTCATAAAGCAGTTCTATGCAGTTTAGCAAGTCAGTAGTAACACAACACATGCTGCAATGTTGTTCAATTTAACAATTATACAACTAACAGCTTGTGCACAACGTTGTGAGTGGTGTCCTTCTCTTGGCTGCTCATCCACCACCTCTACCCAGCTGCCTGCGGGCCTCTCTCTTTCGTACCCGTGTCAATTCCATTCCTCCTCACCATCTCTTTGCTGGGTCATCAGGTTGGGGGACATACCAATGTATATGAATGCTGAAAGACAAAAGTGGGTTATTTGCACCAACACTATTCCTCACTCTTGTGCTATACAGGTGAAGACTCAGAGGAGGCTGGCCCTAGTGGCCTGCAAGGCCAACGCCCTACACCATCCGTCCAGCCTCAACCTCCACAGCCTGCAGCACCAGCAGTCCAGCCTCCACCACCTGCACCAGCTGTGCATCCTCCGCGTCCACCACCACCTGCACCAGCTGTCCAGCCTCTACCACCTGCACCAGCTGTGCATCCTCCGCGTCCACCACCACCTGCACCAGCTGTCCAGCCTCTACCACCACCAGCTGTCCAGCCTCTGTCACCACCACCACCACCTGCACCAGCTGTCCAGCCTCTGCCACCACCACCACCACCTGCACCAGCAGAGGCCGCACCTCCAGCACCGGAGGACTTTGTTGAGGAGGAGGAGGGCCCAGCTCCCCGCCAGAGGCCATCCGGCCAAAGGAGGCAACTCCTGCGGCTGGCCACGGAGCTACTCCGCCACAACGTGCGCTTGGAGGAGTACCGCCAGCAGAAACTGGAGCTGCAGCGCCAAGCACTGGAGGCACAGCAGCGAGCACACCAGGAACTCCTCCAGGCGCACCGTGAAGGCCACCAGGAGGTGCTCCAGCAACTGAGACGGCTGGAGCAGAGCATCCAACACCTGCGCCCTCAGGGCACCGCGCCTACTCCAGCCCCCGTGCTGCTGGAGCAGCCCCTGCCATCAACATCCTCCTCCACTGACCACCAGCAACCACCAGCTAAGAGGTGGGCATTGCGCTCCTCAGCCTCCGCACCCACTCCTGCAGCACCCGCGAATTCTGCTCCCATTCTGGGTCCTGTGGCCAGACCACTAGAAGCAAGAAGGTGGCCCGATTTCCACGGTGCAGCCGAAGCCGCAGGCTGCCGTGGGGATAGGGAGGAGGACACTGGGAGCAGCAGCTCAGAAGAGACTTCCCATGCAGCACCAGCTGCAAAGGAAGGGCGTGGGAGGGGTAGGAGGGGACGGGGGAAGGGAAGGGGAAAATGATGGGACATGCTGTAGGGTGAGGGTTGGTGGGAGGGGGGTGGGTGTGGGAGGGGGGTGGTGGGGGTGGTGGTGGTGGTGGTGGGGTTGACCAAACACATATGCACTGTATGTAAAAAATAAATGTTCACTTACATTCACCTAAAACTTGTTTCAATGAGTCTTTGTCTTGCTCTTACGCCAAGCTGGTAGGCATTGAGCTCTGCTCTGTGGGCTGGGGGTGGAGGGGGCTCCTCTTCCAGCTCATCTGGGGCCTCTTCTGGTGGTGGCTGTGGCTCCTCTGGGAGAGGCTGTCCTCTGCGCTGGGCCAAATTGTGTAACATACAGCACGCCACAAAGATCTTGGCCACCTTTTCTGGACTGTAGAGCAGCTCTCCTCCAGACCGGTCCAGACAGCGGAAGCGGTTTTTCAATAAACCAAAGGTGCGCTCAATGATCCCCCGGGTGCTGCGATGTTTCCTGTTGTAGGTTTCTTCTGGCCCTGGTTGTGGGTGGATCAGGGGGGTCATAAGCCATGTCCTCTGCAGGTAGCCTCGGTCACCTTTGCAGAAAAGCAGAATGAGATAGATGAGTGTGTATCGCTTGGAGCAGGTACAGGGGGGGGCGGGGGGATTTGGATAGTGGGTTGTGGTGGAGGAAGCCAGGGCGGAGGGTTGCCCAGTGGAGGAGGTCTAGTATGGGTGGTACATGCATGTTGCACTTACCTAGTAGCCATCCACCAATGAACTCCCCTCGCTCGAACCTGCGGAAGATGCCCGAGTGCTGTAGGATGTAGGCATCGTGGCTGGAGCCGGGGTACCTGGCACACACGTCTAATATCTCCCCCTGGGCATCACATACAACTTGCATGTTCATAGAATGAAATGCCTTCCTATTTCTGTAGGTGGCTTCGTGTGCCCGGGGGGGTCTGAGGGCTACGTGTGTGCAGTCTATCACACCGATGACCGAGGGGAATCTAGCAACAGCATAGAAGGCGGCCATGTTGTTGTGCAGGGCCTGGGGGGTGGTGGGGAAAGTGATGTAGTGTGAGGTGTGAGTTATGAAGGCATCCAGGAACTGGGTGAGACAGTGTGAAATAGAAGCCTGGGTGAGCCCTGTGTTAGCAGCTAATACGGATTGAAAACTGCCAGTGGCCAGGACAGAGAGAGCGGAAGTGATTTTGAGGTGGGCAGGGATGGGGTTATTCCTACGTGTCTGGGGCTGAAGGAGGGGTGTCAGCTGCTCACACAGCTGACGAATAGTGGCCCTATCAAACCTGAACCTTGTTAGACACTGCTGGTCAGTGAGTTGTAGAAAGGTGGTGCGGGGCCTAAACACTCGGGGCCGTGAATACCTCCTGCGGTGGGTGGCCTCTTCGTGTAGCATGCATGCCACAAGTGCATTAAGTGCATCCATATCCCCACCACCAGTGCAAGTATTAGGACTAGTAGTCAAACAAACAGCAAAACACACAGATCTGTCACTTCCAGCCACCACGCCCTCTGGCCACTCACTCGCCAAACAGTACAGGCACACAGAGACAAACGGAGGTCAGGGAATAGAGTATACATGTGGGAAGAGTGAATGGGGAGGGATAGGGGGAGGGGAAGGGGGCGATGGAGCAAAGGAGTAGGAGTAAGGAACGGTGAAAGGGTATGACACAAAAAGAGACAGGGCACACAGACGACGGTCACAGGTACTCAACACGCTCGGCTTTCTCTCTGCAACCACCACTTCCGCTCTTCCACCAACAATATTGCCACTCTCCAACTACACACAATCGCTAATGGGTCTAAAGACGCTTTCCCCCTTGCTCTGGTCGCTTTTATTTCGGGTCCATCATATTACGCCCATCTTCCCGCTCAACCAGAGCCATTTCGCTATTCGTTATATGTTGTACCCGTCAACGTCGTATCACCGCCCCTAACACGCCCCCGACACGCCTCTTATTTGGGCGTTTTTACGTCCACGTACGAGCGACACGGACGCACTGAAACATTGCTTTCGATTATATGGATTTACTCGTTTTTGTGAGATTAACGTCCATCTCCCGATTTAGGTCGGCTCTTGGGCGTTTTTTTCATTCGATTATAAGCAGCATAGAGAATAAGAGCAAATTAATTACTCAAAAAGGGGGCACTTTCTGATAGAAAAGCAAGATAGTACCCCCTTTCAAGTGAGCAATATGCCAAAAATATTAGAACTATTGAAAAGAATAAGTTCAAATCAGTTTTCTATAGAGTAAAAAAAATAAATTTTAGGAAATAAAGCGTGAATATTTAGTTACACTCATAGTTGTTAGAGTAAACAGGTGAGCAGTATAAAGAAAAAAAACATGAGGAGTTAATGAAAGTCAGACTTATTTTCCTGGTGTCACTGACTGTGAAATTAAGTGTTTCTTTGCTTACTGTATTCTACGTGGATAGAGAATAACAGCAAATTAATTACTCAAAAAGGGGGCACTTTCTGATAGAAAAGCAAGATAGTACCCCCTTTCAAGTGAGCAATCTGCCAAAAATATTAGAACTATTGAAAAGAATAAGTTCAGATCAGTTTTCTATAGAGTAAAAATAAATAAATTTTAGGAAATAAAGCATGAATATTTAGTTACACTCATAGTTGTTAGAGTAAACAGGTCAGCAGTATCAAGAAAAAATTATATGAGTAGTACCTGAAAGTCAGACTTAAATTCCTTAAATGACTATCAGTGAATTTAAGTGTTTCTTTGCTTACTGTATTCTAGGCAGATGTAGAGAATAACAGCAAATTAATTACTCAAAAAGGGAGCACTTTTTGATAGAAAAAAAAGATAGTACCCCTTTTCAAGTGAGCAATATGCCAAAATTACCAGAACTATTGAAAAGAATCAGTTCAAATCAGTTTTCTATAGAGTACAGAAAATTAATTTAAAGGAAATAAAGCATGAACATTTTAGATACATTCATACCTTTGAAAGATCTGAGGACGGTGTAAGCGGTTGACCCTAGAAATGTCTGTGATTGGAATTCTGATAAAGGGAATGTAAAATATTTTTATCAGTTTTTCCAATGAAATATCTTGTGGAAGGGATAGCATAGGGATGAACAATTATACATTATTTTTACCTGGGTGAGTTAGTGAAAAAAGTACTAAGATTAGAGATAGACTGAATTTTAAGAGCTGTTGTATTAGGTAAATGTTAAGGTCACCCCGGAGAAGGCTGTAAAGGATATGCAGAAGAGCTGCAAGGCCTCCACAGCACCTGAAAGGCTGCCGGTGGTAGAGCTGGGCACCTCTAAGCAGAGGAAAAGGTTTACCAGGGGTTAGGCAAAAGCCAGCATTCCTCCCCCTGAGGGTCGCCTGATCCTAGCCAAAATCAACTTGAAACCCTGGCACCTGGAGCTTGGGCCCTGGGAAGATCGGGGTGGACATGGTAGTCACCCCGGATACAGCTGTGAGGAAATGTAGAAGGGCTGCAAGTCCTCCACAGAACCTGGTGGGAGCGCTGGGCACCTAGAGCAGAGGCCCTGGGTGGATCAGAGAAGTCCTGGGAGTCACCCCGGAGAAGACTGTAAAGGATATGCAGATGACCTGCAAGTCCTCCACAGCACCAGAAAGCCAGCCGTTTGTAGAGCTGGGCACCTCTCAGCTGAGGAAAAGGCTTACCAGGGGTTAGGACAAAGCCAGCATTCCTCCCCCTGAGGGTCGCCTAATCCTAGCCAAAAAGCACCTAGAAACTCTGGCACCTGGAGCAAGGGCCCTCGGAAGATCGGGGTGGATTTGGGAGTCACCCCGGATACAGCTGTGAGGAAATGCAGAAGGGCTGCAAGTCCTCCACAGCACCTGGTGGGAGCGCTTGGCACCTAGAGCGGAGGCCCTGAGTGGATTGGAGTGGACCTGGGAGACACCCCGGAGAAGGCTGTAAAGGATATGCAGATGAGCTGCAAGTCCTCCACAGACTTATTTTCCAGGTGTCAATGGCTGTGAAATTAAGTGTATCATTGCTTACTGTATTCTACGTAGATAGAGAATAAAGCAAATTAATTACTCAAAAAGGGGGCACTTTCTGATAGAAAAGCAAGATAGTACCCCTTTTCAAGTGAGCAATCTGCCAAAAATACGAGAACTATTGAAAAGAATGTTAAAATTAGTTTTCTATAGAGTAAAAAAAAATAAATTTTAGGAAATAAAGCATGAATATTTTAGTTACACTCATAAATGTTAGAGTAAACAGGTCAGCAGTATTAAGAAAAAATATATGAGGAGTTAATGAAAGTCAGACGTCTTTTCCTGTTGTGAATGACTGTGAAATTAAGTGTATCTTTGCTTACTGTATTCTAGATAGATATAGAGAATAACAGCAAATTAATTACTCAAATAAGGAGCACTTTCTGATAGAAAAGCAAGATAGTACCCCTTTCAAGTGAGCAATCTGCCAAAAATATTAGAACTATTGAAAAGAATAAGTTCAGATCAGTTTTCTATAGAGTAAAAATAAATAAATTTTAGGAAATAAAGCATGAATATTTAGTTACACTCCTAGTTGTTAGAGAAAACAGGTGAGCAGTATAAAGAAAAAATATATGAGGAGTTAAAGAAAGTCAGACGTCTTTTCCTGGTGTCAATGGCTGTGAAATTAAGTGTATCTTAGCTTACTGTATTCTACGTAGATAGAGAATAAAGCAAATTAATTACTCAAAAAGGGGGCACTTTCTGATAGAAAAGCTAGATAGTACCTCTTTTCAAGTGAGCAATCTACCAAAATTATCAGAACTATTGAAAAGAATAAGTTCCAATCAGCTTTCTATAGAATAAAAAAAATTAAATTTTAGTTAATAAAGCATGAATATTTTAGTTACAGTCATAGTTATAGTAAACATGTCAGCAGTATTAAGAAAAAAATATATGACCACTTAATGAAAGTCAGACATGGCTGTGAAATTAAGTGTATCTTTTCTTACTGTATTCTACGTAGATATAAGGAATAACAGCAAATAAATTACTCAAAAAGGGAGCACTTTCTGATAGAAAAAAAAGATTGTACCCCTTTTCAAGTGAGCAATCTGCCAAAATTACTACAACTATTGAAAAGAATAAGTTCAAATCAGTTATCTATAAAGAAAAATTAAATTAAAGAAAATAAAGCATGAATATTTAGTTACTCTCATAGTTGTTAAAGTAAACAGGTCAGCAGTATTAAGAAAAAACTATATGAGTAGTTCCTGAAAGTCAGACTTAAATTCCTTAAATGACTGTCAGTGAATTTATGTGATTGCTTGCTTACTGTATTCTAGGCAGATGTAGAGAATAACAGCAAATTAAATACCCAAAAAGGGGGCACTTTCTGATAGAAAAGCAAGATAGTACCCCTTTTCAAGTGAGCAATCTGCCAAAAATATTAGAACTATTGAAAA
Source organism: Microcaecilia unicolor (assembly GCF_901765095.1). Lineage (NCBI taxonomy): Eukaryota > Metazoa > Chordata > Amphibia > Gymnophiona > Siphonopidae > Microcaecilia > Microcaecilia unicolor. The sequence goes on from NC_044031.1 coordinate 642,266,794, forward strand.
GAATAAGTTCAAATCAGTTTTCTATAGAGTAAAAAAATAAATTTTAGGAAATAAAGCATGAATATTTAGTTACACTCATAGTTGTTAGAGTAAACAGGTGAGCAGTATAAAGAAAAAAAACATGAGGAGTTAATGAAAGTCAGACTTATTTTCCTGGTGTCACTGGCTTTGAAATTAAGTGTTTCTTTGCTTACTGTATTCTACGTGGATAGAGAATAACAGCAAATTAATTACTCAAAAAGGGGGCACTTTCTGATAGAAAAGCAAGATAGTACCCCTTTTCAAGTGAGCAATCTGCCAAAAATACGAGAACTATTGAAAAGAATGTTAAAATTAGTTTTCTATAGAGTAAAAATAAATAAATTTTAGGAAATAAAGCATGAATATTTAATTACACTCCTAGTTGTTAGAGAAAACAGGTGAGCAGTATAAAGAAAAAAAACATGAGTAGTTCCTGAAAGTCAGACTTAAATTCCTTAAATGACTGTCAGTGAATTTATGTGATTCCTTGCTTACTGTATTCTAGGCAGATGTAGAGAATAACAGCAAATTAAATACTCAAAAAGGGTGCACTTTCCAATAGAAAAGAAAGATAGTACCCCTTTTCAGGTGAGCAATCTGCCAAAAATATTAGAACTATTGAAAAGAATAAGTTCAAATCAGTTATCTATAAAGATAAATAAAATTAAATTAAAGGAAAAAAAGCATGAACATTTTAGATACACTCATAACTTTGAAAGATATGATGAAAGTGAAGAGAAAATATATAATAACCATTTGCTTTTATTCTCATGACAGATCTGGGTGGACTAGTTTTCTATAGTGTAAAAAAATTAAATTTTAGGAAATAAAGGATGAATATTTTAGTTACACTCATAGTTGTTAAAGAGGTCAGCAGTATTAAGAAAAATTATATGAGTAGTTCCTGAAAGTCAGACTTAAATTCCTTAAATGACTGTCAGTGAATTTATGTGATTGCTTGCTTACTGTATTCTAGGCAGATGTAGAGAATAACAGCAAATTAAATACTCAAAAAGGGAGCACTTTCTGATAGAAAAGCAAGATAGTACCCCCTTTCAAGTGAGCAATCTGCCAAAATTATTAGAACTATTGAAAAGAATAAGTTCAAATCAGTTTTCTATAGAGTAAAAAAATAAATTTTAGGAAATAAAGCATGAATAGCTGTTAGAGTAAACAGGTCAGCAGTACTAAGAAAAAATTATATAAAGAATTCCTGTAATTCAGACTTCAATTCCTTAAGAGTTTGTGAACTTGTTTCTTTGCTTACTGTATTTCAGCTACATATAGAGAATAACAGCAAATCAATTACTCAAAAAGGGTGCACTTTCCAATAGAAAAAAAAAGATAGTACCCCTTTTCAAGTGAGCAATCTGCCAAAATTATCAGAACTATTGAAAAGAATAAGTTCAAATCAGTGATCTATAGAGCAAAGAAAATTAATTTAAAAGAAATAAAGCATGAACATTTTAGTCACACTCATAACTTTGAAAGATCTGAGGACGGTGTTAGCGGTTGTCCCTATAAATGTCTGTGATTGGAATTCTGATAAAGGGAATGTAAAATATTTTTATCAGTTTTTCTAATGAATTATCTTGTGGAAGGGATAGCATAGGGATGAACAATTATACATTATTGTTACCTGGGTGAGTTAGTGCAAAAAAGTACTAAGATTAGACATAGACAGAATTTTAAGAGCTGTTGTATTAGGTAAATGGTAGGGTTTTCCTTCTTTTCATTTATTAAAGCTTAGTGTAGTAGGTATTCAGGTTCTGGGTTCCTGCTTCCTGGCAAAAATTTAAAAAACTACTGAGGTGGTTGAACAAAACAGGAGGAGCGACACCAGAATAACAAGTGCACCAATGTCAAGAAAGACCAAAGGTTTTGCATGCAAGAAAGTTCAGCAAAATACAGCTAAGTACACGCATCACAGTCTACAACTGTTCAGGGACACTACATTTAGAATTATATATTTACCTGGAAATTGATGCGTTTGCTCATTTTACTGTATTCTAGGCAGATGTAGAGAATAACAGCAAATTAATTACTCAAAAAGGGAGCACTTTCTAATAGAAAAAAAAGATAGTACCCCTTTTCAAGTGAGCAATCTGCCAAAATTATTAGAACTATTGAAAAGAATAAGTTCAAATCAGTTTTCTATAAAGAAAAATTAATTTAAATTAAAGAAAATAAAGCATGAACATTTTAGTTTCTCATAACTTTGAAAGATATGATGAAAATGATGAGAAAATATGTAAGCTAGATAAACACATACATAGATACAGCTATTTCAACATATAACCAAATCAGAAATTCATTCTCTATATACCATGTTGCAGTCTTTGAATGATACACCCACAAAGGAGGCACTTTCTGGAATTCACAGAAAGAGTGTACTTCTTTGTCAGGTTAACCGTGTGCTCTTATTCTCAAGACAGACTTCACAAACAAAAAACTAAGGTGGCCGGTTATCTAAAATGAGAAATATCAAGCAAACTAAATTTGTTCAAGTCCTCCACAGCACCTGGTGGGAGAGCTGGGCACCTAGGGCGGAGGCCCTGAGTGGATCGGGGTGGACCTGGGCATCACCCCGGATATAGCTGTGAGGAAATGCAGAAGGGCTGCTAGAGTTCCACAGTACCTGGTGGGAGCACTGGGCACCTAGAGCAGAGGCCCTGAGTGGATCGGAGTGGACCGGGGAGTCACCCCGGAGAAGGCTGTAAAGGATATGCAGATGAGCTGCAAGTCCTCCACAGCACTTGAAAGGCAGCCGGGTGTAGAGCTGGGCACCTCTCAGCTGAGGAAAAGGCTTACCAGGGGTTAGGCCGAAGCCAGCATTCCTCCCCCTGAGGGTCGACTAATCCTAGCCAAAAAGCACCTGGAAACTCTGGCACCTGGAGCGAGGGCCCTAGGAAGATCAGGGTGGACCTGGGAGTCACCCCGGATACAGCTGTGAGGAAATGCAGAAGGGCTGCAAGTCCTCCACAGCACATGGTGGGAGCGCTGGGCACCTAGAGCGGAGGCCCTGGGTGGATCAGAGAAGTCCTGGGAGTCACCCCGGAGACGACTGTAAAGGATATGCAGATGACCTGCAAGTCCTCCACAGCACCAGAAAGGCAGCCGGGTGTAGAGCTGGGCACCTCTCAGCTGAGGAAAAGGCTTACCAGGGGTTAGGCCAAAGCCAGCATTCCTCCCCCTGAGGGTCGCCTAATCCTAGCCAAAAAGCACCTGGAAACTCTGGCACCTGGAGCGAGGGCCCTAGGAAAATCGGGGTGGATTTGGGAGTCACCCCGGATACAGCTGTGAGGAAATGCAGAAGGGCTGCAAGTCCTCCACAGCACCTGGTGGGAGCGCTGGGCACCTAGAGCGGAGGCCCTGAGTGGATCGGAGTGGACCTGGGAGTCACCCCGGAGAAGGATGTAAAGGATATGCAGATGAGCTGCAAGTCCTCCACAGACTTATTTTCCAGGTGTCAATGGCTGTGAAATTAAGTGTATCTTTGCTTACTGTATTCTATGTAGATATAGAGAATAACAGCAAATTAATTACTCAAAAAGGGAGCACTTTCTAATAGAAAAAAAAGATAGTACCCCTTTTCAAGTGAGCAATCTGCCAAAATTATTAGAACTATTGAAAAGAATAAGTTCAAATCAGTTTTCTGTAGAGCAAAAAAATAAATTTTAGGAAATAAAGCATGAATAGTTGTTAGAGTAAACAGGTCAGCAGTACTAAGAAAAAATTATATAAAGAGTTCCTGAAATTCAGACTTCAATTCCTTAAGAGACTGTGAACTTATTTCTTTGCTTACTGTATTTCAGCTAGATATAGAGAATAACAGCATATCAATTACTCAATAAGGGTGCACTTTCCAATAGAAAAAAAAAGATAGTACCCCTTTTCAAGTGAGCAATCTGCCAAAATTATCAGAACTATTGAAAAGAATAAGTTCAAATCAGTTATCTATAGAGCAAAGAAAATTAATTTAAAAGAAATAAAGCATGAACATTTTAGTCACAGTCATAACTTTGAAAGATCTGAGGACGGTGTTAGCGGTTGTCCCTATAAATGTCTGTGATTGGAATTCTGATAAAGGGAATGTAAAATATTTTTATCAGTTTTTCTAATGAATTATCTTGTGGAAGGGATAGCATAGGGATGAACAATTATACATTATTTTTACCTGGGTGAGTTAGTGCAAAAAAGTACTAAGATTAGAGATAGACTGTATTTTAAGAGCTGTTGTATTAGGTAAATGGTAGGGTTTTCCTTCTTTTCATTTATTAAAGCTTAGTGTAGTAGGTATTCAGGTTCTGGGTTCCTGCTTCCTGGCAAAAATTTAAAAAACTACTGAGGTGGTTGAACAAAACAGGAGGGCGATACCAGAATAACAAGTGCACCAATGTCAAGAAAGACCAAAGGTTTTGCATGCAAGAAAGTTCAGTAAAATACAGCTAAGTACATGCATCACAGTCTACAACTGTTCAGGGACACTATATTTAGAATTATATATTTACCTGGAAATTGATGCGTTTGCTCATTTTAAAGTGGGGAAGTTTGATCCCTGAAAAAGAAAAGTGACACAAAGAATCAATTCTTTGATGGGATTATTAGTTGAAATAAATTCTAAGTAACAACATAATTAAGCAGCATTTATACTTATCTGATAGATTTTGATGAAGGCTTGGATAAATGAAGATTAGTAGTTGGAGGTAGACATGTTGTCTACAATTTAAAGGAAAAGTTGCAGTTTACATTTGCTTATTCTTATAATACAATATAAAACTGTTTGCATTTTGGAATTTGTATTTATATATGATTGAACATATAAATATTACGTTTTAAATACAGCTGTTTATTAAAAGAGAAACTATTTATTGCAAGTATTTAAAGAACCCATCTGGTGCAATAAATTATTTCAATTTAATTCATTATTTAGTGTGCAACATTGTTATTATTACAATTCTGAACATCAAGGGAAATTCGACTAACATTCAAAGTTGCACACTCTATAGTTAAAAGAATTTCTAAATTTTTCTGTAAAACTTCACAATGGTGAGTGTGGGCGTGGGGAACCCCTGAACCGTGATCGGAACATCCAATCACCCTATTTTCACCTCATCATTTGTAGAAGTTGTACATTACACTCATAGTTGTTAGAATAAACAGATCAGTAGTATTAAGAAAAAATTATATGAGGAGTACCTGAAAGTCAGACTTAAATTCCATAAATGATTGTCAGTGAATTTAAGTGTTTTGTTTGCTTACTGTATTCTAGGCAGATGTAGAGAATAACAGCAAATTAATTACTCAAAAAGGAGCACTTTCCATAGAAAAGAAAGATAGTACCCCTTTTCAAGTGAGCAATCTGCCAAAATTATCAGAACTATTGAAAGAATAAGTTCCAATCAGTTTTCTATAGAGTAAAAAAAATTAAATTTTTGTTAATAAAGCATAAATATTTTAGTTACAGTCATAGTTAGAGTAAACAGGTCAGCAGTATTAAGAAAAAATTATATGAGTAGTTCCTGAAAGTCAGACTTGAATTCCTTAAATGACTATCAGTGAATTTAAGTGTTTCTTTGCTTACTGTATTCTAGGCAGATGTAGAGAATAACAGCAAATTAATTAGTCAAAAAGGGAGCACTTTTTGATAGAAAAAAAAGATAGTACCCCTTTTCAAGTGAGCAATCTGCCAAAAATACGAGAACTATTGAAAGAATAAGTTAAAATTAGTTTTCTATAGAGTAAAAAAATTAATTTTAGGAAATAAAGCATGGATATTTAGTTACACTCATAGTTGTTAGAGTAAACAGGTCAGCAGTATAAAGAAAAAAAACATGAGGGGTTAATGAAAGTCAGACTTATTTTCCTGGTGTCACTGGCTGTGAAATTAAGTGTATCTTTGCTTACTGTATTCTACGTAGATAGAGAATAAAGCAAATTAATTAGTCAAAAAGGGAGCACTTTTTGATAGAAAAAAAAGATAGTACCCCTTTTCAAGAGAGCAATCTGCCAAAAATACGAGAACTATTGAAAAGAATAAGTTAAAATTAGTTTTCTATAGAGTAAAAAAAATAAATTTTAGGAAATAAAGCATGGATATTTAGTTACACTCATAGTAGTTAGGGTAAACAGGTCAGCAGTATTAAGAAAAAATTATATGAGTAGTTCCTGAAAGTCAGACTTAAATTCCTTAAATGACTGTCAGTGAATTTATGTGATTGCTTGCTTACTGTATTCTAGGCAGATGTAGAGAATAACAGCAAATTAAATACTCAAAAAGGGTGCACTTTCCAATAGAAAAGAAAGATAGTACCCCTTTTCAAGTGAGCAATCTGCCAAAAATATCAGAACTATTGAAAAGAATAAGTTCAAATCAGTTTTCTATAGAGTAAAAAAAAAAATAAATTTTAGGAAATAAAGCATGAATATTTTATTTACAGTCATAGTTTGAGTAAACAGGTCAGCAGTATTAAGAAAAAAATATATGAGCACTTAATGAAAGTCAGACTTATTTTCCTGGTGTCACTGGCTGTGAAATTAAGTGTTTCTTTGCTTACTGTATTCTACATAGATATAGAGAATAACAGCAAATTAATAACTCAAAAAGGGAGCACTTTCTGATAGAAAAGCAAGATAGTACCCCCTTTCAAGTGAGCAATCTGCCAAAAATATTAGACCTATTGAAAAGAATAAGTTCAAATCAGTTTTCTATAGAGTAAAAATAAATAAATTTCAGGAAATAAAGCATGAATACTTAGTTACACTCATAGTTGTTAGAGTAAACAGGTCAGCAGTATTAAGAAAGAAATATATGAGCAGTTAATGAAAGTCAGACGTCTTTTCCTGGTGTCACTGGCTGTGAAATTAAGTGTATCTTTGCTTACTGTATTCTACGTAGATAGAGAATAAAGCAAATTAATTACTCAAAAAGGGGGCACTTTCTGATAGAAAAGCTAGATAGTACCCCTTTTCAAGTGAGCAATCTGCCAAAATTATCAGAACTATTGAAAAGAATAAGTTCCAATCAGTTTTCTATAGGGTAAAAAAAATTAAATTTTAGTTAATAAAGCATGAATATTTTAGTTACAGTCATAGAGTAAACAGGTCAGCAGTATTAAGAAAAAAATATATGAGCACTTAATGAAAGTCAGACTTGGCTGTGAAATTAAGTGTATCTTTTCTTACTGTATTCTACGTAGATATAGGGAATAACAGCAAATAAATTACTCAAAAAGGGAGCACTTTCTGATAGAAAAAAAAGATTGTACCCCTTTTCAAGTGAGCAATCTGCCAAAATTACTACAACTATTGAAAAGAATAAGTTCAAATCAGTTATCTATAAAGAAAAATTAAATTAAAGAAAATAAAGCATGAATATTAGTTACTCTCATAGTTGTTAGAGTAAACAGGTGAGCAGTATAAAGAAAAAAAACATGAGGAGTTAATGAAAGTCAGACTTATTTTCCTGGTGTCACTGGCTGTGAAATTAAGTGTTTCTTTGCTTACTGTATTCTACGTGGATAGAGAATAACAGCAAATTAATTACTCAAAAAGGGTGCACTTTCCAATAGAAAAGAAAGATAGTACCCCTTTTCAAGTGAGCAATCTGCCAAAAATATCAGAACTATTGAAAAGAATAAGTTCAAATCAGTTTTCTATAGAGTAAAAAAAATAAATTTGACGAAATAAATCATGAATATTTAGTTACACTCATAATTGTTAGAGTAAACAGGTCAGCAGTATTAAGAAAGAAATATATGAGCAGTTAATGAAAGTCAGACTTATTTTCCTGGTGTCAATGGCTGTGAAATTCAGTGTTTCTTTGCTTACTGTATTCTAGGTAGATATAGAGAATAACAGCAAATTAATTACTCAAAAAGGGGGCACTTTCTGATAGAAAAGCAAGATAGTACCCCCTTTCAAGTGAGCAATCTGCCAAAAATATTAGAACTATTGAAAAGAATAAGTTCAAATCAGTTTTCTATAGAGTAAAAAAAATAAATTTTAGGAAATAAAGCATGAATATTTAGTTACACTCATAGTTGTTAGAGTAAACAGGTGAGCAGTATAAAGAAAAAAAAACATGAGGAGTTAATGAAAGTCAGACTTATTTTCCTGGTGTCACTGGCTGTGAAATTAAGTGTTTCTTTGCTTACTGTATTCTACGTGGATAGAGAATAACAGCAAATTAATTACTCAAAAAGGGGGCACTTTCCAATAGAAAAAAAAAGATAGTACCCCTTTTCAAGTGAGCAATCTGCCAAAATTATCAGAACTATTGAAAAGAATAAGTTCAAATCAGTTATCTATAGAGCAAAGAAAATTAATTTAAAAGAAATAAAGCATGAACATTTTAGTCACAGTCATAACTTTGAAAGATCTGAGGACGGTGTTAGCGGTTGTCCCTATAAATGTCTGTGAATGGAATTCTGATAAAGGGAATGTAAAATATTTTTATCAGTTTTTCTAATGAATTATCTTGTGGAAGGGATAGCATAGGGATGAACAATTATACATTATTGTTACCTGGGTGAGTTAGTGCAAAAAAGTACTAAGATTAGACATAGACAGAATTTTAAGAGCTGTTGTATTAGGTAAATGGTAGGGTTTTCCTTCTTTTCATTTATTAAAGCTTAGTGTAGTAGGTATTCAGGTTCTGGGTTCCTGCTTCCTGGCAAAAATTAAAAAAACTACTGAGGTGGTTGAACAAAACAGGAGGAGCGACACCAGAATAACAAGTGCACCAATGTCAAGAAAGACCAAAGGTTTTGCATGCAAGAAAGTTCAGCAAAATACAGCTAAGTACACGCATCACAGTCTACAACTGTTCAGGGACACTACATTTAGAATTATATATTTACCTGGAAATTGATGCGTTTGCTCATTTTACTGTATTCTAGGCAGATGTAGAGAATAACAGCAAATTAATTACTCAAAAAGGGAGCACTTTCTAATAGAAAAAAAAGATAGTACCCCTTTTCAAGTGAGCAATCTGCCAAAATTATTAGAACTATTGAAAAGAATAAGTTCAAATCAGTTTTCTATAAAGAAAAATTAATTTAAATTAAAGAAAATAAAGCATGAACATTTTAGTTTCTCATAACTTTGAAAGATATGATGAAAATGATGAGAAAATATGTAAGCTAGATAAACACATACATAGATACGGCTATTTCAACATATAACCAAATCAGAAATTCATTCTCTATATACCATGTTGCAGTCTTTGAATGATACACCCACAAAGGAGGCACTTTCTGGAATTCACAGAAAGAGTGTACTTCTTTGTCAGGTTAACCGTGTGCTCTTATTCTCAAGACAGACTTCACAAACAAAAAACTAAGGTGGCCGGTTATCTAAAATGAGAAATATCAAGCAAACTAAATTTGTTCAAGTCCTCCACAGCACCTGGTGGGAGAGCTGGGCACCTAGGGCGGAGGCCCTGAGTGGATCGGGGTGGACCTGGGCATCACCCCGGATATAGCTGTGAGAAAATGCAGAAGGGCTGCTAGTCCTCCACAGTACCTGGTGGGAGCACTGGGCACCTAGAGCAGAGGCCCTGAGTGGATCGGAGTGGACCTGGGAGTCACCCCGGAGAAGGCTGTAAAGGATATGCAGATGAGCTGCAAGTCCTCCACAGCACTTGAAAGGCAGCCGGGTGTAGAGCTGGGCACCTCTCAGCTGAGGAAAAGGCTTACCAGGGGTTAGGCCGAAGCCAGCATTCCTCCCCCTGAGGGTCGACTAATCCTAGCCAAAAAGCACCTGGAAACTCTGGCACCTGGAGCGAGGGCCCTAGGAAGATCAGGGTGGACCTGGGAGTCACCCCGGATACAGCTGTGAGGAAATGCAGAAGGGCTGCAAGTCCTCCACAGCACCTGGTGGGAGCGCTGGGCACCTAGAGCGGAGGCCCTGGGTGGATCAGAGAAGTCCTGGGAGTCACCCCGGAGACGACTGTAAAGGATATGCAGATGACCTGCAAGTCCTCCACAGCACCAGAAAGGCAGCCGGGTGTAGAGCTGGGCACCTCTCAGCTGAGGAAAAGGCTTACCAGGGGTTAGGCCAAAGCCAGCATTCCTCCCCCTGAGGGTCGCCTAATCCTAGCCAAAAAGCACCTGGAAACTCTGGCACCTGGAGCGAGGGCCCTAGGAAAATCGGGGTGGATTTGGGAGTCACCCCGGATACAACTGTGAGGAAATGCAGAAGGGCTGCAAGTCCTCCACAGCACCTGGTGGGAGCGCTGGGCACCTAGAGCGGAGGCCCTGAGTGGATCGGAGTGGACCTGGGAGTCACCCCGGAGAAGGCTGTAAAGGATATGCAGATGAGCTGCAAGTCCTCCACAGACTTATTTTCCAGGTGTCAATGGCTGTGAAATTAAGTGTATCTTTGCTTACTGTATTCTGTGTAGATATAGAGAATAACAGCAAATTAATTACTCAAAAAGGGAGCACTTTCTAATAGAAAAAAAAGATAGTACCCCTTTTCAAGTGAGCAATCTGCCAAAATTATTAGAACTATTGAAAAGAATAAGTTCAAATCAGTTTTCTGTAGAGCAAAAAAATAAATTTTAGGAAATAAAGCATGAATAGTTGTTAGAGTAAACAGGTCAGCAGTACTAAGAAAAAAAATATATAAAGAGTTCCTGAAATTCAGACTTCAATTCCATAAGAGACGGTGAACTTATTTCTTTGCTTACTGTATTTCAGCTAGATATAGAGAATAACAGCATATCAATTACTCAAAAAGGGTGCACTTTCCAATAGAAAAAAAAAGATAGTACCCCTTTTCAAGTGATCAATCTGCCAAAATTATCAGAACTATTGAAAAGAATAAGTTCAAATCAGTTATCTATAGAGCAAAGAAAATTAATTTAAAAGAAATAAAGCATGAACATTTTAGTCACAGTCATAACTTTGAAAGATCTGAGGACGGTGTTAGCGGTTGTCCCTATAAATGTCTGTGATTGGAATTCTGATAAAGGGAATGTAAAATATTTTTATCAGTTTTTCTATTGAATTATCTTGTGGAAGGGATAGCATAGGGATGAACAATTATACATTATTGTTACCTGGGTGAGTTAGTGCAAAAAAGTACTAAGATTAGAGATAGACTGAATTTTAAGAGCTGTTGTATTAGGTAAATGGTAGGGTTTTCCTTCTTTTCATTTATTAAAGCTTAGTGTAGTAGGTATTCAGGTTCTGGGTTCCTGCTTCCTGGCAAAAATTTAAAAAACTACTGAGGTGGTTGAACAAAACAGGAGGGCGATACCAGAATAACAAGTGCACCAATGTCAAGAAAGACCAAAGGTTTTGCATGCAAGAAAGTTCAGCAAAATACAGCTAAGTACATGCATCACAGTCTACAACTGTTCAGGGACACTACATTTAGAATTATATATTTACCTGGAAATTGATGCGTTTGCTCATTTTAAAGTGGGGAAGTTTGATCCCTGAAAAAGAAAAGTGACACAAAGAATCAATTCTTTGATGGGATTATTAGTTGAAATAAATTCTAAGTAACAACATAATTAAGCAGCATTTATACTTATCTGATAGATTTTGATGAAGGCTTGGATAAATGAAGATTAGTAGTTGGAGATAGACATGTTGTCTACAATTTAAAGGAAAAGTTGCAGTTTACATTTGCTTATTCTTATAATACAATATAAAACTGTTTGCATTTTGGAATTTGTATTTATATATGATTGAACATATAAATATTACGTTTTAAATACAGCTGTTTATTAAAAGAGAAACTATTTATTGCAAGTATTTAAAGAACCCATCTGGTGCAATAAATTATTTCAATTTAATTCATTATTTAGTGTGCAACATTGTTATTATTACAATTCTGAACATCAAGGGAAATTCGACTAACATTCAAAGTTGCACACTCTATAGTTAAAAGAATTTCTAAATTTTTCTGTAAAACTTCACAATGGTGAGTGTGGGCGTGGGGAACCCCTGAACCGTGATCGGAACATCCAATCACCCTATTTGCACCTCATCATTTGTAGGAGTTGTACATTACACTCATAGTTGTAAGAATAAACAGATCAGTAGTATTAAGAAAAAATTATATGAGGAGTACCTGAAAGTCAGTCTTAAATTCCTTAAGAGTCCGTCTTTGAATTTAAGTGCTTCTCTGCTTAATGTATTTCTAGGTAGATCTAGAGAATAACAGCTGTGAGGAAATGCAGAAGGGCTGCTAGTCCTCCACAGTACCTGGTGGGAGCACTGGGCACCTAGAGCAGAGGCCCTGAGTGGATCGGAGTGGACCTGGGAGTCACCCCGGAGAAGGCTGTAAAGGATATGCAGATGAGCTGCAAGTCCTCCACAGCACCTGAAAGGCAGCCGGTGGTAGAGCTGGGCACCTCTCAGCTAAGGAAAAGGCTTACCAGGGGTTAGGTCGAAGCCAGCATTCCTCCCCCTGAGGGTCGACTAATCCTAGCCAAAAAGCACCTGGAAACTCTGGCACCTGGAGCGAGGGCCCTAGGAAGATCAGGGTGGACCTGGGAGTCACCCCGGATACAGCTGTGAGGAAATGCAGAAGGACTGCAAGTCCTCCACAGCACCTGGTGGGAGGAGCGCTGGGCACCTAGAGCGGAGGCCCTGAGTGGATCAGAGAAGTCCTGGGAGTCACCCCGGAGAAGACTGTAAAGGATATGCAGATGACCTGCATGTCCTCCACAGCACCAGAAAGGCAGCCGGGTGTTGAGCTGGGCACCTCTCAGCTGAGGAAAAGGCTTACCAGGGGTTAGGCCAAAGCCAGCATTCCTCCCCCTGAGGGTCGCCTAATCCTAGCCAAAAAGCACCTGGAAACTCTGGCACCTGGAGCGAGGGCCTTAGGAAGATCGGGGTGGATTTGGGAGTCACCCCGGATACAGCTGTGAGGAAATGCAGAAGGGCTGCAAGTCCTCCACAGCACCTGGTGGGAGCGCTGGGCACCTAGAGCGGAGGCCCTGAGTGGATCGGAGTGGACCTGGGAGTCACCCTGGAGAAGGCGGTAAAGGATATGCAGATGAGCTGCAAGTCCTCCACAGACTTATTTTCCAGGTGTCAATGGCTGTGAAATTAAGTGTATCTTTGCTTACTGTATTCTATGTAGATATAGAGAATAACAGCAAATTAATTACTCAAAAAGGGAGCACTTTCTAATAGAAAAAAAAGATAGTACCCCTTTTCAAGTGTGCAGTCTGCCAAAATTAATAGAACTATTGAAAAGAATAAGTTCAAATCAGTTTTCTATAGAGTAAAAAAATAAATTTTAGGAAATAAAGCATGAATAGTTGTTAGAGTAAACAGGTCAGCAGTAATAAGAAAAAATTATATAAAGAGTTCCTGAAATTCAGACTTGAATTCCTTAAGAGACGGTGAACTTATTTCTTTGCTTACTGTATTTCAGCTAGATATAGAGAATAACAGCATATCAATTACTCAAAAAGGGTGCACTTTCCAATAGAAAAAAAAAGATAGTACCCCTTTTCAAGTGAGCAATCTGCCAAAATTATCAGAACTATTGAAAAGAATAAGTTCAAATCAGTTATCTATAGAGCAAAGAAAATTAATTTAAAAGAAATAAAGCATGAACATTTTAGTCACACTCATAACTTTGAAAGATCTGAGGACGGTGTTAGCGGTTGTCCCTATAAATGTCTGTGATTGGAATTCTGATAAAGGGAATGTAAAATATTTTTATCAGTTTTTCTAATGAATTATCTTGTGGAAGGGATAGCATAGGGATGAACAATTATACATTATTGTTACCTGGGTGAGTTAGTGCAAAAAAGTACTAAGATCAGACATAGACAGAATTTTAAGAGCTGTTGTATTAGGTAAATGGTAGGGTTTTCCTTCTTTTCATTTATTAAAGCTTAGTGTAGTAGGTATTCAGGTTCTGGGTTCCTGCTTCCTGGCAAAAATTAAAAAAACTACTGAGGTGGTTGAACAAAACAGGAGGAGCGACACCAGAATAACAAGTGCAATAATGTCAAGAAAGACCAAAGGTTTTGCATGCAAGAAAGTTCAGCAAAATACAGATAAGTACACGCATCACAGTCTACAACTGTTCAGGGACACTACATTTAGAATTATATATTTACCTGGAAATTGATGCGTTTGCTCATTTTACTGTATTCTAGGCAGATGTAGAGAATAACAGCAAATTAATTACTCAAAAAGGGAGCACTTTCTAATAGAAAAAAAAGATAGTACCCCTTTTCAAGTGAGCAATCTGCCAAAATTATTAGAACTATTGAAAAGAATAAGTTCAAATCAGTTTTCTATAAAGAAAAATTAATTTAAATTAAAGAAAATAAAGCATGAACATTTTAGTTTCTCATAACTTTGAAAGATATGATGAAAATGATGAGAAAATATGTAAGCTAGATAAACACATACATAGATACAGCTATTTCAACATATAACCAAATCAGAAATTCATTCTCTATATACCATGTTGCAGTCTTTGAATGATACACCCAGAAAGGAGGCACTTTCTGGAATTCACAGAAAGAGTGTACTTCTTTGTCAGGTTAACCGTGTGCTCTTATTCTCAAGACAGACTTCACAAACAAAAAACTAAGGTGGCCGGTTATCTAAAATGAGAAATATCAAGCAAACTAAATTTGTTCAAGTCCTCCACAGCACCTGGTGGGAGAGCTGGGCACCTAGGGCGGAGGCCCTGAGTGGATCGGGGTGGAACTGGGCATCACCCCGGATATAGCTGTGAGGAAATGCAGAAGGGCTGCTAGTCCTCCACAGTACCTGGTGGGAGCACTGGGCACCTAGAGCAGAGGCCCTGAGTGGATCGGAGTGGACCGGGGAGTCACCCCGGAGAAGGCTGTAAAGGATATGCAGATGAGCTGCAAGTCCTCCACAGCACCTGAAAGGCAGCCGGGTGTACAGCTGGGCACCTCTCAGCTGAGGAAAAGTCTTACCAGGGGTTAGGCCGAAGCCAGCATTCCTCCCCCTGAGGGTCGACTAATCCTAGCCAAAAAGCACCTGGAAACTCTGGCACCTGGAGCGAGGGCCCTAGGAAGATCAGGGTGGACCTGGGAGTCACCCCGGATACAGCTGTGAGGAAATGCAGAAGGGCTGCAAGTCCTCCACAGCACCTGGTGGGAGCGCTGGGCACCTAGAGCGGAGGCCCTGGGTGGATCAGAGAAGTCCTGGGAGTCACCCCAGAGACGACTATAAAGGATATGCAGATGACCTGCAAGTCCTCCACAGCACCAGAAAGGCAGCCGGGTGTAGAGCTGGGCACCTCTCAGCTGAGGAAAAGGCTTACCAGGGGTTAGGCCAAAGCCAGCATTCCTCCCCCTGAGGGTCGCCTAATCCTAGCCAAAAAGCACCTGGAAACTCTGGCACCTGGAGCGAGGGCCCTAGGAAGATCGGGGTGGATTTGGAAGTCACCCCGGATACAGCTGTGAGGAAATGCAGAAGGGCTTCAAATCCTCCACAGCACCTGGTGGGAGCGCTGGGCACCTAGAGCGGAGGCCCTGAGTGGATCGGAGTGGACCTGGGAGTCACCCCGGAGAAGGCTGTAAAGGATATGCAGATGAGCTGCAAGTCCTCCACAGACTTATTTTCCAGGTGTCAATGGCTGTGAAATTAAGTGTATCTTTGCTTACTGTATTCTATGTAGATATAGAGAATAACAGCAAATTAATTACTCAAAAAGGGAGCACTTTTCAAGTGAGCAATCTGCCAAAATTATTAGAACTATTGAAAAGAATAAGTTCAAATCAGTTTTCTGTAGAGTAAAAAAATAAATTTTAGGAAATAAAGCATTAATAGTTGTTAGAGTAAACAGGTCAGCAGTACTAAGAAAAATTATATAAAGAGTTCCTGAAATTCAGACTTCAATTCCTTAAGAGACGGTGAACTTATTTCTTTGCTTACTGTATTTCAGCTAGATATAGAGAATAACAGCAAATCAATTACTCAAAAAGGGTGCACTTTCCAATAGAAAAAAAAAGATAGTACCCCTTTTCAAGTGAGCAATCTGCCAAAATTATCAGAACTATTGAAAAGAATAAGTTCAAATCAGTTATCTATAGAGCAAAGAAAATTAATTTAAAAGAAATAAAGCATGAACATTTTAGTCACACTCATAACTTTGAAAGATCTGAGGACGGTGTTAGCGGTTGTCCCTATAAATGTCTGTGATTGGAATTCTGATAAAGGGAATGTAAAATATTTTTATCAGTTTTTCTAATGAATTATCTTGTGGAGGGGATAGCATAGGGATGAACAATTATACATTATTGTTACCTGGGTGAGTTAGTGCAAAAAAGTACTAAGATTAGAGATAGACTGAATTTTAAGAGCTGTTGTATTAGGTAAATGGTAGGGTTTTCCTTCTTTTCATTTATTAAAGCTTAGTGTAGTAGGTATTCAGGTTCTGGGTTCCTGCTTCCTGGCAAAAATTTAAAAAACTACTGAGGTGGTTGAACAAAACAGGAGGGCGATACCAGAATAACAAGTGCACCAATGTCAAGAAAGACCAAAGGTTTTGCATGCAAGAAAGTTCAGCAAAATACAGCTAAGTACATGCATCACAGTCTACAACTGTTCAGGGACACTATATTTAGAATTATATATTTACCTGGAAATTGATGCGTTTGCTCATTTTAAAGTGGGGAAGTTTGATCCCTGAAAAAGAAAAGTGACACAAAGAATCAATTCTTTGATGGGATTATTAGTTGAAATAAATTCTAAGTAACAACATAATTAAGCAGCATTTATACTTATCTGATAGATTTTGATGAAGGCTTGGATAAATGAAGATTAGTAGTTGGAGGTAGACATGTTGTCTACAATTTAAAGGAAAAGTTGCAGTTTACATTTGCTTATTCTTATAATACAATATAAAACTGTTTGCATTTTGGAATTTGTATTTATATATGATTGAACATATAAATATTACGTTTTAAATACAGCTGTTTATTAAAAGAGAAACTATTTATTGCAAGTATTTAAAGAACCCATCTGGTGCAATAAATTATTTCAATTTAATTCATTATTTAGTGTGCAACATTGTTATTATTACAATTCTGAACATCAAGGGAAATTCGACTAACATTCAAAGTTGCACACTCTATAGTTAAAAGAATTTCTAAATTTTTCTGTAAAACTTCACAATGGTGAGTGTGGGCGTGGGGAACCCCTGAACCGTGATCGGAACATCCAATCACCCTATTTGCACCTCATCATTTGTAGGAGTTGTACATTACACTCATAGTTGTTAGAATAAACAGATCAGTAGTATTAAGAAAAAATTATATGAGGAGTACCTGAAAGTCAGTCTTAAATTCCTTAAGAGTCCGTCTTTGAATTTAAGTGCTTCTCTGCTTAATGTATTCTAGGTAGATCTAGAGAATAACAGCTGTGAGGAAATGCAGAAGGGCTGCTAGTCCTCCACAGTACCTGGTGGGAGCACTGGGCACCTAGAGCAGAGGCCCTGAGTGGATCGGAGTGGACCTGGGAGTCACCCCGGAGAAGGCTGTAAAGGATATGCAGATGAGCTGCAAGTCCTCCACAGCACCTGAAAGGCAGCCGGTGGTAGAGCTGGGCACCTCTCAGCTAAGGAAAAGGCTTACCAGGGGTTAGGTCGAAGCCAGCATTCCTCCCCCTGAGGGTCGACTAATCCTAGCCAAAAAGCACCTGGAAACTCTGGCACCTGGAGCGAGGGCCCTAGGAAGATCAGGGTGGACCTGGGAGTCACCCCGGATACAGCTGTGAGGAAATGCAGAAGGACTGCAAGTCCTCCACAGCACCTGGTGGGAGGAGCGCTGGGCATCTAGAGCGGAGGCCCTGGGTGGATCAGAGAAGTCCTGGGAGTCACCCCGGAGAAGACTGTAAAGGATATGCAGATGACCTGCAAGTCCTCCACAGCACCAGAAAGGCAGCCGGGTGTAGAGCTGGGCACCTCTCAGCTGAAGAAAAGGCTTACCAGGGGTTAGGCCAAAGCCAGCATTCCTCCCCCTGAGGGTCGACTAATCCTAGCCAAAAAGCACCTGGAAACTCTGGCACCTGGAGCGAGGGCCCTAGGAAGATCGGGGTGGATTTGGGAGTCACCCCGGATACAGCTGTGAGGAAATGCAGAAGGGCTGCAAGTCCTCCACAGCACCTGGTGGGAGCGCTGGGCACCTAGAGCGGAGGCCCTGAGTGGATCGGAGTGGACCTGGGAGTCACCCTGGAGAAGGCGGTAAAGGATATGCAGATGAGCTGCAAGTCCTCCACAGACTTATTTTCCAGGTGTCAATGGCTGTGAAATTAAGTGTATCTTTGCTTACTGTATTCTATGTAGATCTAGAGAATAACAGCAAATTAATTACTCAAAAAGGGAGCACTTTCTGATAGACAGGAAAGATAGTACCCCTTTTCAGGTGAGCAATCTGCCCAAATTATCAGAACTATTGAAAAGAATAAGTTCAAATCAGTTTTCTATAGAGTAAACAAAATTAAATTAAAGGAAAAAAAGCATGAACAGTTTAGATACACTCATAACTTTGAAAGATATGATGAAAGTGAAGAGAAAATATATAATAACCATTTGCTTTTATTTTCATGACAGATCTGGGTGGACTAGTTTTCCATAGTGTAAAAAAAATCAAATTTTAGGAAATAAAGGATGAATATTTTAGTTACACTCATAGTTGTTAGAGAGGTCAGCAGTATTAAGAAAAATTATATGAGTAGTACCTGAAAGTCAGACTTAAATTCCTTAAATGATTGTCAGTGAATTTAAGTGTTTTGTTTGCTTACTGTATTCTAGGCAGATATAGAGAATAACAGCAAATTAAATACTCAAAAAGGGAGCACTTTCTGATAGAAAAGCAAGATAGTACCCCTTTTCAAGTGAGCAATCTGCCAAAATTATCAGAACTATTGAAAGAATAAGTTCCAATCAGTTTTCTATAGAGTAAAAAAAATTAAATTTTTGTTAATAAAGCATAAATATTTTAGTTACAGTCATAGTTAGAGTAAACAGGTCAGCAGTATTAAGAAAAAAATATATGAGCACTTAATGAAATCAGACTTGGCTGTGAAATTAAGTGTATCTTTGCTTACTGTATTCTACGTAGATATAGGGAATAACAGCAAATAAATTACTCAAAAAGGGAGCACTTTCTGATAGAAAAAAAAAGATTGTACCCCTTTTAAAGTGAGCAATCTGCCAAAATTACTACAACTATTGAAAAGAATAAGTTCAAATCAGTTATCTATAAAGAAAAATAAAATTAAATTAAAGAAAATAAAGCATAAATATTTAGTTACACTCATTGTAGTTAGAGTAAACAGGTCAGCAGTATTAAGAAAAAATTATATGAGTAGTTCCTGAAAGTCAGACTTGAATTCCTTAAATGACTATCAGTGAATTTAAGTGTTTCTTTGCTTACTGTATTCTAGGCAGATGTAGAGAATAACAGCAAATTAATTACTCAAAAAGGGAGCACTTTTTGATAGAAAAAAAAGATAGTACCCCTTTTCAAGTGAGCAATCTGCCAAAAATACGAGAACTATTGAAAAGAATAAGTTAAAATTAGTTTTCTATAGAGTAAAAAAAATAAATTTTAGGAAATAAAGCATGGATATTTTAGTTACACTCATAATTGTTAGAGTAAACAGGTGAGCAGTATAAAGAAAAAAAACATGAGGGGTTAATGAAAGTCAGACTTATTTTCCTGGTGTCACTGGCTGTGAAATTAAGTGTATCTTTGCTTACTGTATTCTACGTAGATAGAGAATAAAGCAAATTAATTACTCAAAAAGGGGGCACTTTCTGATAGAAAAGCAAGATAGTACCCCTTTTCAAGTGAGCAATCTGTCAAAAATACGAGAACTATTGAAAAGAATGTTAAAATTACTTTTCTATAGAGTAAAAAAAATAAATTTTAGAAAATAAAGCATGAATATTTAGTTACACTCATAGTTGTTAGAGTAAACAGGTCAGCAGTATTAAGAAAAAAAAACATGAGGAGTTAATGAAAGTCAGACTTAAATTCCTTAAATGACTGTCAGTGAATTTATGTGATTCCTTGCTTACTGTATTCTGGGCAGATGTAGAGAATAACAGCAAATTAATTACTCAAAAAGGGGGCACTTTCTGATAGAAAAGCAAGATAGTACCCCTTTTCAAGTGAGCAATCTGCCAAAATTTATAGAACTATTAAAAAAATAAGTTCTAATCAGTTTTCTATAGAGTAAAAAAAATTAAATTTTAGTTAATAAAGCATGAATATTTTAGTTACAGTCATAGTTAGAGTAAGCAGGTCAGCAGTATTAAGAAAAAATATATGAGGATTTAAAAAAAAGTCAGACTTATTTTCCTGGTGTCAATGGCTGTGAAATTAAGTGTATCTTTGCTTACTGTATTCTACGTAGATATAGGGAATAACAGCAAATAAATTACTCAAAAAGGGAGCACTTTCTGATAGAAAAAAAAAAAGATTGTACCCCTTTTAAAGTGAGCAATCTGCCAAAATTACTACAACTATTGAAAAGAATAAGTTCAAATCAGTTATCTATAAAGAAAAATTAAATTAAAGAAAATAAAGCATGAATATTTAGTTACACTCATAATAGTTAGAGTAAACAGGTCAGCAGTATTAAGAAAAAATTATATGAGTAGTTCCTGAAAGTCAGACTTAAATTCCTTAAATGACTGCCAGTGAATTTATGTGATTCCTCGCTTACTGTATTCTAGGCAGATGAAGAGAATAACAGCAAATTAAATACTCAAAAAGGGTGCACTTTCCAATAGAAAAGAAAGATAGTACCCCTTTTCAAGTGAGCAATCTGCCAAAAATATCAGAACTATTGAAAAGAATAAGATCAAATCAGTTTTCTATAGAGTAAAAAAAATAAATTTTAGGAAATAAACCATGAAAATTTAGTTACACTCATAGTTGTTAGAGTAAACAGGTGAGAACTATAAAGAAAAAAAGTCAGACGTCTTTTCCTGTTGTGAATGACTGTGAAATTAAGTGTATCTTTGCTTACTGTATTCTAGGCAGATATGGAAGCCCTCACAGTTAAGCTGTGAGGGTGTTAACATTGGCTGAAGCCAAGGCAGCCAGAATAAGTAAAGAAAGGGGGGGGGGGGGGGTTGCAGGAGGGAGTAAGTTTAGAAGTAGTTAGTGGTGAGGTTAGCAACAGGAAAGGGAGGAAGGGGATTGGGTAGGAAAACAGGGATAGGATTGGCTGAAAGGGAAGTGTTAGGATAGGGTGAAGATTTGGAGCTTAGAAGTAGTTTTTAGTTAGGTAGGAGAGGGTTAGGGTGAGTAGAAGGGAGTTTAAAGAGAATTTTGAGGGGAAAAGTGGCAAAAAAAACGAAAGAATTTCTTGGTTACCTGAGGTGGGGGAGGCTGGTGCTTTGTATTTGCGTCGAAGAAAACATCGCGGCGGCACTTCCGGTTTCGCGGAGGTGAGGGGGGTTGGGAAACGGAGCGCTTTTATTTTTATTTTAATGAGTTGGCGGTTTGGTGACTGAGGGACGGAAAAGTGGGATTTGAGAGGTGTTTGTGACAGGGAGGGGGCGGGTGAGTGAAACGAGGGTTTTTGAGTGCACTTCCGGTTTCGCGGAGGTGGGGGGGGAAGAAAACGGAGGCGAATTGGGAGTTTATTTGGCGTTATTGAAGGGTAATGCGGCGGTTTTAATTGCGAGTGTGGGGTTGTGTGAAGGAAGAGTGACGGGTGTGTTACGTTGAGGGGTGGGTGAGGACACGTGTGTGAGCGGGGTGTCAGTGGGAAATGGCGATATGAGGGGCTGGATGGTTTGAGGATGTCAGTGAGGTGTTTTACAGAGTAAGAAAGTGGGAAATCGGAAGGTAATAGGGGAGGAAGTTTGTGAGAGGAATTTTGGATGGATTAAAGCGTTTTTGACAGACTTTTGGGAAGTTGGTGAAGTTTTAAGGTTGGGGTTATCTAAAGGGGTGGCTGAATTGTGGGTTATTAGGGGGGTTGGGTTTTTTCTTTTGGGTGGAAAGTTGTGGAGATATTAGTTTAATCAAAAGGGTGTTTGTTTGGGGGAATTGGGACTGGGGTGTTTTGGGGTGAGTGAACTGGGGTAATTAAAAAAAAAATAAAATAAAATAAAAACTGTGGAGAATGGGGTCCAAAAAGATTGGTAAGGGTGGTGGTAAAGCGAAGGAAAAGAAAAAACATGGTATGAATTTGTCTGAAAGGGTGAGTGTTGGTGAGGACAGGGGGAATGTTGGGAGAGTGGTAGATGGTGATGAAGAGGTGGGTGGTGGACAAAGGGTTGATATGGGATGTCAGGTGGGTTTGAATATGGAACAGGAGAGGGCTTATTGGGTGGAAGTTGATACTTCAATTGGTGACCTGGTTGGTGGTATTCAGATGCGAGATGATGTTCCAGTGCAGAATGCTGATGTGGAGGATCCTTTGGAGGGGCCTTCCTCGAGGAGCAGGTCCAAAAGGGTGACGGGGAAGTGTTTGAGGAAGAAGTTGAGGAATAAAAAATTTTTACGTAATTTGTGTCATGTCGTTAGGCGGCTGGATAGTGAAAAACGGCAGAGGAGGGGTGGGACTGGAGACCCGATGCAGGTGTGGGAATCTTCAGATTCGTGGGATTCATCAGGGTCTTCTTCATCTTCTTCTGAAGAAGAGGATGGAGGGAATGGTTTACAAGTTTCGGGAGACACTCAGTTGCCTGGTGTGTTGGTCGGTTCTAGGATGGGGCATACGTTATGTAGTATTGCACCTTTAGATTGTTATATAACATTAAAGTGGAGGCAGAGAATTTTAAAGGGCAAATATATAGATTTATTTGCTTTATTGGCGCGGGATAAGGAGGGTAATACAGGAAAGGATGGAGGAAAAGAAGAGGGAAAGAAAAAAAGAGGGAGAGTTCCAAAGACGATTATGAATTGGTTGTTAAGTTTTCATGTATTTGTAAGTGTTCTTGGGGCGCAGAAACCGGCATTGTATCCGGGTTTATTGAGATATGGTGATTTAATATTGAGAGCTTATAAATTGTATGGAGGTTGGGCCTGGGTTAATTATGATGAGCAGTTTAGACGAAGTTTGGCAAAGGACAAATCTGAAAATTGGGGTGTGAGAGATGTTGATTTGTGGATTGCTAATTTTACACCTGCGGTTAACCCCCCCTTTCGTTCGGGAGCCTCTGCCGGATTTCCTGGGTACGGTAGTGGCTCAGTGGGAAATACCGGGGGAATGGGCATGGTCCGAGCAGGGAGTTTTGGAATGGCAGGAGGAGGAAGTGCTGGGACAAGCGGATTGGGGGGAAAAGGGAACGGCCCAGGTAATGCTTGTTTCCAATTTAATGGGGAGCGGTGACAAGATGGAGTCTGTCACCGCTTGTGGCCTGGATGAGGGGTTTAAGAGGCACCAGAAGCGGTTAAATGAATATTATGAAATATATGAAATGGAAATGAACTCGTGGGCGGAACCGCCATGAGTAAGAGGTGGCTTGACGGTACCGTAAGTCACATGGGGGGAGGGGGGTAAGGTGGGAAGAAAGTGAGCCAGTTCGTTACCGAAGGGCTTAACATTATTATTAATCACACTGTGAAGTGGGGAGAAAGTGAGCCAGTTCGTTACCGAAGGGCTTAACATTATTATTAATCACACTGTGAAGTGGGGAGAAAGTGAGCCAGTTCGTTACCGAAGGGCTTAACATTATTAACCGCATTTGTGAAGTTAACCTGGTGGAAAGAATGATATGTTACTAAGTTGATGTTAAGTAAATGAATTTTATTAATATTTAAAAATAAAGCTGCAGCCAAATTTTATTCCAAAAAGAAAAATGTTGTTTGAGTTATTTAAGTTTTAAGTATGTGTTAAGAGCTGCCTGAAGTGCGAATGACAATGTTAGGAAGCCCTCACAGTTAAGCTGTGAGGGTGTTAACATTGGCTGAAGCCAAGGCAGCCAGAATAAGTAAAGAAAGGGGGGGGGGGGTTGCAGGAGGGAGTAAGTTTAGAAGTAGTTAGTGGTGAGGTTAGCAACAGGAAAGGGAGGAAGGGGATTGGGTAGGAAAACAGGGATAGGATTGGCTGAAAGGGAAGTGTTAGGATAGGGTGAAGATTTGGAGCTTAGAAGTAGTTTTTAGTTAGGTAGGAGAGGGTTAGGGTGAGTAGAAGGGAGTTTAAAGACCCATCCCAGCCCGCCCTTGGTGTGGGGAGTGTGTGGTGGAGACAGAGGTTTTGAGAAGTTTAGGGAAAGTGGGGAGGATTTGGGGGTATATGGGTAGCAGCTTTTACATGAAAGGGGTGCCTGGATGAGGGGTTTAAGAGGCACCAGAAGCGGTTAAATGAATATTATGAAATATATGAAATGGAAATGAACTCGTGGGCGGAACCGCCATGAGTAAGAGGTGGCTTGACGGTACCGTAAGTCACATGGGGGGAGGGGGGTAAGGTGGGAAGAAAGTGAGCCAGTTCATTACCGAAGGGCTTAACATTATTATTAATCACACTGTGAAGTGGGGAGAAAGTGAGCCAGTTCGTTACCGAAGGGCTTAACATTATTATTAATCACACTGTGAAGTGGGGAGAAAGTGAGCCAGTTCGTTACCGAAGGGCTTAACATTATTAACCGCATTTGTGAAGTTAACCTGGTGGAAAGAATGATATGTTACTAAGTTGATGTTAAGTAAATGAATTTTATTAATATTTAAAAATAAAGCTGCAGCCAAATTTTATTCCAAAAAGAAAAATGTTGTTTGAGTTATTTAAGTTTTAAGTATGTGTTAAGAGCTGCCTGAAGTGCGAATGACAATGTTAAGAGAATAACAGCAAATTAAATACTCAAAAAGGGTGCACTTTCCAATAGAAAAGAAAGATAGTACCCCTTTTCAAGTGAGCAATCTGCCAAAAATATCAGAACTATTGAAAAGAATAAGTTCAAATCAGTTTTCTATAGAGTAAAAAAAAATAAATTTTAGGAAATAAAGCATGAATATTTTAGTTACAGTCATAGTTAGAGTAAACAGGTCAGCAGTATGAAGAAAAAAATATATGAGCACTTAATGAAAGTCAGACTTATTTTCCTGGTGTCACTGGCTGTGAAATTAAGTGTTTCTTTGCTTACTGTATTCTAGGTAGATATAGAGAATAAAGCAAAATAATTACTCAAAAAGGGGGCACTTTCTGATAGAAAAGCTAGATAGTACCCCTTTTCAAGTGAGCGATCTGCCAAAATTATCAGAACTATTGAAATGAATAAGTTCAAATCAGTTTTCTATAGAGTAAAAAATAAATTTTAGGAAATAAAGCATGAACATTTTAGATACACTCATAACTTTGAAAGATATGATGAAAGTGAAGAGAAAATATATAATAACCATTTGCTTTTATTCTCATGACAGATCTGGGTGAACTAGTTTTCTATAGTGTAAAAAAATTAAATTTTAGGAAATAAAGGATGAATATTTTAGTTACACTCATAGTTGTTAGAGAGGTCAGCAGTATTAAGAAAAATTATATGAGTAGTACCTGAAAGTCAGACTTAAATTCCTTAAATGATTGTCAGTGAATTTAAGTGTTTCTTTGTTTACTGTATTCTAGGCAGATGTAGAGAATAACAGCAAATTAATTACTCAAAAAGGGAGCACTTTCTGATAGAAAAGCAAGATAGTACCCTTTTTCAAGTGAGCAATCTGCCAAAATTATTAGAACTATTGAAAAGAATAAGTTCAAATCAGTTTTCTATAGAGTAAAAAAATAAATTTTAGGAAATAAAGCATGAATAGCTGTTAGAGTAAACAGGTCAGCAGTACTAAGAAAAAATTATATAAAGAATTCCTGTAATTCAGACTTCAATTCCTTAAGAGTTTGTGAACTTGTTTCTTTGCTTACTGTATTTCAGCTAAATATAGAGAATAACAGCAAATCAATTACTCAAAAAGGGTGCACTTTCCAATAGAAAAAAAAAGATAGTACCCCTTTTCAAGTGAGCAATCTGCCAAAATTATCAGAACTATTGAAAAGAATAAATTCAAATCAGTTATCTATAGAGCAAAGAAAATTAATTTAAAAGAAATAAAGCATGAACATTTTAGTCACACTCATAACTTTGAAAGATCTGAGGACGGTGTTAGCGGTTGTCCCTATAAATGTCTGTGATTGGATTTCTGATAAAGGGAATGTAAAATATTTTTATCAGTTTTTCTAATGAATTATCTTGTGGAAGGGATAGCATAGGGATGAACAATTATACATTATTGTTACCTGGGTGAGTTAGTGCAAAAAAGTACTAACATTAGAGATAGACAGAATTTTAAGAGCTGTTGTATTAGGTAAATGGTAGGGTTTTCCTTCTTTTCATTTATTAAAGCTTAGTGTAGTAGGTATTCAGGTTCTGGGTTCCTGCTTCCTGGCAAAAATTTAAAAAACTACTGAGGTGGATGAACAAAACAGGAGGAGCGACACCAGAATAACAAGTGCACCAATGTCAAGAAAGACCAAAGGATTTGCATGCAAGAAAGTTCAGCAAAATACAGCTAAGTACACACATCACAGTCTACAACTGTTCAGGGACACTACATTTAGAATTATATATTTACCTGGAAATTGATGCGTTTGCTCATTTTACTGTATTCTAGGCAGATGTAGAGAATAACAGCAAATTAATTACTCAAAAAGGGAGCACTTTCAGATAGAAAAGCAAAATAGTACCCTTTTCAAGTATGCAATCTGCCAAAATTATTAGAACTATTGAAAAGAATAAGTTCAAATCAGTTTTCTATAAAGAAAAATTAATTTAAATTAAAGAAAATAAAGCATGAACATTTTAGTTTCTCATAACTTTGAAAGATATGATGAAAATGATGAGAAAATATGTAAGCTAGATAAATAAATACATAGATACAGCTATTTCAACATATAACCAAATCAGAAATTCATTCTCTATATACCATGTTGCAGTCTTTAAATGATACACCCACAAAGAAGGCACTTTCTGGAATTCACAGAAAGAGTGTACCTCTTTGTCAGGTTAACCGTGTGCTCTTATTCTCAAGACAGACTTCACAAACAAAAAACTAAGGTGGCCGGTTATCTAAAATGAGAAATATCAAGCAAACTAAATTTGTTCAAGTCCTCCACAGCACCTGGTGGGAGAGCTGGGCACCTAGAGCAGAGGCCCTGAGTGGATCGGAGTGGACCTGGGAGTAACCCCGGAGAATGCTGTAAAGGATATGCAGATGAGCTGCAAGTCCTCCACAGCACCTGAAAGGCCTCCGGTGGTAGATCTGGGCACCTCTCAGCTGAGGAAAAGGCTTACCAGGGGTTAGGTCGAAGCCAGCATTCCTCCCCCTGAGGGTCGACTAATCCTAGCCAAAAAGCACCTGGAAACTCTGGCACCTGGAGCGAGGGCCCTAGGAAGATCAGGGTGGACCTGGGAGTCACCCCGGATACAGCTGTGAGGAAATGCAGAAGGGCTGCTAGTCCTCCACAGTACCTGGTGGGAGCACTGGGCACCTAGAGCAGAGGCACTGAGTGGATCGGAGTGGACCTGGGAGTCACCCCGGAGAAGGCTGTAAAGGATATGCAGATGAGCTGCAAGTCCTCCACAGCACCTGAAAGGCCTCCGGTGGTAGATCTGGGCACCTCTCAGCTGAGGAAAAGGCTTACCAGGGGTTAGGCCGAAGCCAGCATTCCTCCCCCTGAGGGTCGACTAATCCTAGCCAAAAAGCACCTGGAAACTCTGGCACCTGGAGCGAGGGCCCTAGGAAGATCAGGGTGGACCTGGCAGTCACCCTGGATACAGCTGTGAGGAAATGCAGAAGGGCTGCAAGTCCTCCACAGCACCTGGTGGGAACGCTGGGCACCTAGAGCGGAGGCCCTGGGTGGATCAGAGAAGTCCTGGGAGTCACCCCGGAGACGACTGTAAAGGATATGCAGATGACCTGCAAGTCCTCCACAGCACCAGAAAGGCAGCCAGGTGTAGAGCTGGGCACCTCTCAGCTGAGGAAAAGGCTTACCAGGGGTTAGGCCGAAGCCACCATTCCTCCCCCTGAGGGTCGACTAATCCTAGCCAAAAAGCACCTGGAAACTCTGGCACCTGGAGCGAGGGCCCTAGGAAGATCAGGGTGGACCTGGGAGTCACCCCGGATACAGCTGTGAGGAAATGCAGAAGGGCTGCTAGTCCTCCACAGTACCTGGTGGGAGCACTGGGCACCTAGAGCAGAAGCACTGAGTGGATCGGAGTGGACTTGGGAGTCACCCCGGAGAAGGCTGTAAAGGATATGCAGATGAGCTGCAAGTCCTCCACAGCACCTGAAAGGCCTCCGGTGGTAGATCTGGGCACCTCTCAGCTGAGGAAAAGGCTTACCAGGGGTTAGGCCGAAGCCAGCATTCCTCCCCCTGAGGGTCGACTAATCCTAGCCAAAAAGCACCTGGAAACTCTGGCACCTGGAGCGAGGGCCCTAGGAAGATCAGGGTGGACCTGGGAGTCACCCCGGATACAGCTGTGAGGAAATGCAGAAGGACTGCAAGTCCTCCACAGCACCTGGTGGGAGCGCTGGGCACCTAGAGCGGAGGCCCTGGGTGGATCAGAGAAGTCCTGGGAGTCACCCCGGAGACGACTGTAAAGGATATGCAGATGACCTGCAAGTCCTCCACAGCACCAGAAAGGCAGCCAGGTGTAGAGCTGGGCACCTCTCAGCTGAGGAAAAGGCTTACCAGGGGTTAGGCCAAAGCCAGCATTCCTCCCCCTGAGGGTCGCCTAATCCTAGCCAAAAAACACCTGGAAACTCTGGCACCTGGAGCGAGGGCCCTAGGAAGATAGGGGTGGATTTGGGAGTCACCCCGGATACAGCTGTGAGGAAATGCAGAAGGGCTGCAAGTCCTCCACAGCACCTGGTGGGAGCGCTGGGCACCTAGAGCAGAGGCTCTGAGTGGATCGGAGTGGACCTGGGAGTCACCCCGGAGAAGGCTGCAAAGGATATGCAGATGAGCTGCAAGTCCTCCACAGACTTATTTTCCAGGTGTCAATGGCTGTGAAATTAAGTGTATCTTTGCTTACTGTATTCTATGTACAGTAGATATAGAGAATAACAGCAAATTAATTACTCAAAAAGGGAGCACTTTCTAATAGAAAAAAAAGATAGTACCCCTTTTCAAGTGTGCAGTCTGCCAAAATTATTAGAACTATTGAAAAGAATAAGTTCAAATCAGTTTTCTATAGAGTAAAAAAATAAATTTTAGGAAATAAAGCATGAATAGTTGTTAGAGTAAACAGGTCAGCAGTACTAAGAAAAAATTATATAAAGAGTTCCTGAAATTCAGACTTCAATTCCTTAAGAGACGGTGAACTTATTTCTTTGCTTACTGTATTTCAGCTAGATATAGAGAATAACAGCATATCAATTACTCAAAAAGGGTGCACTTTCCAATAGAAAAAAAAAAGATAGTACCCCTTTTCAAGTGAGCAATCTGCCAAAATTATCAGAACTATTGAAAAGAATAAGTTCAAATCAGTTATCTATAGAGCAAAGAAAATTAATTTAAAAGAAATAAAGCATGAACATTTTAGTCACACTCATAACTTTGAAAGATCTGAGGACGGTGTTAGCGGTTGTCCCTATAAATGTCTGTGATTGGAATTCTGATAAAGGGAATGTAAAATATTTTTATCAGTTTTTCTAATGAATTATCTTGTGGAAGGGATAGCATAGGGATGAACAATTATACATTATTGTTACCTGGGTGAGTTAGTGCAAAAAAGTACTAAGATTAGAGATAGACTGAATTTTAAGAGCTGTTGTATTAGGTAAATGGTAGGGTTTTCCTTCTTTTCATTTATTAAAGCTTAGTGTAGTAGGTATTCAGCTTCTGGGTTCCTGCTTCCTGGCAAAAATTTAATAAACTACTGAGGTGGTTGAACAAAACAGGAGGGCGATACCAGAATAACAAGTGCACCAATGTCAAGAAAGACCAAAGGTTTTGCATGCAAGAAAGTTCAGCAAAATACAGCTAAGTACATGCATCACAGTCTACAACTGTTCAGGGACACTATATTTAGAATTATATATTTACCTGGAAATTGATGCGTTTGCTCATTATAAAGTGGGGAAATTTGATCCCTGAAAAAGAAAAGTGACACAAAGAATCAATTCTTTGATGGGATTATTAGTTGAAATAAATTCTAAGTAACAACATAATTAAGCAGCATTTATACTTATCTGATAGATTTTGATGAAGGCTTGGATAAATGAAGATTAGTAGTTGGAGGTAGACATGTTGTCTACAATTTAAAGGAAAAGTTGCAGTTTACATTTGCTTATTCTTATAATACAATATAAAACTGTTTGCATTTTGGAATTTGTATTTATATATGATTGAACATATAAATATTACGTTTTAAATACAGCTGTTTATTAAAAGAGAAACTATTTATTGCAAGTATTTAAAGAACCCATCTGGTGCAATAAATTATTTCAATTTAATTCATTATTTAGTGTGCAACATTGTTATTATTACAATTCTGAACATCAAGGGAAATTCGACTAACATTCAAAGTTGCACACTCTATAGTTAAAAGAATTTCTAAATTTTTCTGTAAAACTTCACAATGGTGAGTGTGGGCGTGGGGAACCCCTGAACTGTGATCGGAACATCCAATCACCCTATTTGCACCTCATCATTTGTAGGAGTTATACATTACACTCATAGTTGTTAGAATAAACAGATCAGTAGTATTAAGAAAAATTTATATGAGGAGTACCTGAAAGTCAGTCCTAAATTCCTTAAGAGTCCATCTTTAAATTTAAGTGCTTCTCTGCTTAATGTATTCTAGGTAGATCTAGAGAATAACAGCTGTGAGGAAATGCAGAAGGGCTGCTAGTCCTCCACAGTACCTGGTGGGAGCACTGGGCACCTAGAGCAGAGACCCTGAGAGGATCGGAGTGGACCTGGGAATCACCCCGGAGAAGGCTGTAAAGGATATGCAGATGAGCTGCAAGTCCTCCACAGCACCTGAAAGGCAGCTGGTGGTAGAGCTGGGCACCTCTCAGCTAAGGAAAAGGCTTACCAGGGGTTAGGTCGAAGCCAGCATTCCTCCCCCTGAGGGTCGACTAATCCTAGCCAAAAAGCACCTGGAAACTCTGGCACCTGGAGCGAGGGCCCTAGGAAGATCGGGGTGGATTTGGGAGTCACCCCGGATACAGCTGTGAGGAAATGCAGAAGGGCTGCAAGTCCTCCACAGCACCTGGTGGGAGCGCTGGGCACCTAGAGCGGAGGCCCTGAGTGGATCGGAGTGGACCTGGGAGTCACCCTGGAGAAGGCGGTAAAGGATATGCAGATGAGCTGCAAGTCCTCCACAGACTTATTTTCCAGGTGTCAATGGCGGTGAAATTAAGTGTATCTTTGCTTACTGTATTCTATGTAGATCTAGAGAATAACAGCAAATTAATTACTCAAAAAGGGAGCACTTTCTGATAGACAGGAAAGATAGTACCCCTTTTCAGGTGAGCAATCTGCCCAAATTATCAGAACTATTGAAAAGAATAAGTTCAAATCAGTTTTCTATAGAGTAAACAAAATTAAATTAAAGGAAAAAAGCATGAACATTTTAGATACACTCATAACTTTGAAAGATATGATGAAAGTGAAGAGAAAATATATAATAACCATTTGCTTTTATTTTCATGACAGATCTGGGTGGACTAGTTTTCCATAGTGTAAAAAAATCAAATTTTAGGAAATAAAGGATGAATATTTTAGTTACACTCATAGTTGTTAGAGAGGTCAGCAGTATTAAGAAAAATTATATGAGTAGTACCTGAAAGTCAGACTTAAATTCCTTAAATGATTGTCAGTGAATTTAAGTGTTTTGTTTGCTTACTGTATTCTAGGCAGATGTAGAGAATAACAGCAAATTAATTACTCAAAAAGGGAGCACTTTCCATAGAAAAGATAGATAGTACCCCTTTTCAAGTGAGCAATCTGCCAAAATTATCAGAACTATTGAAAGAATAAGTTCCAATCAGTTTTCTATAGAGTAAAAAAAATTAAATTTTTGTTAATAAAGCATGAATATTTTAGTTACAGTCATAGTTAGAGTAAACAGGTCAGCAGTATTAAGAAAAAAATATATGAGCACTTAATGAAAGTCAGACTTGGCTGTGAAATTAAGTGTATCTTTGCTTACTGTATTCTACGTAGATATAGGGAATAACAGCAAATAAATTACTCAAAAAGGGAGCACTTTCTGATAGAAAAAAAAAGATTGTACCCCTTTTAAAGTGAGCAATCTGCCAAAATTACTACAACTATTGAAAAGAATAAGTTCAAATCAGTTATCTATAAAGATAAATAAAATTAAATTAAAGAAAATAAAGCATAAATATTTAGTTACACTCATTGTAGTTAAAGTAAACAGGTCAGCAGTATTAAGAAAAAATTATATGAGTAGTTCCTGAAAGTCAGACTTAAATTACTTAAATGACTGTCAGTGAATTTATGTGATTCCTTGCTTACTGTATTCTAGGCAGATGTAGAGAATAACAGCAAATTAATTACTCAAAAAGGGAGCACTTTCTGATAGAAAAGCAAGATAGTACCCCCTTTCAAGTGAGCAATCTGCCAAAAATATTAGAACTATTGAAAAGAATAAGTTCAAATCAGTTATCTATAAAGATAAATAAAATTAAATTAAAGAAAATAAAGCATGAATATTTAGTTACACTCATAGTTGTTAGAGTAAACAGGTCAGCAGTATTAAGAAAGAAATATATGAGCAGTTAATGAAAGTCAGACTTATTTTCCTGGTGTCACTGGCTGTGAAATTAAGTGTTTGTTTGCTTACTGTATTCTACGTGGATAGAGAATAACAGCAAATTAATTACTTAAAAAAGGGGCACTTTCTGATAGAAAAGCAAGATAGTACCCCCTTTCAAGTGAGCAATCTGCCAAAAATATTAGAACTACTGAAAAGAATAAGTTCAGATCAGTTTTCTATAGAGTAAAAATAAATAAATTTTAGGAAATAAAGCATGGATATTTTAGTTACACTGATAAATGTTAGAGTAAACATGTCAGCAGTATTAAGAAAAAATGTATGAGGAGGAGTTAAAGAAAGTCAGACGTCTTTTCCTGGTGTCAATGGCTGTGAAATTAAGTGTATCTTTGCTTACTGTATTCTAGGTAGATATAGAGAATAACAGCAAATTAATTACTCAAAAAGGGGGCACTTTCTGATAGAAAAGCTAGATAGTTACCCTTTTCAAGTGAGCAATCTGCCAAAAATATTAGAACTATTGAAAAGAATAAGTTCAGATCAGTTTTTCTATAGAGTACAAATAAACAAATTTTAGGAAATAAAGCAAGAATATTTTAGTTACACTCCTAGTTGTTAGAGTAAACAGGTGAGCAGTATAAAGAAAAAAAACTTGAGGAGTTAATGAAAGTTAGACTTATTTTCCTGGTGTCACTGGCTGTGAAATTAAGTGTTTCTTTGCTTACTGTATTCTATGTGGATAGAGAATAACAGCAAATTAATTACTCAAAAAGGGGGCACTTTCTGATAGAAAAATAAAGATTGTACCCATTTTCAAGTGAGCAACCTGCCAAAATTACTACAACTATTGAAAAGAATAAGTTCAAATCAGTTATCTATAAAGAAAAATTAAATTAAATTAAAGAAAATAAAGCATGAATATTTAGTTACACTCAGAGTAGTTAGAGTAACAGGTCAGCATATTAAGAAAAAATTATACGAGTAGTTCCTGAAAGTCAGACTTAAATTCCTTAAATGACTGTCAGTGAATTTATGTGATTCCTTGCTTACTATATTCTAGGCAGATGTAGAGAATAACAGCAAATTAATTACTCAAAAAGGGAGCACTTTCCAATAGAAAAGAAAGATAGTACCCCTTTTCAAGTCAGCAATCTGCCAAAAATATCAGAACTATTGAAAAGAATAAGTTCAAATCAGTTTTCTATAGAGTAAAAAAAAATAAATTTTAGGAAATAAAGCATGAATATTTAGTTACACTCATAGTTGTTAGAGTAAACAGGTCAGCAGTATTAAGAAAAAAATATATGAGCACTTAATGAAAGTCAGACTTGGCTGTGAAATTAAGTGTAACTTTGGTTACTGTATTCTACGTAGATATAGGGAATAACAGCAAATAAATTACTCAAAAAGGGAGCACTTTCTGATAGAAAAAAAAACTTTGTACGCTTCCGCGATGGAGTGCAGTTGAAAACGTCCAAGTTCGGCTTTCTATTATACCGCGTTATTCGTTTTTGGGAGATAAACGCCTATCTCCCGATTTAGGTCGCAATATAGGCGTTTTTGTCTTTCGATTGTAAGCTGGATATAGAATAACAGCAAATTAATTACTCAAAAAGGGGGCACTTTCTGATAGAAAAGCAAGATAGTACCCCTTTTCAAGTGAGCAATCTGCCAAAAATATGAGAACTATTGAAAAGAATAAGTTCAAATCAGTTTTCTATAGAGTAAAAAAAATAATTTTTAGGAAATAAAGCATGAATATTTAGTTACACTCATAGTAGTTAGAGTAAACAGGTCAGCAGTATAAAGAAAAAAAACATGAGGACTTAATGAAAGTCAGACTTATTTTCCTGGTGTCACTGGCTGTGAAATTAACTGTTTCTTTGCTTACTGTATTCTACGTGGATAGAGAATAACAGCAAATTAATTACTCAAAAAGGGGGCACTTTCTGGTAGAAAAGCTAGATAGTACCCATTTTCAAGTGAGCAATCTGCCAAAATTATCAGAAATATTGAAAAATAAGTTCCAATCAGTTTTCTATAGAGTAAAAAAATTTAAATTTTTGTTAAAAAAGCATGAATATTTTAGTTATAGTCATAGTTAGAGTAAACAGGTCAGCAGTATTAAGAAAAAAATATATGAGCACTTAATGAAAGTCAGACTTGGCTGTGAAATTAAGTGTATCTTTGCTTACTGTATTCTACGTAGATATAGGGAATAACAGCAAATAAATTACTCAAAAAGGGAGCACTTTCTGATATAAAAAAAAAAGATTGTACCCCTTTTCAAGTGAGCAATCTGCCAAAATTACTACAACTATTGAAAAGAATAAGTTCAAATTATTTATCTATAAAGAAAAATAAAGTTAAATTAAAGAAAATAAAGCATGAATATTTAGTTACACTCATAGTAGTTAGAGTAAACAGGTCAGCAGTATTAAGAAAAAAATTTATGAGTAGTTCCTGAAAGTCAGACTTAAATTCCTTAAATGACTGTCAGTGAATTTATGTGATTCCTTGCTTACTGTATTCTAGGCAGATGTAGAGAATAACAGCAAATTAAATACTCAAAAAGGGTGCACTTTCCAATAGAAAAGAAAGATAGTACCCCTTTTCAAGTGAGCAATCTGCCAAAAATATCAGAACTATTGAAAAGAATAAGTTCAAATCAGTTTTCTATAGAGTAAAAAAAAAAAAAATTTTAGGAAATAAAGCATGAATATTTTAGTTACAGTCATAGTTAGAGTAAACAGGTCAGCAGTATTAAGAAAAAAATATATGAGCACTTAATGAAAGTCAGACTTATTTTCCTGGTGTCACTGGCTGTGAAATTAAGTGTATCTTTGCTTAATGTATTCTAGAAAGATATAGAGAATAACAGCAAATTAATTACTCAAAAAGGGAGCACTTTCTGATAGAAAAGCTAGATAGTACCCCTTTTCAAGTGAGCAATCTGCCAAAATTATCAGAACTATTGAAATGAATAAGTTCAAATCAGTTTTCTAGAGAGTAAAAAAAATAAATTTTAGGAAATAAAGCATGAATATTTAGTTACACTCATAGTTGTTAGAGTAAACAGGTGAGCAGTATAAAGAAATAAAACATGAGGAGTTAATGAAAGTCAGACTTATTTTCCTGGTGTCACTGGCTGTGAAATTAAGTGTTTCTTTGCTTACTGTATTCTACGTGGATAGAGAATAACAGCAAATTAATTACTCAAAAAGGGGGCACTTTCTGATAGAAAAATAAAGATTGTACCCCTTTTCAAGTGAGCAACCTGCCAAAATTACTACAACTATTGAAAAGAATAAGTTCAAATCAGTTATCTATAAAGAAAAATTAAATTAAATTAAAGAAAATAAAGCATGAATATTTAGTTACACTCAGAGTAGTTAGAGTAACAGGTCAGCATATTAAGAAAAAATTATACGAGTAGTTCCTGAAAGTCAGACTTAAATTCCTTAAATGACTGTCAGTGAATTTATGTGATTCCTTGCTTACTATATTCTAGGCAGATGTAGAGAATAACAGCAAATTAATTACTCAAAAAGGGAGCACTTTCCAATAGAAAAGAAAGATAGTACCCCTTTTCAAGTCAGCAATCTGCCAAAAATATCAGAACTATTGAAAAGAATAAGTTCAAATCAGTTTTCTATAGAGTAAAAAAAAATAAATTTTAGGAAATAAAGCATGAATATTTAGTTACACTCATAGTTGTTAGAGTAAACAGGTCAGCAGTATTAAGAAAAAAATATATGAGCACTTAATGAAAGTCAGACTTGGCTGTGAAATTAAGTGTAACTTTGGTTACTGTATTCTACGTAGATATAGGGAATAACAGCAAATAAATTACTCAAAAAGGGAGCACTTTCTGATAGAAAAAAAAACTTTGTACGCTTCCGCGATGGAGTGCAGTTGAAAACGTCCAAGTTCGGCTTTCTATTATACCGCGTTATTCGTTTTTGGGAGATAAACGCCTATCTCCCGATTTAGGTCGCAATATAGGCGTTTTTGTCTTTCGATTGTAAGCTGGATATAGAATAACAGCAAATTAATTACTCAAAAAGGGGGCACTTTCTGATAGAAAAGCAAGATAGTACCCCTTTTCAAGTGAGCAATCTGCCAAAAATATGAGAACTATTGAAAAGAATAAGTTCAAATCAGTTTTCTATAGAGTAAAAAAAATAATTTTTAGGAAATAAAGCATGAATATTTAGTTACACTCATAGTAGTTAGAGTAAACAGGTCAGCAGTATAAAGAAAAAAAACATGAGGAC
Source organism: Microcaecilia unicolor (assembly GCF_901765095.1). Classification (NCBI taxonomy): domain Eukaryota; kingdom Metazoa; phylum Chordata; class Amphibia; order Gymnophiona; family Siphonopidae; genus Microcaecilia; species Microcaecilia unicolor. The sequence continues at coordinate 642,303,819 of NC_044031.1, forward strand.
TTAATGAAAGTCAGACTTATTTTCCTGGTGTCACTGGCTGTGAAATTAACTGTTTCTTTGCTTACTGTATTCTACGTGGATAGAGAATAACAGCAAATTAATTACTCAAAAAGGGGGCACTTTCTGGTAGAAAAGCTAGATAGTACCCATTTTCAAGTGAGCAATCTGCCAAAATTATCAGAAATATTGAAAAATAAGTTCCAATCAGTTTTCTATAGAGTAAAAAAATTTAAATTTTTGTTAAAAAAGCATGAATATTTTAGTTATAGTCATAGTTAGAGTAAACAGGTCAGCAGTATTAAGAAAAAAATATATGAGCACTTAATGAAAGTCAGACTTGGCTGTGAAATTAAGTGTATCTTTGCTTACTGTATTCTACGTAGATATAGGGAATAACAGCAAATAAATTACTCAAAAAGGGAGCACTTTCTGATATAAAAAAAAAAGATTGTACCCCTTTTCAAGTGAGCAATCTGCCAAAATTACTACAACTATTGAAAAGAATAAGTTCAAATTAGTTATCTATAAAGAAAATAAAGTTAAATTAAAGAAAATAAAGCATGAATATTTAGTTACTCTCATAGTAGTTAGAGTAAACAGGTCAGCAGTATTAAGAAAAAAATTTATGAGTAGTTCCTGAAAGTCAGACTTAAATTCCTTAAATGACTGTCAGTGAATTTATGTGATTCCTTGCTTACTGTATTCTAGGCAGATGTAGAGAATAACAGCAAATTAAATACTCAAAAAGGGTGCACTTTCCAATAGAAAAGAAAGATAGTACCCCTTTTCAAGTGAGCAATCTGCCAAAAATATCAGAACTATTGAAAAGAATAAGTTCAAATCAGTTTTCTATAGAGTAAAAAAAATAAATTTTAGGAAATAAAGCATGAATATTTAGTTACACTCATAGTTGTTAGAGTAAACAGGTGAGCAGTATAAAGAAATAAAACATGAGGAGTTAATGAAAGTCAGACTTATTTTCCTGGTGTCACTGGCTGTGAAATTAAGTGTATCTTTGCTTACTGTATTCTACGTAGTGTAAGTAGTATGAAGGAAGGAAAAGGGTGGAGAGGAACCCCAGCTTCCTACAGGGGAAAAGAGAGCTGGAGGTTAGGAGGGAAGACCCTAGGGGGGCTCCTGTTTTGCCTAAGAGGGACATACCAATAAGAAACTACAACTCCCAGAAAGCCCCAGGAGAACCCCGGGTAAAGGGAAATAGGGTGCAAAACCAAGAAGCTCCAGAAGAGGGCTGCCAGAAAAGGGGAAAAGCTGAGTCACCACCCTGGTGGAGGAGGTGGCTGAACCGGGGGTGGGGGAAGGAAAAGCAGCCTAGCCAGGTTAATGAGGAAAAGAGAGATCAGCTGGAAAAGGGGTGGGGAGAGGAGAAAATGGACTGGGCTCCAGAGAGAGAGGAGGAGGAGGAACAGGAGGCCATGGAGCAAGAGGAGCCAGAGAATGTCTCAGAAGAACCGATGGAACTCTTGGCTCTGAGGCAGCCAGAGCAGGAGGTATAGTGGGAATGCCCGGGTCAAGCGGGAGGAGGTCAGGAGAGTAAGGCTGACCAAGAGGGTGGGACCCGAGGCTTTGAGCCCGCGAAAAGCCTGGCTGTAATTGGGACTGTGTTTTGAACAGCCTGGCTATATTGAACTGAGGGGAGAAAAGCCTGGCTGTATTTTGGACTGTGTTTAGCACAGCCTGGCTATATTGAACTGAGTTGAGAAAAGCCTGGCTGTAATTGGGATGTGTTTTGAACAGCCTGGCTATATTGAACTGAGTTGAGAAAGGCCTGGCTGTAATTGGGACTGTGTTTTGAACAGCCTGGCTATATTGAACTGAGTGGATAAAAGCCTGGCTGTATTTTGGACTGTGTTTAGCACAGCCTGGCTATATTGAACTGAGTTGAGAAAAGCCTGGCTGTAATTGGGACTGTGTTTTGAACAGCCTGGCTATATTGAACTGAGTGGAGAAAAGCCTGGCTGTAATTGGGACTGTGTTTTGAACAGCCTGGCTATATTGAAGGGTGTTTTGTTTGAAAACCCAAAAAGGCCTGCTGAATAAAGAAAAGTAAAGGAGGAAACGAAAGCTCTGGGGCCGGTGTTGTGGTAAGGCCTTCCCGGGCTGGGCCCGACGCGGAGACCTTTTACAAGTGGTGTTAGAAGTGGGATCATCTGCAGGACCTGTCGCTAGAGGAGGCCGCGACCTGCCTAGATGAAAAGCCCCCGAGAGGGCCAACGCTGAGAAAGGCGCAGACCCGTCTTGGGTTCCGGTAAGCGGGCCCAACTTGGGGGAGGGGTAGAGGGAGCAGAGAAAGAGTCCAACATAAGTGGGGTAATCGCACTTGGATGTGGTTCTCTGTGGTTTTTTTTTTCAGGTGACGATTCCAGTGCCAGGATGGACCCCAAGGAGATCTTCGGGTGGATGACTCTGCAGTTCCAAAAACAGCAGGAGCTGACAGCAAAGATAGTCGAGGATTCATTGATGGCGGCCAGGGATCAGCAGCAACCAGTACTAAACATGCTACAAGACTTTTTCCAAAGAGGTGCTAGTGCTCCACGAGAGGGGGACATAGGAGCGAATGGACTGGGGCCAGGAGGAAGCGGTGCGGTAGGACAAGTCTCCATGCATTCACTTAACTGGGGAAAGTTGTCCGAGCAGGATAATGTGGACGATTTTTTGACTGCATTTGAGAGGGTGGCTGGGGCGGCTGGGTGGCCACAAGAGCAGTGGGCCATGAGATTGGTGCCGTCTTTGTCAGGGGAGGCGCTGGCAGCCTTTAGGGATTTGTCTCCTGGGGAGGCTGCCAACTATGGAAGGTTGAAAGAGGCTATTAAGGACAGATATGGACTCAGTACACAAGCTTACAGGCGTAAGTTTAGAGCCACTAAATGGGAAAAGGGGACCCCCCCCTAAAGCGGTAGCAAATAAACTAATGGATTTAGTGAAAAAATGGGTGGAGCCCGAGCAACACACCCTGCACGAGGTACTGCAAGAACTGGTAGTGGAGCAATTCCTCCAGGGTCTGCCAGTCGAGATTAGGGCAGAATTAATAAAGAGGGGATGTAAGACGGTAGAGGGGGTGACCTTGGGGTTGGAGTGTTAACTAGAAGCCCAGCAGTGGCGTGGACCAGAGCGGGAGGGAGGCAAGGCTCGGGTGTGAGAAAAAGGGGAGCAAAAAGTTTCCCTAGTTAAGCCGGAGACCCCCGCAGGGAGTAAAAAGACAGGGCTAGACACCGGCCAGAGTAGAAAGGCTACTCCTTTTGGGAGCAAGGTGTGCTTTAAGTGTGGTAAGGCTGGACACTTCAAAAAAGATTGCCAGTGGCGGGAGGGGTGGATCTCTCAGGTGGCCCAAGGGTTTAGGCCCCGATACCTAACTCAGGTTAAGGTGGAGGGAGTGCCCATCACAGCCATGTTAGACTCTGGGGCGGACCAATCCATGATCTCTAGGAGGTTGTGGCAACAAATACGAAAGAGGAGGACCCCGGGTAGGGATACCTATGATGGAGGGGTGTCCATACAATGTATTCATGGGGCCAAGACACGTTATGCACTCCAACGGGTCAACTTACAGGGGCCCACCGGGGAGATAGAGCTGGCCATGGCCGTTCTACCCCGATTGCCCCAGGACATGATTTTGGGGAGGATTGGCCACCGTTTATAGAGTGTATGGGCGAGAAAAAAGTGTGGGTCACTACCAGAGCTCAGTCTCACCGCGAGGCGGACGGGGAAGAGGAAGGCATAGGGGCTGTTTTTCCTTTTCAGGGGGAGGTCTTGGGCGAGCCGGGCCGAAAAAAAAAGAGAAAAGCGGTGAAAAAAAAAGAACAGAAAGATCGAAGGGAGGCTTTTCAGCGGGTACAGAGGGAGAGTTACCTGCCGGTGGCTCCGGAAGAATTAAGAGAGCAGTTTCCCCAATTTCATAGGGAGCAGGCCACTGACCCTACTTTAGAGTATGCCTGGGAAAGGGCGCGCCAGGGAGAAGGTCAGGTAGCTCCGGGGTTCATGATAGAAGGGAACATATTATATCGAAGGGTGCCAAGCTGGGAAAACTCGGGAGGAGGGAGACAGCTAGTGATCCCCCGGGCTTTTCGTCCTTTGGTGGTAAGGCTGGCCCATGATCATCCTCTGGGCGGACATAAGGGCTCCCAGGCTACCCTGACTCAAATATTGGTGAGGTTTTATTGGCCAGGGGTTTATGGGGAGGTGGAGAAGTACTGCAGGTCCTGCACCAACTGTCAAAAGGTATCAGACAGATTCCCTCCTAAAGCACCGTTAAAGCCTCTTCCGAGGGTAGAGCAACCGGGGAGGTGGATAGCCATGGATATTGTGGGGCCGGTAACTAGGTCACAGAGAGGGTTCCTCTATGTCTTAGTAGTTATGGACATGGCCACCAGGTATCCATGGGCCCTGCCATTAAGGAACATTTCAGCGAAGGGTATTGCCAGGGAACTCATACAAATTTTTTGTGAGGTCGGTTTTCCCCAAGAAGTCTTGATCGACAGGGGGTCCAATTTTATGTCACATACCTTAAGGCAAGTATGGGAGGCGTTTGGGATAAAACATGTATGCACGGCAGCTTACCATCCGCAAACCAATGGGATGGTGGAACGCTTTAACAGGACCTTAAAGGGTATGCTAAAAAAAGCCTTAGGAGAGGATAGGACCGGATGGGACCAGCTTTTACCATTTGTGCTATATGCATACCGGGAGAAGGTGCAAGACTCTTTAGGAGTTTCACCTTATGAGTTAATGTTTGGTAGGAGACCCAGGGGTATGTTAGATATCGTACAGGAGCATTGGGTGCCGCCCGAAACCACCGATCAGTCTGTGGTTGAATATTTACAGGATCTGAGGGGCCGATTGGATAGGATACAGGAATATGCCCGGGACCGGCTGGAACAGAGCCAAGAACAACAAAAGGGGTATTACGATAGAGGGACTCGGGAAAGGGAGTTTGCATCCGGGGATAGGGTCCTTATCCTGATATCGGAAGATCCACATAGGTTCGCCTCTAGGTGGAAAGGACCCTGGGTGGTGAGGAGGAGACTCGGCCCCCTCACATATGAGGTGGCAAATGAGAGGGGTCGGGTTCAGACTTTTCACGTTAATCTTATGAAACCTTGGGTAGCTAGGGTAGGGTTTCAAACTCGTGGGGAAGAGAAGGAAGGAGAGGAGTTAGGGCCTCAAATACGGGAGATTTTCAAGCCCGGCGAGCCCGGAGTTAACCCCCGGCTACCCCAGGGGCAGAAAAAGGAGATAAGAAGGCTTTTAGAACGCTTTAAAGATGTTTTGACGGCATGCCCGGGGAATACCCACCTAGTAGAGCATGATATTGTAACGGAACGGGGTAAGATAGTACGGCAAAGGCCCTATAGACTCTCCCCAATGAAAAGGAGGGAAGTCATTAAACAAGTGCAGGAAATGTTAGATTTTGGGGTAATTGAGGAGTCCCATAGTCCCTGGTCAAGCCCAGTGGTATTAGTCCCAAACCTGAAGGGGAGTGGAGATTTTGTATTGATTTCCGCCAACTTAATACTATCTCTCGGACGGATGCCTATCCTATGCCTTATATTGAGGAGCTGGTGGACCGGTTGGGGTCAGCACAGTATCTTACGACCCTTGATTTAACAAAAGGATACTGGCAGATTCCCCTGTCTCCGGGAGCTCAAGCCAAGACAGCTTTTAGTACCCCCATAGGCTTGTACCAATTCAAAAGGCTCCCCTTTGGCCTTAATTCGGTGGCGGCGAGCTGCCAAAGATTGCTTGACCGGGTCCTCAGACCACATCAGACATATGCTGCGGCATATATGGATGATGTGGTAATACACAGTGAGGACTGGAACACCCATTTGAAACACGTAGGGGCGGTGATGCAATCTTTTAGGGAGGCCGGACTTACCCTGAACCCGAAGAAATGTTACTTTGCCCAGTATAGGGTGAAGTATTTAGGGTATAACGTAGGCCGGGGGGAGGTGCGGCCCTTACTGAATAAAGTTAAAAGCATACAAGAATTTCCCAGGCCCAACAGAAAAAAACAATTGCGTAGTTTTCTGGGTATGGTGGGGTATTGCAGGAGGTTCATCCCTCACTTTTCCGAAATGGCCACTCCATTAACGGACATGTTGAAGGGTAAGAGTCCGGATCATCTGAGGTGGGGGGAGGAGGAGTTGGGGGCCTTAGAGCAGATGCAGAAGGCCTTGTGCCAGGAACCGGTGTTGAAAGCCGTAGATTTCGAAAAACCCTTTATTCTGCAAACCGATGCTTCGGGGAGGGGGCTAGGGGCAGTGCTGTCTCAGGAACATGAAGGGGCAGAACATCCGGTACTCCTACCTCATGAGGACCATTACTCCACCATAGAGAAGGAATGTTTAGCAATAAGATGGGCGGTACAAGAGTGTACGGTCTATCTCGAAGGGAGGCCTTTTAAGCTAGTAACGGACCATGCTCCATTGAAGTGGCTGAATTTAATGAAAAATAATAACAGAAGGCTCATGCGCTGGTACTTGGCATTGCAACCCTTCCAGTACACAGTGGAGCATCGTCCGGGGAGATGTTTGGGAAATGTGGATGCCCTATCCCGGGTAGGAGAGGATAAGGAGGATAAGGGAAAAGAATTGGGGAGTGAAATCTTAAGGGGGGGGGGGTATGTAAGGAGTATGAAGGAAGGAAAAGGGTGGAGAGGAACCCCAGCTTCCTACAGGGGAAAAGAGAGCTGGAGGTTAGGAGGGAAGACCCTAGGGGGGCTCCTGTTTTGCCTAAGAGGGACATACCAATAAAAAACTACAACTCCCAGAAAGCCCCAGGAGAACCCCGGGTAAAGGGAAATAGGGTGCAAAACCAAGAAGCTCTAGAAGAGGGCTGCCAGAAAAGGGGAAAAGCTGAGTCACCACCCTGGTGGAGGAGGTGGCTGAACCGGGGGTGGGGGAAGGAAAAGCAGCCTAGCCAGGTTAATGAGGAAAAGAGAGATCAGCTGGAAAAGGGGTGGGGAGAGGAGAAAATGGACTGGGCTCCAGAGAGAGAGGAGGAGGAGGAACAGGAGGCCATGGAGCAAGAGGAGCCAGAGAATATCTCAGAAGAACCGATGGAACTCTTGGCTCTGAGGCAGCCAGAGCAGGAGGTATAGTGGGAATGCCCGGGTCAAGCGGGAGGAGGTCAGGAGAGTAAGGCTGACCAAGAGGGTGGGACCCGAGGCTTTGAGCCCGCGAAAAGCCTGGCTGTAATTGGGACTGTGTTTTGAACAGCCTGGCTATATTGAACTGAGGGGAGAAAAGCCTGGCTGTAATTGGGACTGTATTTTGAACAGCCTGGCTATATTGAACTGAGTTGAGAAAGGCCTGGCTGTAATTGGGACTGTGTTTTGAACAGCCTGGCTATATTGAACTGAGTGGAGAAAAGCCTGGCTGTATTTTGGACTGTGTTTAGCACAGCCTGGCTATATTGAACTGAGTTGAGAAAAGCCTGGCTGTAATTGGGACTGTGTTTTGAACAGCCTGGCTATATTGAACTGAGTGGAGAAAAGCCTGGCTGTATTTTGGACTGGGTCTAGCACAGCCTGGCTATATTGAACTGAGTTGAGAAAAGCCTGGCTGTAATTGGGACTGTGTTTTGAAAAGCCTGGCTATATTGAAGGGTGTTTTGTTTGAAAACCCAAAAAGGCCTGCTGAATAAAGAAAAGTAAAGGAGGAAACGAAAGCTCTGGGGCCGGTGGTGTGGTAAGGCCTTCCCGGGCTGGGCCCGACACGGAGACCTTTTACAGTAGATAGAGAATAAAGCAAATTAATTACTCAAAAAGGGGGCACTTTCTGGTAGAAAAGCTAGATAGTACCCCTTTTCAAGTGAGCAATCTGCCAAAATTATCAGAAGTATTGAAAGAATAAGTTCCAATCAGTTTTCTATAGAGTAAAAAAAATTAAATTTTTGTTAATAAAGCATGAATATTTTAGTTACAGTCATAGTTAGAGTAAACAGGTCAGCAGTATTAAGAAAAAAATATATGAGTCACCCCGGATACAGCTGTGAGGAAATGCAGAAGGGCTGCAAGTCCTCCACAGCACCTGGTGGGAGCGCTGGGCACCTAGAGCGGAGGCCCTGAGTGGATCGGAGTGGACCTGGGAGTCACCCCGGAGAAGGCTGTAAAGGATATGCAGATGAGCTGCAAGTCCTCCACAGACTTATTTTCCAGGTGTCAATAGCTGTGAAATTAAGTGTATCTTTGCTTACTGTATTCTATGTAGATATAGAGAATAACAGCAAATTAATTACTCAAAAAGGGAGCACTTTCTAATAGAAAAAAAAGATAGTACCCCTTTTCAAGTGTGCAGTCTGCCAAAATTATTAGAACTATTGAAAAGAATAAGTTCAAATCAGTTTTCTATAGAGTAAAAAAATAAATTTTAGGAAATAAAGCATGAATAGTTGTTAGAGTAAACAGGTCAGCAGTACTAAGAAAAAATTATATAAAGAATTCCTGTAATTCAGACTTCAATTCCTTAAGAGACTGTGAACTTGTTTCTTTGCTTACTGTATTTCAGCTAGATATAGAGAATAACAGCAAATCAATTACTCAAAAAGGGTGCACTTTCCAATAGAAAAAAAAAGATAGTACCCCTTTTCAAGTGAGCAATCTGCCAAAATTATCAGAACTATTGAAAAGAATAAGTTCAAATCAGTTATCTATAGAGCAAAGAAAATTAATTTAAAAGAAATAAAGCATGAACATTTTAGTCACACTCATAACTTTGAAAGATCTGAGGACGGTGTTAGCGGTTGTCCCTATAAATGTCTGTGATTGGAATTCTGATAAAGGGAATGTAAAATATTTTTATCAGTTTTTCTAATGAATTATCTTGTGGAAGGGATAGCATAGGGATGAACAATTATACATTATTGTTACCTGGGTAAGTTAGTGCAAAAAAGTACTAACATTAGAGATAGACAGAATTTTAAGAGCTGTTGTATTAGGTAAATGGTAGGGTTTTCCTTCTTTTCATTTATTAAAGCTTAGTGTAGTAGGTATTCAGGTTCTGGGTTCCTGCTTCCTGGCAAAAATTTAAAAAACTACTGAGGTGGTTGAACAAAACAGGAGGAGCGACACCAGAATAACAAGTACACCAATGTCAAGAAAGACCAAAGGTTTTGCATGCAAGAAAGTTCAGCAAAATACAGCTAAGTACAAGCATCACAGTCTACAACTGTTCATGGACACTACATTTAGAATTATATATTTACCTGGAAATTGATGTGTTTGCTCATTTTACTGTATTCTAGGCAGATGTAGAGAATAACAGCAAATTAATTACTCAAAAAAGGAGCACTTTCTGATAGAAAAGCAAGATAGTACCCTTTTCAAGTATGCAATCTGCCAAAATTATTAGAACTATTGAAAAGAATAAGTTCAAATGAGTTTTCTATAAAGAAAAATTAATTTAAATTGAAAATAAAGCATGAACATTTTAGTTTCTCATAACTTTGAAAGATATGATGAAAATGATGAGAAAATATATAAGCTAGATAAATACATACATAGATACAGATATTTCAACATATAACCAAATCAGAAATTCATTCTCTATATACCATGTTGCAGTTTTAAATTATACACCCACAAAGGAGGCACTTTCTGGAATTCACAGAAAGAGTGTACCTCTTTGTCAGGTTAACCGTGAGCTCTTATTCTCAAGACAGACTTCACAAACAAAAAACTAAGGTGGCCGGTTATCTAAAATGAGAAATATCAAGCAAACTAAATTTGTTCAAGTCCTCCACAGCACCTGGTGGGAGAGCTGGGCACCTAGGGCGGAGGCCCTGAGTGGATCGGGGTGGATCTGGCATCACCCTGGATATAGCTGTGAGGAAATGCAGAAGGGCTGCTAGTCCTCCACAGTACCTGGTGGGAGCACTGGGCACCTAGAGCAGAGGCCCTGAGTGGATCGGAGTGGACCTGGGAGTCACCCCGGAGAAGGCTGTAAAGGATATGCAGATGAGCTGCAAGTCCTCCACAGCACCAGAAAGGCCTCCGGTGGTAGATCTGGGCACCTCTCAGCTGAGGAAAAGGCTTACCAGGGGTTAGGCCAAAGCCAGCATTCCTCCCCCTGAGGGTCGCCTAATCCTAGCCAAAAAACACCTGGAAACTCTGGCACCTGGAGCGAGGGCCCTAGGAAGATAGGGGTGGATTTGGGAGTCACCCCGGATACAGCTGTGAGGAAATGCAGAAGGGCTGCCATTCCTCCACAGCACCTGGTGGGAGCGCTGGGCACCTAGAGCGGAGGCCCTGAGTGGATCGGAGTGGACCTGGGAGTCACCCCGGAGAAGGCTGTAAAGGATATGCAGATGAGCTGCAAGTCCTCCACAGACTTATTTTCCAGGTGTCAATGGCTGTGAAATTAAGTGTATCTTTGCTTACTGTATTCTATGTAGATATAGAGAATAACAGCAAATTAATTACTCAAAAAGGGAGCACTTTCTAATAGAAAAAAAAGATAGTACCCCTTTTCAAGTGTGCAGTCTGCCAAAATCATTAGAACTATTGAAAAGAATAAGTTCAAATCAGTTTTCTATAGAGTAAAAAAATAAATTTTAGGAAATAAAGCATGAATAGTTGTTAGAGTAAACAGGTCAGCAGTACTAAGAAAAAATTATATAAAGAGTTCCTGAAATTCAGACTTCAATTCCTTAAGAGACGGTGAACTTATTTCTTTGCTTACTGTATTTCAGCTAGATATAGAGAATAACAGCAAATCAATTACTCAAAAAGGGTGCACTTTCCAATAGAAAAAAAAAGATAGTACCCCTTTTCAAGTGAGCAATCTGCCAAAATTATCAGAACTATTGAAAAGAATAAGTTCAAATCAGTTATCTATAGAGCAAAGAAAATTAATTTAAAAGAAATAAAGCATGAACATTTTAGTCACACTCATAACTTTGAAAGATCTGAGGACGGTGTTAGCGGTTGTCCCTATAAATGTCTGTGATTGGAATTCTGATAAAGGGAATGTAAAATATTTTTATCAGTTTTTCTAATGAATTATCTTGTGGAAGGGATAACATAGGGATGAACAATTATACATTATTGTTACCTGGGTGAGTTAGTGCAAAAAAGTACTAAGATTAGAGATAGACAGAATTTTAAGAGCTGTTGTATTAGGTAAATGGTAGGGTTTTCCTTCTTTTCATTTATTAAAGCTTAGTGTAGTAGGTATTCAGGTTCTGGGTTCCTGCTTCCTGGCAAAAATTTAAAAAACTACTGAGGTGGTTGAACAAAACAGGAGGAGCGACACCAGAATAACAAGTGCACCAATGTCAAGAAAGACCAAAGGTTTTGCATGCAAGAAAGTTCAGCAAAATACAGCTAAGTACACGCATCACAGTCTACAACTGTTCAGGGACACTACATTTAGAATTATATATTTACCTGGAAATTGATGCGATTGCTCATTTTACTGTATTCTAGGCAGATGTAGAGAATAACAGCAAATTAATTACTCAAAAAGGGAGCACTTTCTAATAGAATAAAAAGATAGTACCCCTTTTCAAGTGAGCAATCTGCCAAAATTATTAGAACTATTGAAAAGAATAAGTTCAAATCAGTTTTCTATAAAGAAAAATTAATTTAAAGAAAATAAAGCATGAACATTTTAGTTTCTCATAACTTTGAAAGATATGATGAAAATGATGAGAAAATATGTAAGCTAGATAAACACATACATAGATACAGCTATTTCAACATATAACCAAATCAGAAATTCATTCTCTATATACCATGTTGCAGTCTTTGAATGATACACCCACAAAGGAGGCACTTTCTGGAATTCACAGAAAGAGTGTACTTCTTTGTCAGGTTAACCGTGTGCTCTTATTCTCAAGACAGACTTCACAAACAAAAAACTAAGGTGGCCGGTTATCTAAAATGAGAAATATCAAGCAAATTAAATTTGTTCAAGTCCTCCACAGCACCTGGTGGGAGAGCTGGGCACCTAGGGCGGAGGCCCTGAGTGGATCGGGGTGGACCTGGGCATCACCCAGGATATAGCTGTGAGAAAATGCAGAAGGGCTGCTAGTCCTCCACAGTACCTGGTGGGAGCACTGGGCACCTAGAGCAGAGGCCCTGAGTGGATCGGAGTGGACCTGGGAGTCACCCCGGAGAAGGCTGTAAAGGATATGCAGATGAGCTGCAAGTCCTCCACAGCACTTGAAAGGCAGCCGGGTGTAGAACTGGGCACCTCTCAGCTGAGGAAAAGGCTTACCAGGGGTTAGGCCGAAGCCAGCATTCCTCCCCCTGAGGGTCGACTAATCCTAGCCAAAAAGCACCTGGAAACTCTGGCACCTGGAGCGAGGGCCCTAGGAAGATCAGGGTGGACCTGGGAGTCACCCCGGATACAGCTGTGAGGAAATGCAGAAGGGCTGCAAGTCCTCCACAGCACCTGGTGGGAGCGCTGGGCACCTAGAGCGGAGGCCCTGGGTGGATCAGAGAAGTCCTGGGAGTCACCCCGGAGACGACTGTAAAGGATATGCAGATGACCTGCAAGTCCTCCACAGCACCAGAAAGGCAGCCGGGTGTAGAGCTGGGCACCCCTCAGCTGAGGAAAAGGCTTACCAGGGGTTAGGCCAAAGCCAGCATTCCTCCCCCTGAGGGTCGCCTAATCCTAGCCAAAAAGCACCTGGAAACTCTGGCACCTGGAGCGAGGGCCCTAGGAAGATCAGGGTGGACCTGGGAGTCACCCCGGATACAGCCGTGAGGAAATGCAGAAGGGCTGCAAGTCCTCCACAGCACCTGGTGGGAGGAGCGCTGGGCACCTAGAGCGGAGGCCCTGGGTGGATCGGAGAAGTCCTGGGAGTCACCCCGGAGAAGACTGTAAAGGATATGCAGATGAACTGCAAGTCCTCCACAGCACCAAACAGGCATCCGGGTGTAGGGCTGGGCACCTCTCAGCTGAGGAAAAGGCTTACCAGGGGTTAGGCCGAAGCCAGCATTCCTCCCCCTGAGGGTTGACTAATCCTAGCCAAAAAGCACCGGGAAACTCTGGCACCTGGAGCGAGGGCCCTAAGAAGATCGGGGTGGATTTGGGAGTCACCCCGGATACAGCTGTGAGGAGATGCAGAAGGGCTGCATGTCCTCCACAGCACCTGGTGGGAGCACTGGGCACCTAGAGCGGAGGCCCTGAGTGGATCGGAGTGGACCTGGGAGTCACCCCGGAGAAGGCTGTAAAGGATATGCAGATGAGCTGCAAGTCCTCCACAGACTTATTTTCCAGGTGTCAATGGCTGTGAAATTAAGTGTATCTTTGCTTACTGTATTCTATGTAGATATAGAGAATAACAGCAAATTAATTACTCAAAAAGGGAGCACTTTCTAATAGAAAAAAAAGATAGTACCCCTTTTCAAGTGAGCAATCTGCCAAAATTATTAGAACTATTGAAAAGAATAAGTTCAAATCAGTTTTCTGTAGAGTAAAAAAATAAATTTTAGGAAATAAAGCATGAATAGTTGTTAGAGTAAACAGGTCAGCAGTACTAAGAAAAAATTATATAAAGAGTTCCTGAAATTCAGACTTCAATTCCTTAAGAGACGGTGAACTTATTTCTTTGCTTACTGTATTTCAGCTAGATATAGAGAATAACAGCAAATCAATTACTCAAAAAGGGTGCACTTTCCAATAGAAAAAAAAAGATAGTACCCCTTTTCAAGTGAGCAATCTGCCAAAATTATCAGAACTATTGAAAAGAATAAGTTCAAATCAGTTATCTATAGAGCAAAGAAAATTAATTTAAAAGAAATAAAGCATGAACATTTTAGTCACACTCATAACTTTGAAAGATCTGAGGACGGTGTTAGCGGTTGTCCCTATAAATGTCTGTGATTGGAATTCTGATAAAGGGAATGTAAAATATTTTTATCAGTTTTTCTAATGAATTATCTTGTGGAAGGGATAGCATAGGGATGAACAATTATACATTATTGTTACCTGGGTGAGTTAGTGCAAAAAAGTACTAAGATTAGAGATAGACTGAATTTTAAGAGCTGTTGTATTAGGTAAATGGTAGGGTTTTCCTTCTTTTCATTTATTAAAGCTTAGTGTAGTAGGTATTCAGGTTCTGGGTTCCTGCTTCCTGGCAAAAATTTAAAAATCTACTGAGGTGGTTGAACAAAACAGGAGGGCGATACCAGAATAACAAGTGCACCAATGTCAAGAAAGACCAAAGGTTTTGCATGCAAGAAAGTTCAGCAAAATACAGCTAAGTACATGCATCACAGTCTACAACTGTTCAGGGACACTATATTTAGAATTATATATTTACCTGGAAATTGATGCGTTTGCTCATTATAAAGTGGGGAAATTTGATCCCTGAAAAAGAAAAGTGACACAAAGAATCAATTCTTGATGGGATTATTAGTTGAAATAAATTCTAAGTAACAACATAATTTAGCAGCATTTATACTTATCTGATAGATTTTGATGAAGGCTTGGATAAATGAAGATTAGTAGTTGGAGGTAGACATGTTGTCTACAATTTAAAGGAAAAGTTGCAGTTTACATTTTGCTTATTCTTATAATACAATATAAAACTGTTTGCATTTTGGAATTTGTATTTATATATGATTGAACATATAAATATTACGTTTTAAATACAGCTGTTTATTAAAAGAGAAACTATTTATTGCAAGTATTTAAAGAACCCATCTGGTGCAATAAATTATTAAATTCCTTAAGAGTCCGTCTTTGAATTTAAGTGCTTCTCTGCTTAATGTATTCTAGGTAGATCTAGAGAATAACAGCTGTGAGGAAATGCAGAAGGGCTGCTAGTCCTCCACAGTACCTGGTGGGAGCACTGGGCACCTAGAGCAGAGGCCCTGAGTGGATAGGAGTGGACCTGGGAGTCACCCCGGAGAAGGCTGTAAAGGATATGCAGATGAGCTGCAAGTCCTCCACAGCACCTGAAAGGCAGCCGGTGGTAGAGCTGGGCACCTCTCAGCTAAGGAAAAGGCTTACCAGGGGTTAGGTCGAAGCCAGCATTCCTCCCCCTGAGGGTCGACTAATCCTAGCCAAAAAGCACCTGGAAACTCTGGCACCTGGAGTGAGGGCCCTAGGAAGATCAGGGTGGACCTGGGAGTCACCCCGGATACAGCTGTGAGGAAATGCAGAAGGACTGCAAGTCCTCCACAGCACCTGGTGGGAGGAGCGCTGGGCACCTAGAGCGGAGGCCCTGAGTGGATCAGAGAAGTCCTGGGAGTCACCCCGGAGAAGACTGTAAAGGATATGCAGATGACCTGCATGTCCTCCACAGCACCAGAAAGGCAGCCGGGTGTAGAGCTGGGCACCTCTCAGCTGAGGAAAAGGCTTACCAGGGGTTAGGCCAAAGCCAGCATTCCTCCCCCTGAGGGTCGCCTAATCCTAGCCAAAAAGCACCTGGAAACTCTGGCACCTGGAGCGAGGGCCTTAGGAAGATCGGGGTGGATTTGGGAGTCACCCCGGATACAGCTGTGAGGAAATGCAGAAGGGCTGCAAGTCCTCCACAGCACCTGGTGGGAGCGCTGGGCACCTAGAGCGGAGGCCCTGAGTGGATCGGAGTGGACCTGGGAGTCACCCTGGAGAAGGCGGTAAAGGATATGCAGATGAGCTGCAAGTCCTCCACAGACTTATTTTCCAGGTGTCAATGGCTGTGAAATTAAATGTATCTTTGCTTACTGTATTCTATGTAGATATAGAGAATAACAGCAAATTAATTACTCAAAAAGGGAGCACTTTCTAATAGAAAAAAAAGATAGTACCCCTTTTCAAGTGAGCAATCTGCCAAAATTATTAGAACTATTGAAAAGAATAAGTTCAAATCAGTTTTCTGTAGAGTAAAAAAATAAATTTTAGGAAATAAAGCATGAATAGTTGTTAGAGTAAACAGGTCAGCAGTACTAAGAAAAAATTATATAAAGAGTTCCTGAAATTCAGACTTCAATTCCTTAAGAGACGGTGAACTTATTTCTTTGCTTACTGTATTTCAGCTAGATATAGAGAATAACAGCAAATCAATTACTCAAAAAGGGTGCACTTTCCAATAGAAAAAAAAAGATAGTACCCCTTTTCAAGTGAGCAATCTGCCAAAATTATCAGAACTATTGAAAAGAATAAGTTCAAATCAGTTATCTATAGAGCAAAGAAAATTAATTTAAAAGAAATAAAGCATGAACATTTTAATCACACTCATAACTTTGAAAGATCTGAGGACGGTGTTAGCGGTTGTCCCTATAAATGTCTGTGATTGGAATTCTGATAAAGGGAATGTAAAATATTTTTATCAGTTTTTCTAATGAATTATCTTGTGGAAGGGATAGCATAGGGATGAACAATTATACATTATTGTTACCTGGGTGAGTTAGTGCTAAAAAGTACTAAGATTAGAGATAGACTGAATTTTAAGAGCTGTTGTATTAGGTAAATGGTAGGGTTTTCCTTCTTTTCATTTATTAAAGCTTAGTGTAGTAGGTATTCAGGTTCTGGGTTCCTGCTTCCTGGCAAAAATTTAAAAAACTACTGAGGTGGTTGAACAAAACAGGAGGGCGATACCAGAATAACAAGTGCACCAATGTCAAGAAAGACCAAAGGTTTTGCATGCAAGAAAGTTCAGCAAAATACAGCTAAGTACATGCATCACAGTCTACAACTGTTCAGGGACACTACATTTAGAATTATATATTTACCTGGAAATTGATGCGTTTGCTCATTTTAAAGTGGGGAAGTTTGATCCCTGAAAAAGAAAAGTGACACAAAGAATCAATTCTTTGATGGGATTATTAGTTGAAATAAATTCTAAGTAACAACATAATTAAGCAGCATTTATACTTATCTGATAGATTTTGATGAAGGCTTGGATAAATGAAGATTAGTAGTTGGAGATAGACATGTTGTCTACAATTTAAAGGAAAAGTTGCAGTTTACATTTGCTTATTCTTATAATACAATATAAAACTGTTTGCATTTGGAATTTGTATTTATATATGATTGAACATATAAATATTACGTTTTAAATACAGCTGTTTATTAAAAGAGAAACTATTTATTGCAAGTATTTAAAGAACCCATCTGGTGCAATAAATTATTTCAATTTAATTCATTATTTAGTGTGCAACATTGTTATTATTACAATTCTGAACATCAAGGGAAATTCGACTAACATTCAAAGTTGCACACTCTATAGTTAAAAGAATTTCTAAATTTTTCTGTAAAACTTCACAATGGTGAGTGTGGGCGTGGGGAACCCCTGAACCGTGATCGGAACATCCAATCACCCTATTTGCACCTCATCATTTGTAGGAGTTGTACATTACACTCATAGTTGTTAGAATAAACAGATCAGTAGTATTAAGAAAAAATTATATGAGGAGTACCTGAAAGTCAGTCTTAAATTCCTTAAGAGTCCGTCTTTGAATTTAAGTGCTTCTCTGCTTAATGTATTCTAGGTAGATCTAGAGAATAACAGCTGTGAGGAAATGCAGAAGGGCTGCTAGTCCTCCACAGTACCTGGTGGGAGCGCTGGGAACCTAGAGCAGAGGCCCTGAGTGGATCGGAGTGGACCTGGGAGTCACCGCGGAGAAGGCTGTAAAGGATATGCAGATGAGCTGCAAGTCCTCCACAGCACCTGAAAGGCAGCCGGTGGTAGAGCTGGGCACCTCTCAGCTAAGGAAAAGGCTTACCAGGGGTTAGGTCGAAGCCAGCATTCCTCCCCCTGAGGGTCGACTAATCCTAGCCAAAAAGCACCTGGAAACTCTGGCACCTGGAGCGAGGGCCCTAGGAAGATCAGGGTGGACCTGGGAGTCACCCTGGATACAGCTGTGAGGAAATGCAGAAGGACTGCAAGTCCTCCACAGCACCTGGTGGGAGGAGCGCTGGGCACCTAGAGCGGAGGCCCTGGGTGGATCAGAGAAGTCCTGGGAGTCACCCCGGAGAAGACTGTAAAGGATATGCAGATGACCTGCAAGTCCTCCACAGCACCAGAAAGGCAGCCGGGTGTAGAGCTGGGCACCTCTCAGCTGAGGAAAAGGCTTACCAGGGGTTAGGCCAAAGCCAGCATTCCTCCCCCTGAGGGTCGCCTAATCCTAGCCAAAAAGCACCTGGAAACTCTGGCACCTGGAGCGAGGGCCCTAGGAAGATCGGGGTGGATTTGGGAGTCACCCCGGATACAGCTGTGAGGAAATGCAGAAGGGCTGCAAGTCCTCCACAGCACCTGGTGGGAGCGCTGGGCACCTAGAGCGGAGGCCCTGAGTGGATCGGAGTGGACCTGGGAGTCAACCTGGAGAAGGCGGTAAAGGATATGCAGATGAGCTGCAAGTCTTCCACAGACTTATTTTCCAGGTGTCAATGGCGGTGAAATTAAGTGTATCTTTGCTTACTGTATTCTATGTAGATCTAGAGAATAACAGCAAATTAATTACTCAAAAAGGGAGCACTTTCTGATAGACAGGAAAGATAGTACCCCTTTTCAGGTGAGCAATCTGCCCAAATTATCAGAACTATTGAAAAGAATAAGTTCAAATCAGTTTTCTATAGAGTAAACAAAATTAAATTAAAGGAAAAAAAGCATGAACATTTTAGATACACTCATAACTTTGAAAGATATGATGAAAGTGAAGAGAAAATATATAATAACCATTTGCTTTTATTTTCATGACAGATCTGGGTGGACTAGTTTTCCATAGTGTAAAAAAGTCAAATTTTAGGAAATAAAGGATGAATATTTAGTTACACTCATAGTTGTTAGAGAGGTCAGCAGTATTAAGAAAAATTATATGAGTAGTACCTGAAAGTCAGACTTAAATTCCTTAAATGATTGTCAGTGAATTTAAGTGTTTCTTTGCTTACTGTATTCTAGGCAGATGTAGAGAATAACAGCAAATTAATTACTCAAAAAGGGAGCACTTTCCATAGAAAAGAAAGATAGTACCCCTTTTCAAGTGAGCAATCTGCCAAAATTATCAGAACTATTGAAAGAATAAGTTCCAATCAGTTTTCTATAGAGTAAAAAAAATTAAATTTTTGTTAACCCTAGAACGCATATTGGGGGCCCTTTAGGCCCCCATGCTTACATTTTTGCTATTATCTGCAAAATTACTTCAGTTAGAATTTTGAAACTCAAGGTATTACTCAAGTATGTCATTGTTGATAATATCCAGTTGTTCATATAATTTTTGTTTCATAGGCATTATGGTGTAACAATGCTTGTTTGGTGAAAACTACATCTGTACGAATTGGGGGCCTTTTAGGCCCCCGCTGTTTTTATCATGTTCTCAGAAGTGTTTGTGTCTCAAGTTACTTTATTTGTACTCAGTAATGCTGGTGGAGGGGCCAGGGTGTGGATAATAACATGTGAGGATGTCATGTGATTTTTGGAGGGAGTGATAAGGCCATGACATCACCTCAGGTCCTCTGAACACTGAGGACAGTATACACTGTGAGCTAATTGCTGAAGGACCTGTGATAAGATAAGCTGTTGAGAGGAAATCTGTTTCATTTTCTAACATCTAGTCAGCAATGGCACAGTCTTCCTCCAAGTGTCTGACTGACCAAGAGATTGAAGCGATTATGTTTCAAAGCGATGATGAAAGTGAACTATCTTTGTCTGATGAAGAATATCTGCCACCAGCTAATCAAACATCCTCATCCAGTGATTCTTCTGATGATGAAGAAGTGAATCTAGTGGATCCTCAAGAAGTGATAAGTAGAACATCCAAAACGAATGTTTTTTGGGACAGTAATCCTACATTAGTCGGACGTACTCCAATACACAATATTGTGAGACAGGCTCAAGGAGCTGTGGGAAGTCCCAGTTACTTTACCCCTAAAGATGTATTCTGTACTTATTGTTCTGACAATATTGCAGAAGAGGTCCTATTATGTTCAAACCTAGAAGGAAGACGTATCGCTTCAGCAAAAAAATAAGTCCTGGAAAAATATCTCAAAAGAGGAACTTTATGCATATATTGGACTTTTCCTGCTGGCAGGGAGTCAAAAATCGTATGATGTCCCAATACGAGAATTATTTCTGGACCCACTTTCTGATCCACACTATAAGGCGACAATGTCAGTGGGCAGATATGAGGAAATTAGAAGGATCATTCGCTTTGATGATAAGCGAACTCGTGCAGCGAGGTTTGAAACAGACAAATTAGCCCCTATCAGTTATATCTGGAACATATTTATCAAAAATTGCACAAAACTTTACAATCCTAGTACTAATGTTACTGTAGATGAGCAACTTGTACCGTTCAGAGGACGCTGCAAATTCATACAATACATGCCCAGCTAGCCAGCCAAGTACGGTATAAAAATCTTCTGGATGTGTGATTCTGCAAATTATTATGGCATAAATGGCGTAATCTACTGTGGCAAAGAGGTTGGTGCCCAGTACAGAAGGATCTGGGGTCTGAAATAGTCAAAACTCTTGCTGTTCCAATATTCAATTCAGGTAGAAACATCACCATGGACAATTATTTCACCAATGTTGAACTAGGCAATTTTCTGCTTGCAAAAGCTATTACACTTGTTGGTACTATAAAGCAAAACAGACGAGAAATTCCAGCAGCACTCAAACACAATCGTCAGCGAGCACTTTATGAGAGTGTCTTTGGATTCAATAACAAAGCGACTTTGGTATCTTACAAGGCAAAGAAGGAGAAATCTGTAATTTTACTCAGTACCATGCATCACGATTGCAGTGTTGGCAGCAATAACCAAAAATTGAAACCAGAAATCATCCTGCATTACAATGCAACAAAAGGAGGTGTAGATAAAATGGATGAGATGGTGGGAGAAGATTCGTGTAAGAGGCAAACAAAACGATGGCCTGTAGTACTATTTTCAAATATGCTTGATGTAGCAGCCCTAAATTCATTCATTATTTATACAGAAACTCATCCTGAATTTCATGCACAGAGGAAGGACAGGAGACGCTTATTCTTGAAGGACCTTTCTCATGAACTTGTAATACCTCACATGATAGAGCGAAGCAACTTGAAATGCTTGCCAAAGAAAACTAAAGAAGCAATGAAACGGTGTGGCGTACAGTTTCAGATTACTCCAGAGCCAGGAGAAAGAAAACG
Organism: Microcaecilia unicolor; assembly: GCF_901765095.1. Taxonomy (NCBI): domain Eukaryota; kingdom Metazoa; phylum Chordata; class Amphibia; order Gymnophiona; family Siphonopidae; genus Microcaecilia; species Microcaecilia unicolor. The sequence goes on from NC_044031.1 coordinate 642,324,898, forward strand.
AAAGCGTTGTTTCATGTGTCCAAGAAACATAGAGAGGAAAACTGAGCGATATTGTTCCACTTGTAAGGAAACTGTTTGCAAAGAACACTCTTCTGAAAAAATAACATGTCAGAATTGTTTGGAAGACTAATATAATAGAAAAGAAAGTTAGAATAAAAATGTAGCTGCAGCTAGTTTGCTATAGATTTCTATGCATTTTTGTGTGTTTTCATGTCTTTGCGTGAAATTTGGGAAAAAAAAGATTTTTTGGTGTTTTCTGTGAAAAATTATAATTAAAATGTTGTCCACTATTCATATTTTATTGAGCAATTTTGAAATAAACTTGTGAAAGTTATTTAAGTGTGTTTTTCTACATTATGTGCATGGGGGCCTAAAAGGCCCCCATGACGTTAATATGTATATTTTTAACGTCATGCGTTCTAGGGTTAATAAAGCATGAATATTTTAGTTACAGTCATAGTAGTTAGAGTAAACAGGTCAGCAGTATTAAGAAAAAAATATATGAGCACTTAATGAAAGTCAGACTTGGCTGTGAAATTAAGTGTATCTTTGCTTACTGTATTCTACGTAGATATAGGGAATAACAGCAAATAAATTACTCAAAAAGGGAGCACTTTCTGATAGAAAAAAAGATTGTACCCCTTTTAAAGTGAGCAATCTGCCAAAATTACTACAACTATTGAAAAGAATAAGTTCAAATCAGTTATCTATAAAGAAAAATAAAATTAAATTAAAGAAAATAAAGCATGAATATTTAGTTACACTCATTGTAGTTAGAGTAAACAGGTCAGCAGTATTAAGAAAAAATTATATGAGTAGTTCCTGAAAGTCAGACTTAAATTCCTTAAATGACTGTCAGTGAATTTATGTGATTCCTTGCTTACTGTATTCTAGGCAGATGTAGAGAATAACAGCAAATTAATTACTCAAAAAGGGAGCACTTTCTGATAGAAAAGCAAGATAGTACCCCCTTTCAAGTGAGCAATCTGCCAAAAATATTAGAACTATTGAAAAGAATAAGTTCAAATCAGTTATCTATAAAGAAAAATTAAATTAAATTAAAGAAAATAAAGAATGAATATTTAGTTACACTCATAGTTGTTAGAGTAAACAGGTCAGCAACAGTGGCGTAGCTACGTGGGGCCTGAGGGGGCCCGGGCCCCCGCAGATTCGCCCCTGGCCCCCTGCCGACAACCCCCCTCCCGCCACCAACCCTCCCCCACCATCGCCGCCAGCCCCGCTACCGCATGATTTACCTTGATTGCTGGCGGGGATGCCCAAACCCCGCCAGCCAAGAGTGTTCTTCAGCACTGGAGTTAGTAAACTCCGGCGCCTTCATTCAAGAAAGTTCGTCTGAAGGATCAGCTGGTTTTGATGCCTTACGTCCTGCACCATGCATGTAGCCCCGTGCAGGACGTAAATGCGTCAAAACCAGCTGATCCTTCAGACGAACTTCCTTGAATGAAGGCGCCGGAGTTTACTAACTCCAGCGCTGAAGAACACACTTGGCTGGCGGGGTTTGGGCATCCCCGCCAGCAATCAAGGTAAATCATGCGGTAGCGGGGCTGGCGGCGATGGTGGGGGAGGGTTGGTGGCGGGAGGGGGGGTAGTTTAAGAGTGTCGGCGCGATCGAGCAGGGGAGGCGGCTTAACAGTGCCCCCCACATCTCAGGCTCTGGCCCCCCCTCCTGGCAAGGTCTGGCTACGCCCCTGGTCAGCAGTATTAAGAAAGAAATATATGAGCAGTTAATGAAAGTCAGACTTATTTTCCTGGTGTCAATGGCTGTGAAATTAAGTGTATCTTTGCTTACTGTATTCTACGTAGATAGAGAATAACAGCAAATTAATTACTCAAAAAGGGAGCACTTTCTGATAGAAAAGCAAGATAGTACCCCTTTTCAAGTGAGCAATCTGCCAAAATTATCAGAACTATTGAAAGAATAAGTTCCAATCAGTTTTCTATAGAGTAAAAAAAATTAAATTTTTGTTAATAAAGCATGAATATTTTAGTTACACTCATAGTAGTTAGAGTAAACAGGTCAGCAGTATTAAGAAAAAATTATATGAGTAGTTCCTGAAAGTCAGACTTAAATTCCTTAAATGACTGTCAGTGAATTTATGTGATTCCTTGCTTACTATATTCTAGGCAGATGTAGAGAATAACAGCAAATTAATTACTCAAAAAGGGAGCACTTTCTGATAGAAAAGCAAGATAGTACCACCTTTCAAGTGAGCAATCTGCCAAAAATATTAGAACTATTGAAAAGAATAAGTTCAAATCAGTTATCTATAAAGATAAATAAAATTAAATTAAAGAAAATAAAGCATGAATATTTAGTTACACTCATAGTTGTTAGAGTAAACAGGTCAGCAGTATTAAGAAAGAAATATATGAGCAGTTAATGAAAGTCAGACTTATTTTCCTGGTGTCAATGGCTGTGAAATTAAGTGTATCTTTGCTTACTGTATTCTACGTAGATAGAGAATAACAGCAAATTAATTACTCAAAAAGGGAGCACTTTCTGATAGAAAAGCAAGATAGTACCCCTTTTCAAGTGAGCAATCTGCCAAAATTATCAGAACTATTGAAAAGAATAAGTTCAAATCAGTTTTCTATAGAGTAAAAAAATAAATTTTAGGAAATAAAGCATGGATATTTTAGTTACACTGATAAATGTTAGAGTAAACAGGTCAGCAGTATTAAGAAAAAATATATGAGGAGTTAAAGAAAGTCAGACGTCTTTTCCTGGTGTCAATGGCTGTGAAATTAAGTGTATCTTTGCTTACTTTATTCTAGGTAGATATAGAGAATAACAGCAAATTAATTACTCAAAAAGGGAGCACTTTCTGATAGAAAAGCAAGATAGTACCCCTTTCAAGTGAGCAATCTGCCAAAAATATTAGAACTATTGAAAGAATAAGTTCCAATCAGTTTTCTATAGAGTAAAAAAAATTAAATTTTTGTTAATAAAGCATGAATATTTTAGTTACACTCATAGTAGTTAGAGTAAACAGGTCAGCAGTATTAAGAAAAAATTATATGAGTAGTTCCTGAAAGTCAGACTTAAATTCCTTAAATGACTGTCAGTGAATTTAAGTGTTTCTTTGCTTACTGTATTCTAGGCAGATGTAGAGAATAACAGCAAATTAATTACTCAAAAAGGGAGCACTTTTTGATAGAAAAAAAAGATAGTACCCCTTTTCAAGTGAGCAATCTGCCAAAAATACGAGAACTATTGAAAAGAATAAGTTAAAATTAATTTTCTATAGAGTAAAAAAAAATAAATTTTAGGAAATAAAGCATGAATATTTTAGTTACACTCATAGTTGTTAGAGTAAACAGGTGAGCAGTATAAAGAAAAAAAACTTGAGGAGTTAATGAAAGTTAGACTTATTTTCCTGGTGTCACTGGCTGTGAAATTAAGTGTTTCTTTGCTTACTGTATTCTAGGTAGATATAGAGAATAACAGCAAATTAATTACTCAAAAAGGGAGCACTTTCTGATAGAAAAGCAAGATAGTACCCCTTTTCAAGTGAGCAATCTGCTAAAAATATCAGAACTATTGAAAAGAATAAGTTCAAATCAGTTTTCTATAGAGTAAAAAAAATAAATTTTAGGAAATAAAGCATGAATATTTAGTTACACTCATAATTGTTAGAGTAAACAGGTGAGCAGTATAAAGAAAAAAAACTTGAGGAGTTAATGAAAGTTAGACTTATTTTCCTGGTGTCACTGGCTGTGAAATTAAGTGTTTCTTTGCTTACTGTATTCTAGGTAGATATAGAGAATAACAGCAAATTAATTACTCAAAAAGGGAGCACTTTCTGATAGAAAAGCAAGATAGTACCCCTTTTCAAGTGAGCAATCTGCTAAAAATATCAGAACTATTGAAAAGAATAAGTTCAAATCAGTTTTCTATAGAGTAAAAAAAATAAATTTTAGGAAATAAAGCATGAATATTTAGTTACACTCATAATTGTTAGAGTAAACAGGTGAGCAGTATTAAGAAAAAATATATGAGGAGATAAAGAAAGTCAGACGTCTTTTCCTGGTGTCAATGGCTGTGAAATTAAGTGTATCTTTGCTTACTGTATTCTATGTAGATCTAGAGAATAACAGCAAATTAATTACTCAAAAAGGGAGCACTTTCTGATAGACAGGAAAGATAGTACCCCTTTTCAGGTGAGCAATCTGCCCAAATTATCAGAACTATTGAAAAGAATAAGTTCAAATCAGTTTTCTATAGAGTAAACAAAATTAAATTAAAGGAAAAAAAGCATGAACATTTTAGATACACTCATAACTTTGAAAGATATGATGAAAGTGAAGAGAAAATATATAATAACCATTTGCTTTTATTTTCATGACAGATCTGGGTGGACTAGTTTTCCATAGTGTAAAAAAGTCAAATTTTAGGAAATAAAGGATGAATATTTAGTTACACTCATAGTTGTTAGAGAGGTCAGCAGTATTAAGAAAAATTATATGAGTAGTACCTGAAAGTCAGACTTAAATTCCTTAAATGATTGTCAGTGAATTTAAGTGTTTCTTTGCTTACTGTATTATAGGCAGATGTAGAGAATAACAGCAAATTAATTACTCAAAAAGGGAGCACTTTCTGATAGAAAAGCAAGATAGTACCCCCTTTCAAGTGAGCAATCTGCCAAAAATATTAGAACTATTGAAAAGAATAAGTTAAAATTAATTTTCTATAGAGTAAAAAAAAAATAAATTTTAGGAAATAAAGCATGAATATTTTAGTTACACTCATAGTTGTTAGAGTAAACAGGTGAGCAGTATAAAGAAAAAAAACTTGAGGAGTTAATGAAAGTTAGACTTATTTTCCTGGTGTCACTGGCTGTGAAATTAAGTGTTTCTTTGCTTATTGTATTCTAGGTAGATATAGAGAATAACAGCAAATTAATTACTCAAAAAGGGAGCACTTTCTGATAGAAAAGCAAGATAGTACCCCTTTTCAAGTGAGCAATCTGCTAAAAATATCAGAACTATTGAAAAGAATAAGTTCAAATCAGTTTTCTATAGAGTAAAAAAAATAAATTTTAGGAAATAAAGCATGAATATTTAGTTACACTCATAATTGTTAGAGTAAACAGGTGAGCAGTATTAAGAAAAAATATATGAGGAGTTAAAGAAAGTCAGACGTCTTTTCCTGGTGTCAATGGCTGTGAAATTAAGTGTTTCTTTGCTTACTGTATTCTACGTGGATAGAGAATAACAGCAAATTAATTACTCAAAAAGGGGGCACTTTCTGGTAGAAAAGCTAGATAGTACCCCTTTTCAAGTGAGCAATCTGCCAAAATTATCAGAAGTATTGAAAGAATAAGTTCCAATCAGTTTTCTATAGAGTAAAAAAAATTAAATTTTTGTTAAAAAAGCATGAATATTTTAGTTACAGTCATAGTTAGAGTAAACAGGTCAGCAGTATTAAGTAAAAAATATATGAGCACTTAATGAAAGTCAGAGTTGGCTGTGAAATTAAGTGTATCTTTGCTTACTGTATTCTACGTAGATATAGGGAATAACAGCAAATAAATTACTCAAAAAGGGAGCACTTTCTGATAGAAAAAAAAAAGATTGTACCCCTTTTCAATTGAGCAATCTGCCAAAATTACTACAACTATTGAAAAGAATAAGTTCAAATCAGTTATCTATAAAGAAAAATAAAATTAAATTAAAGAAAATAAAGCATGAATATTTAGTTACACTCATAGTAGTTAGAGTAAACAGGTCAGCAGTATTAAGAAAAAATTATATGAGTAGTTCCTGAAAGTCAGACTTAAATTCCTTAAATGACTGTCAGTGAATTTATGTGATTCCTTGCTTACTGTATTCTAGGCAGATGTAGAGAATAGCAGCAAATTAAATACTCAAAAAGGGTGCACTTTCCAATAGAAAAGAAAGATAGTACCCCTTTTCAAGTGAGCAATCTGCCAAAAATATCAGAACTATTGAAAAGAATAAGTTCAAATCAGTTTTCTATAGAGTAAAAAAAAATAAATTTTAGGAAATAAAGCATGAATATTTAGTTACACTCATAGTTGTTAGAGTAAACAGGTGAGCAGTATAAAGAAAAAAAATATGAGGAGTTAAAGAAAGTCAGACTTATTTTCCTGGTGTCAATGGCTGTGAAATTAAGTGTATCTTAGCTTACTGTATTCTATGTAGATATAGAGAATAACAGCAAATTAATTACTCAAAAAGGGAGCACATTCTGATAGAAATGTAAGATAGTACTCCTTTTCAAGTGATCAATCTGCCAAAATTATAAAATGAAAGTCAGACTTCTTTTCCTGTTGTCAATGGCTGTGAAATTAAGTGTATCTTTGCTTACTGTATTCTAGATAGATATAGAGAATAACAGCAAATTAATTACTCAAAAAGGGAGCACTTTCTGATAGAAAAGCAAGATAGTACCCCTTTTCAAGTGAGCAATCTGCCAAAATTATTAGAACTATTGAAAAGAATAAGTTCAAATCAGTTTTCTATAAAGAAAAAATGAAATGAAAGAAAATAAAGCATGAACATTTTAGTTACACTCATACTTGTTAGAGTAAACAGGTCAGCAGAATTAAGAAAAAATTATATGAGTAGTTCCTGAAAGTCAGACTTAAATTCCTTAAATGACTATCAGTGAATTTTATGTGTTTCTTTGCTTACTGTATTCTAGGCAGATGTAGAGAATAACAGCAAATTAATTACTCAAAAAGGGAGCACTTTCTGATAGAAAAGCAAGATAGTACCCTTTTCAAGTGTGCAATCTGCCAAAATTATTAGAACTATTGAAAAGAATAAGTTCAAATCAGTTATCTATAAAGAAAAATAAAATTAAATTAAAGAAAATAAAGCATGAACATTTTAGTTACACTCATACTTGTTAGAGTAAACAGGTCAGCAGTATTAAGAAAAAATTATGTGAGTAGTTTTTGAAAGTCAGACTTAAATTCCTTGAATGACAGTCAGTGAATTTCTTTACTTACTGTATTCTAGGCAGATGCAGAGAATAATAGCAAATTAATTACTCAAAAAGGGTGCACTTTACGATAGAAAAGAAAGATAGTACCCCTTTTCAAGTGAGCAATCTGCCAAAATTATTAGAAATATGGAAAAGAATAAGTTCAATTCAGTTTTTTATAGAGTAAAAAAAAATAAATTTTAGGAAATAAAGCATAAATATTTAGTTACATTCATAGTTGTTAGAGTAAACAGGTGAGCAGTATAAAGAAAAAATTATATGAGTAGTTCCTGAAAGTCAGACTTAAATTCCTTAAATGACTATCAGTGAATTTAAGTGTTTCTTTGCTTACTGTATTCTGGGCAGATGTAGAGAATAACAGCAAATTAATTACTCAAAAAGGGAGTACTTTCTGATAGAAAAGCAAGATAGTACCCTTTTCAAGTGTGCAATCTGCCAAAATTATTAGAACTATTGAAAAGAAGAAGTTCAAATCAGTTTTCTATAAAGAAAAATTAATTTAAATTAAAGAAAATAAAGCATGAACATTTTAGTTACTCATAACTTTGAAAGATATGATGAAAATGATGAGAAAATATATAGCTAGATAAATACATACATAGATACAGCTATTTCAACATATAACCAAATCAGAAATTCATTGTCTATATACCATGTTGCAGTCTTTAAATGATACACCCACAAAGGAGGCACTTTCTGGAATTCACAGAAAGAGTGTACCTCTTTGTCAGGTTAACCGTGTGCTCTTATTCTCAAGACAGACTTCAAAAACAAAAAACTAAGGTGGGCGGTTATCTAAAATGAGAAATATCAAGCAAACTAAATTTGTTCAAGTCCTCCACAGCACCTGGTGGGAGAGCTGGGCACCTAGGGCGGAGGCCCTGAGTGGATCGGGGTGGACCTGGGCATCACCCCGGATATAGCTGTGAGAAAATGCAGAAGGGCTGCTAGTCCTCCACAGTACCTGGTGGGAGCACTGGGCACCTAGAGCAGGGGCCCTGAGTGGATCGGAGTGGACCTGGGAGTCACCCCGGAGAAGGCTGTAAAGGATATGCAGATGAGCTGCAAGTCCTCCACAGCACCTGAAAGTCCTCCGGTGGTAGATCTGGGCACCTCTCAGCTGAGGAAAAGGCTTACCAGGGGTTAGGCCGAAGCCAGCATTCCTCCCCCTGAGGGTCGACTAATCCTAGCCAAAAAGCACCTGGAAACTCTGGCACCTGGAGCGAGGGCCCTAGGAAGATCAGGGTGGACCTGGGAGTCACCCCGGATACAGCTGTGAGGAAATGCAGAAGGGCTGCAAGTCCTCCACAGCACCTGGTGGGAGCGCTGGGCACCTAGAGCGGAGGCCCTGGGTGGATCAGAGAAGTCCTGGGAGTCACCCCGGGAGACGACTGTAAAGGATATGCAGATGACCTGCAAGTCCTCCACAGCACCAGAAAGGCAGCCGGGTGTAGAGCTGGGCACCTCTCAGCTGAGGAAAAGGCTTACCAGGGGTTAGGCCAAAGCCAGCATTCCTCCCCCTGAGGGTCGCCTAATCCTAGCCAAAAAGCACCTGGAAACGCTGGCACCTGGAGCGAGGGCCCTAGAGAGATCGGGGTGGATTTGGGAGTCACCCCGGATACAGCTGTGAGGAAATGCAGAAGGGCTGCAAGTCGTCCACAGCACCTGGTGGGAGCGCTGGGCACCTAGAGCGGAGGCCCTGAGTGGATCGGAGTGGACCTGGGAGTCACCCCGGAGAAGGCTGTAAAGGATATGCAGATGAGCTGCAAGTCCTCTACAGACTTATTTTCCAGGTGTCAATGGCTGTGAAATTAAGTGTATCTTTGCTTACTGTATTCTATGTAGATATAGAGAATAACAGCAAATTAATTACTCAAAAAGGGAGCACTTTCTAATAGAAAAAAATATAGTACCCCTTTTCAAGTGAGCAATCTGCCAAAATTATCAGAACTATAGAAAAGAATAAGTTCCAATCAGTTTTCTATAGAGTAAAAAAAATTAAATTTTAGTTAATAAAGCATGAATATTTTAGCTACAGTCATGGTTAGAGTAAACAGGTCAGCAATATTAAGAAAAAAATATATGAGCACTTAATGAAAGTCAGACTTATTTTCCTGGTGTCACTGGCTGTGAAATTAAGTGTTTCTTTGCTTACTGTATTCTACATGGATAGAGAATAACAGCAAATTAATTACTCAAAAAGGGGGCACTTTCTGATAGAAAAGCTAGATAGTACCCCTTTTCAAGTGAGCAATCTGCCAAAATTATCAGAACTATAGAAAAGAATAAGTTCCAATCAGTTTTCTATAGAGTAATAAAAAATACATTTTAGGAAATAAAGCATGAATATTTAGTTACACTCATAGTTGTTAGAGTAAACAGGTGAGGAGTATAAAGAAAAAAAAATATGAGGAGTTAATGAAAGTCAGACTTAAATTCCACGTGTCACTGGCTGTGAAATTAAGTTTATCTTTGCTTACTGTATTCTAGGTAGATATAGAGAATAACAGCAAATTAATTACTCAAAAAGGGAGCAGTTTTTGATAGAAAAAAAAGATAGTACCCCTTTTCAAGTGAGCAATATGCCAAAATTACCAGAACTATTGAAAAGAATCAGTTCAAATCAGTTTTCTATAGAGTAAAGAAAATTAATTTAAAGGAAATAAAGCATGAACATTTTAGATACATTCATAACTTTGAAAGATCTAAGGACGGTGTAAGCGGTTGACCCTAAAAATGTCTGTGATTGGAATTCTGATGATGGGAATGTAAAATATTTTTATCAGTTTTTCTAATGAAATATCTTGTGGAAGGGATAGCATAGGGATGAACAATTATACATAATTTTTACCTGGGTGAGTGAGTGAAAAAAGTACTAAGATTAGAGATACACTGAATTTTAAAGAGCTGCAAGTCCTCCACACCACCTGAAAGGCAGCCGGTGGTAGATCTGGGCACCTCTCAGCTGAGGAAAAGGCTTACCAGGGGTTAGGCCGAAGCCAGCATTCCTCCCCCTGAGGGTCGCCTAATCCTAGCCAAAAAGCACCTGGAAACTCTGGCACCTGGAGCGAGGGCCCTAGGAACATCGGGGTGGATTTGGGAGTCACCCCGGATACAGCTGTGAGGAAATGCAGAAGGGCTGCATGTCCTCCACAGCACCTGGTGGGAGCACTGGGCACCTAGAGCGGAGGCCCTGAGTGGATCGGAGTGGACCTGGGAGTCACCCCGGAGAAGGCTGTAAAGGATATGCAGATGAGCTGCAAGTCCTCCACAGACTTATTTTCAAGGTGTCAATGGCTGTGAAATTAAGTGAAACTTTGCTTACTGTATTCTATGTAGATCTAGAGAATAACAGCAAATTAATTACTCAAAAAGGGAGCACTTTCTGATAGACAGGAAAGATAGTACCCCTTTTCAAGTGAGCAATCTGCCAAAATTATCAGAACTATTGAAAAGAATAAGTTCAAATCAGTTTTCTATAGAGTAAACAAAATTAAATTAAAGGAAATAAAGCATGAACATTTTAGATACATTCATAACTTTGAAAGATCTAAGGACGGTGTAAGCGGTTGACCCTAAAAATGTCTGTGATTGGAATTCTGATGATGGGAATGTAAAATATTTTTATCAGTTTTTCTAATGAAATATCTTGTGGAAGGGATAGCATAGGGATGAACAATTATACATAATTTTTACCTGGGTGAGTGAGTGAAAAAAGTACTAAGATTAGAGATACACTGAATTTTAAAGAGCTGCAAGTCCTCCACAGCACCTGAAAGGCAGCCGGTGGTAGATCTGGGCACCTCTCAGCTGAGGAAAAGGCTTACCAGGGGTTAGGCCGAAGCCAGCATTCCTCCCCCTGAGGGTCGCCTAATCCTAGCCAAAAAGCACCTGGAAACTCTGGCACCTGGAGCGGGGCCCTAGGAACATCGGGGTGGATTTGGGAGTCACCCCGGATACAGCTGTGAGGAAATGCAGAAGGGCTGCATGTCCTCCACAGCACCTGGTGGGAGCACTGGGCACCTAGAGCGGAGGCCCTGAGTGGATCGGAGTGGACCTGGGAGTCACCCCGGAGAAGGCTGTAAAGGATATGCAGATGAGCTGCAAGTCCTCCACAGACTTATTTTCAAGGTGTCAATGGCTGTGAAATTAAGTGTAACTTTGCTTACTGTATTCTATGTAGATCTAGAGAATAACAGCAAATTAATTACTCAAAAAGGGAGCACTTTCTGATAGACAGGAAAGATAGTACCCCTTTTCAAGTGAGCAATCTGCCAAAATTATCAGAACTATTGAAAAGAATAAGTTCAAATCAGTTTTCTATAGAGTAAACAAAATTAAATTAAAGGAAAAAAGCATGAACATTTTAGATACACTCATAACTTTGAAAGATATGATGAAAGTGAAGAGAAAATATATAATAACCGTTTGCTTTTATTCTCATGACAGATCTGGGTGGACTAGTTTTCTATAGTGTAAAAAAATTAAATTTTAGGAAATAAAGGATGAATATTTTAGTTACACTCATAGTTGTTAGAGAGGTCAGCAGTATTAAGAAAAATTATATGAGTAGTACCTGAAAGTCAGACTTAAATTCCTTAAATGATTGTCAGTGAATTTAAGTGTTTCTTTGCTTACTGTATTCTAGGCAGATGTACAGAATAACAGCAAAATAATTACTCAAAAAGGGAGCACTTTCTGATAGAAAAGCAAGATAGTACCCTTTTTCAAGTGAGCAATCTGCCAAAATTATTAGAACTATTGAAAAGAATAAGTTCAAATCAGTTTTCTATAAAGAAAAATTAATTTAAAGAAAATAAAGCATGAACATTTTAGTTTCTCATAACTTTGAAAGATATGATGAAAATGATGAGAAAATATGTAAGCTAGATAAATACATACATAGATACAGCTATTTCAACATATAACCAAATCAGAAATTCATTCTCTATATACCATGTTGCAGTCTTTAAATGATACACCCACAAAGGAGGAACTTTCTGGAATTCACAGAAAGATTGTACCTCTTTGTCAGGTTAACCGTGTGCTCTTATTCTCAAGACAGACTTCACAAACAAAAAACTAAGGTGGCCGGTTATCTAAAATGAGAAATATCAAGCAAACTAAATTTGTTCAAGTCCTCCACAGCACCTGGAGGGATAGCTGGGCACCTAGGGCGGAGGCCCTGAGTGGATCGGGGTGGACCTGGGCATCACCCCGGATATAGCTGTGAGGAAATGCAGAAGGGCTGCTAGTCCTCCACAGTGCCTGGTGGGAGCACTGGGCACCTAGAGCAGAGGCCCTGAGTGGATCGGAGTGGACCTGGGAGTCATCCCGGAGAAGGCTGTAAAGGATATGCAGATGAGCTGCAAGTCCTCCACAGACTTATTTTCCAGGTGTCAATGGCTGTGAAATTAAGTGTATCTTTGCTTACTGTATTCTATGTAGATATAGAGAATAACAGCAAATTAATTACTCAAAAAGGGAGTACTTTCTAATAGAAAAAAAAGTACCCCTTTTCAAGTGAGCAATCTGCCAAAATTATTAGAACTATTGAAAAGAATAAGTTCAAATCAGTTTTCTGTAGAGTAAAAAAATAAATTTTAGGAAATAAAGCATGAATAGTTGTTAGAGTAAACAGGTCAGCAGTACTAAGAAAAAATTATATAAAGAGTTCCTGAAATTCAGACTTCAATTCCTTAAGAGACGGTGAACTTATTTCTTTGCTTACTGTATTTCAGCTAGATTTAGAGAATAACAGCAAATCAGTTACTCAAAAAGGGTGCACTTTCCAATAGAAAAAAAAAGATAGTACCCCTTTTCAAGTGAGCAATCTGCCAAAATTATCAGAACTATTGAAAAGAATAAGTTCAAATCAGTTATTTATAGAGCAAAGAAAATTAATTTAAAAGAAATAAAGCATGAACATTTTAGTCACACTCATAACTTTGAAAGATCTGAGGACGGTGTTAGCGGTTGTCCCTATAAATGTCTGTGATTGGAATTCTGATAAAGGGAATGTAAAATATTTTTATCAGTTTTTCTAATGAATTATCTTGTGGAAGGGATAGCATAGGGATGAACAATTATACATTATTGTTACCTGGGTGAGTTAGTGCAAAAAAGTACTAAGATTAGAGATAGACTGAATTTTAAGAGCTATTGTATTAGGTAAATGGTAGGGTTTTCCTTCTTTTCATTTATTAAAGCTTAGTGTAGTAGGTATTCAGGTTCTGGGTTCCTGCTTCCAGGCAAAAATTTAAAAAACTGCTGAGGTGGTGGAACAAAACAGGAGGAGCGACGCCAGAATAACAAGTGCACCAATGTCAAGAAAGACCAAAGGTTTTGCATGCAAGAAAGTTCAGCAAAATACCGCTAAGTACACGCATCACAGTCTACAACTGTTCAGGGACACTACATTTAGAATTATATATTTACCTGGAAATTGATGCGTTTGCTCATTTTACTGTAATCTAGGCAGATGTAGAGAATAACAGCAAATTAATCACTCAAAAAGGGAGCACTTTCTGATAGAAAAGCAAGATAGTACCCTTTTCAAGTGTGCAATCTGCCAAAATTATTAGAACTATTGAAAAGAATAAGTTAAAATCAGTTTTCTCTAAAGAAAAATTAATTTAAATTAAAGAAAATTAAGCATGAACATTTCAGTTTCTCACAACTTTGAAAGATATGATGAAAATGATGAGAAAATATGTAAGCTAGATAAATACATACATAGATACAGATATTTCAACATATAACCAAAACAAAAATTCATTCTCTATATACCATGTTGCAGTCTTTAAATGATACACCCACAAAGGAGGCACTTTCTGGAATTCACAGAAAGAGTATACCTCTTTGTCAGGTTAACCGTGTGCTCTTATTCTCAAGACAGACTTCACAAACAAAAAACTAAGGTGGCCGGTTATCTAAAATGAGAAATATCAAGAAAACTAAATTTGTTCAAGTCCTCCACAGCACCTGGTGGGAGAGCTGGGCACATAGGGCGGAGGCCCTGAGTTGATAGGAGTGGACCTGGGCATCACCACAGATATAGCTGTGAGGAAATGCAGAAGGGCTGCTAGTCCTCCATAGTACCTGGTGGGAGCACTAGGCACCTAGATCAGAGGCCCTGAGTGGATCAGAGTGGACCTGGGAGTCATCCCGGAGAAGGCTGTAAAGGATATGCAGATGAGCTGCAAGTCCTCCACAGCACCTGAAAGGCAGCCGGTGGTAGAGCTGGGCACCTCTCAGCTGAGGAAAAGGCTTACCAGGGGTTAGGCCGAAACCAGCATTCCTCCCCCTGAGGGTCGACTAATCCTAGCCAAAAAGCACCTGGAAACTCTGGCACCTGGAGCGAGGGCCCTAGGAAGATCAGGGTGGACCTGGGAGTCACCCCGGATACAGCCGTGAGGAAATGCAGAAGGGCTGCAAGTCCTCCACAGCACCTGGTGGGAGGAGCGCTGGGCACCTAGAGCGGAGGCCCTGGGTGGATCGGAGAAGTCCTGGGAGTCACCCCGGAGAAGACTGTAAAGGATATGCAGATGAACTGCAAGTCCTCCACAGCACCAAACAGGCATCCGGGTGTAGAGCTGGGCACCTCTCAGCTGAGGAAAAGGCTTACCAGGGGTTAGGCCGAAGCCAGCATTCCTCCCCCTGAGGGTTGACTAATCCTAGCCAAAAAGCACTGGGAAACTCTGGCACCTGGAGCGAGGGCCCTAGGAAGATCAGGGTGGACCTGGGAGTCACCCCGGATACAGCTGTGAGGAAATGCAGAAGGGCTGCTAGTCCTCCACAGTACCTGGTGGGAGCACTGGGCACCTAGAGCAGAGGCCCTGAGTGGATCGGAGTGGACCTGGGAGTCACCCCGGAGAAGGCTGTAAAGGATATGCAGATGACCTGCAAGTCCTCCACAGCACCAGAAAGGGAGCCGAGTGTAGAGCTGGGCACCTCTCAGCTGAGGAAAAGGCTTACCAGGGGTTAGGCCAAAGCCAGCATTCCTCCCCCTGAGGGTCGACTAATCCTAGCCAAAAAGCACCTGGAAACTCTGGCACCTGGAGCGAGGGCCCTAGAAAGATCAGGGTGGACTGGGAGTCACCCCGGATACAGCTGTGAGGAAGTGCAGAAGGGCTGCAAGTTCTCCACAGCACCTGGTGGGAGCTTTGGGCACCTAGAGCGGAGGCCCTGAGTGGATCGGAGTGGACCTGGGAGTCACCCCGGAGAAGGCTGTAAAGGATATGCAGATGAGCTGCAAGTCCTCCACAGACTTATTTTCCAGGTGTCAATGGCTGTGAAATTAAGTGTATCTTTGCTTACTGTATTCTATGTAGATATAGAGAATAACAGCAAATTAATTACTCAAAAAGGGAGCACTTTCTAATAGAAAAAAAAGATAGTACCCCTTTTCAAGTGAGCAATCTGCCAATATTATTAGAACTATTGAAAATAATAAGTTCAAATCAGTTTTCTGTAGAGTAAAAAAATAAATTTTAGGAAATAAAGCATGAATAGTTGTTAGAGTAAACAGGTCAGCAGTACTAAGAAAAAATTATATAAAGAGTTCCTGAAATTCAGACTTCAATTCCTTAAGAGACGGTGAACTTATTTCTTTGCTTACTGTATTTCAGCTAGATATAGAGAATAACAGCAAATCAATTACTCAAAAAGGGTGCACTTTCCAATAGAAAAAAAAAGATAGTACCCCTTTTCAAGTGAGCAATCTGCCAAAATTATCAGAACTATTGAAAAGAATAAGTTCAAATCAGTTATCTATAGAGCAAAGAAAATTAATTTAAAAGAAATAAAGCATGAACATTTTAGTCACACTCATAACTTTGAAAGATCTGAGGACGGTGTTAGCGGTTGTCCCTATAAATGTCTGTGATTGGAATTCTGATAAAGGGAATGTAAAATATTTTTATCAGTTTTTCTAATGAATTATCTTGTGGAAGGGATAGCATAGGGATGAACAATTATACATTATTGTTACCTGGGTGAGTTAGTGCAAAAAAGTACTAAGATTAGAGATAGACTGAATTTTAAGAGCTGTTGTATTAGGTAAATGGTAGGGTTTTCCTTCTTTTCATTTATTAAAGCTTAGTGTAGTAGGTATTCAGGTTCTGGGTTCCTGCTTCCTGGCAAAAATTTAAAAAACTACTGAGGTGGTTGAACAAAACAGGAGGGCGATACCAGAATAACAAGTGCACCAATGTCAAGAAAGACCAAAGGTTTTGCATGCAAGAAAGTTCAGCAAAATACAGCTAAGTACATGCATCACAGTCTACAACTGTTCAGGGACACTATATTTAGAATTATATATTTACCTGGAAATTGATGCGTTTGCTCATTATAAAGTGGGGAAATTTGATCCCTGAAAAAGAAAAGTGACACAAAGAATCAATTCTTTGATGGGATTATTAGTTGAAATAAATTCTAAGTAACAACATAATTTAGCAGCATTTATACTTATCTGATAGATTTTGATGAAGGCTTGGATAAATGAAGATTAGTAGTTGGAGGTAGACATGTTGTCTACAATTTAAAGGAAAAGTTGCAGTTTACATTTGCTTATTCTTATAATACAATATAAAACTGTTTGCATTTTGGAATTTGTATTTATATATGATTGAACATATAAATATTACGTTTTAAATACAGCTGTTTATTAAAAGAGAAACTATTTATTGCAAGTATTTAAAGAACCCATCTGGTGCAATAAATTATTTCAATTTAATTCATTATTTAGTGTGCAACATTGTTATTATTACAATTCTGAACATCAAGGGAAATTCGACTAACATTCAAAGTTGCACACTCTATAGTTAAAAGAATTTCTAAATTTTTCTGTAAAACTTCACAATGGTGAGTGTGGGCGTGGGGAACCCCTGAACCGTGATCGGAACATCCAATCACCCTATTTGCACCTCATCATTTGTAGGAGTTGTACATTACACTCATAGTTGTTAGAATAAACAGATCAGTAGTATTAAGAAAAAATTATATGAGGAGTACCTGAAAGTCAGTCTTAAATTCCTTAAGAGTCCGTCTTTGAATTTAAGTGCTTCTCTGCTTAATGTATTCTAGGTAGATCTAGAGAATAACAGCTGTGAGGAAATGCAGAAGGGCTGCTAGTCCTCCACAGTACCTGGTGGGAGCACTGGGCACCTAGAGCAGAGGCCCTGAGTGGATCGGAGTGGACCTGGGAGTCACCCCGGAGAAGGCTGTAAAGGATATGCAGATGAGCTGCAAGTCCTCCACAGCACCTGAAAGGCAGCCGGTGGTAGAGCTGGGCACCTCTCAGCTAAGGAAAAGGCTTACCAGGGGTTAGGTCGAAGCCAGCATTCCTCCCCCTGAGGGTCGACTAATCCTAGCCAAAAAGCACCTGGAAACTCTGGCACCTGGAGTGAGGGCCCTAGGAAGATCAGGGTGGACCTGGGAGTCACCCCGGATACAGCTGTGAGGAAATGCAGAAGGACTGCAAGTCCTCCACAGCACCTGGTGGGAGGAGCACTGGGCACCTAGAGCGGAGGCCCTGAGTGGATCAGAGAAGTCCTGGGAGTCACCCCGGAGAAGACTGTAAAGGATATGCAGATGACCTGCATGTCCTCCACAGCACCAGAAAGGCAGCCGGGTGTAGAGCTGGGCACCTCTCAGCTGAGGAAAAGGCTTACCAGGGGTTAGGCCAAAGCCAGCATTCCTCCCCCTGAGGGTCGCCTAATCCTAGCCAAAAAGCACCTGGAAACTCTGGCCCCTGGAGCGAGGGCCTTAGGAAGATCGGGGTGGATTTGGGAGTCACCCCGGATACAGCTGTGAGGAAATGCAGAAGGGCTGCAAGTCCTCCACAGCACCTGGTGGGAGCGCTGGGCACCTAGAGCGGAGGCCCTGAGTGGATCGGAGTGGACCTGGGAGTCACCCTGGAGAAGGCGGTAAAGGATATGCAGATGAGCTGCAAGTCCTCCACAGACTTATTTTCCAGGTGTCAATGGCTGTGAAATTAAGTGTATCTTTGCTTACTGTATTCTATGTAGATATAGAGAATAACAGCAAATTAATTACTCAAAAAGGGAGCACTTTCTAATAGAAAAAAAAGATAGTACCCCTTTTCAAGTGAGCAATCTGCCAAAATTATTAGAACTATTGAAAAGAATAAGTTCAAATCAGTTTTCTGTAGAGTAAAAAAATAAATTTTAGGAAATAAAGCATGAATAGTTGTTAGAGTAAACAGGTCAGCAGTACTAAGAAAAAATTATATAAAGAGTTCCTGAAATTCAGACTTCAATTCCTTAAGAGACGGTGAACTTATTTCTTTGCTTACTGTATTTCAGCTAGATATAGAGAATAACAGCAAATCAATTACTCAAAAAGGGTGCACTTTCCAATAGAAAAAAAAAGATAGTACCCCTTTTCAAGTGAGCAATCTGCCAAAATTATCAGAACTATTGAAAAGAATAAGTTCAAATCAGTTATCTATAGAGCAAAGAAAATTAATTTAAAAGAAATAAAGCATGAACATTTTAATCACACTCATAACTTTGAAAGATCTGAGGACGGTGTTAGCGGTTGTCCCTATAAATGTCTGTGATTGGAATTCTGATAAAGGGAATGTAAAATATTTTATCAGTTTTTCTAATGAATTATCTTGTGGAAGGGATAGCATAGGGATGAACAATTATACATTATTGTTACCTGGGTGAGTTAGTGCAAAAAAGTACTAAGATTAGAGATAGACTGAATTTTAAGAGCTGTTGTATTAGGTAAATGGTAGGGTTTTCCTTCTTTTCATTTATTAAAGCTTAGTGTAGTAGGTATTCAGGTTCTGGGTTCCTGCTTCCTGGCAAAAATTTAAAAAACTACTGAGGTGGTTGAACAAAACAGGAGGGCGATACCAGAATAACAAGTGCACCAATGTCAAGAAAGACCAAAGGTTTTGCATGCAAGAAAGTTCAGCAAAATACAGCTAAGTACATGCATCACAGTCTACAACTGTTCAGGGACACTACATTTAGAATTATATATTTACCTGGAAATTGATGCGTTTGCTCATTTTAAAGTGGGGAAGTTTGATCCCTGAAAAAGAAAAGTGACACAAAGAATCAATTCTTTGATGGGATTATTAGTTGAAATAAATTCTAAGTAACAACATAATTAAGCAGCATTTATACTTATCTGATAGATTTTGATGAAGGCTTGGATAAATGAAGATTAGTAGTTGGAGATAGACATGTTGTCTACAATTTAAAGGAAAAGTTGCAGTTTACATTTGCTTATTCTTATAATACAATATAAAACTGTTTGCATTTTGGAATTTGTATTTATATATGATTGAACATATAAATATTACGTTTTAAATACAGCTGTTTATTAAAAGAGAAACTATTTATTGCAAGTATTTAAAGAACCCATCTGGTGCAATAAATTATTTCAATTTAATTCATTATTTAGTGTGCAACATTGTTATTATTACAATTCTGAACATCAAGGGAAATTCGACTAACATTCAAAGTTGCACACTCTATAGTTAAAAGAATTTCTAAATTTTTCTGTAAAACTTCACAATGGTGAGTGTGGGCGTGGGGAACCCCTGAACCGTGATCGGAACATCCAATCACCCTATTTGCACCTCATCATTTGTAGGAGTTGTACATTACACTCATAGTTGTTAGAATAAACAGATCAGTAGTATTAAGAAAAAATTATATGAGGAGTACCTGAAAGTCAGTCTTAATTCCTTAAGAGTCCGTCTTTGAATTTAAGTGCTTCTCTGCTTAATGTATTCTAGGTAGATCTAGAGAATAACAGCTGTGAGGAAATGCAGAAGGGCTGCTAGTCCTCCACAGTACCTGGTGGGAGCGCTGGGAACCTAGAGCAGAGGCCCTGAGTGGATCGGAGTGGACCTGGGAGTCACCGCGGAGAAGGCTGTAAAGGATATGCAGATGAGCTGCAAGTCCTCCACAGCACCTGAAAGGCAGCCGGTGGTAGAGCTGGGCACCTCTCAGCTAAGGAAAAGGCTTACCAGGGGTTAGGTCGAAGCCAGCATTCCTCCCCCTGAGGGTCGACTAATCCTAGCCAAAAAGCACCTGGAAACTCTGGCACCTGGAGCGAGGGCCCTAGGAAGATCAGGGTGGACCTGGGAGTCACCCCGGATACAGCCGTGAGGAAATGCAGAAGGGCTGCAAGTCCTCCACAGCACCTGGTGGGAGGAGCGCTGGGCACCTAGAGCGGAGGCCCTGGGTGGATCGGAGAAGTCCTGGGAGTCACCCCGGAGAAGACTGTAAAGGATATGCAGATGAACTGCAAGTCCTCCACAGCACCAAACAGGCATCCGGGTGTAGAGCTGGGCACCCCTCAGCTGAGGAAAAGGCTTACCAGGGGTTAGGCCGAAGCCAGCATTCCTCCCCCTGAGGGTCGCCTAATCCTAGCCAAAAAGCACCTGGAAACTCTGGCACCTGGAGCGAGGGCCTTAGGAAGATCGGGGTGGATTTGGGAGTCACCCCGGATACAGCTGTGAGGAAATGCAGAAGGGCTGCAAGTCCTCCACAGCACCTGGTGGGAGCGCTGGGCACCTAGAGCGGAGGCCCTGAGTGGATCGGAGTGG
The DNA here is from genome assembly GCF_901765095.1 of Microcaecilia unicolor. Lineage (NCBI taxonomy): Eukaryota > Metazoa > Chordata > Amphibia > Gymnophiona > Siphonopidae > Microcaecilia > Microcaecilia unicolor. The sequence goes on from NC_044031.1 coordinate 642,345,489, forward strand.
ACCTGGGAGTCACCCTGGAGAAGGCGGTAAAGGATATGCAGATGAGCTGCAAGTCCTCCACAGACTTATTTTCCAGGTGTCAATGGCTGTGAAATTAAGTGTATCTTTGCTTACTGTATTCTATGTAGATATAGAGAATAACAGCAAATTAATTACTCAAAAAGGGAGCACTTTCTAATAGAAAAAAAAGATAGTACCCCTTTTCAAGTGAGCAATCTGCCAAAATTATTAGAACTATTGAAAAGAATAAGTTCAAATCAGTTTTCTGTAGAGTAAAAAATAAATTTTAGGAAATAAAGCATGAATAGTTGTTAGAGTAAACAGGTCAGCAGTACTAAGAAAAAATTATATAAAGAGTTCCTGAAATTCAGACTTCAATTCCTTAAGAGACGGTGAACTTATTTCTTTGCTTACTGTATTTCAGCTAGATATAGAGAATAACAGCAAATCAATTACTCAAAAAGGGTGCACTTTCCAATAGAAAAAAAAAGATAGTACCCCTTTTCAAGTGAGCAATCTGCCAAAATTATCAGAACTATTGAAAAGAATAAGTTCAAATCAGTTATCTATAGAGCAAAGAAAATTAATTTAAAAGAAATAAAGCATGAACATTTTAATCACACTCATAACTTTGAAAGATCTGAGGACGGTGTTAGCGGTTGTCCCTATAAATGTCTGTGATTGGAATTCTGATAAAGGGAATGTAAAATATTTTTATCAGTTTTTCTAATGAATTATCTTGTGGAAGGGATAGCATAGGGATGAACAATTATACATTATTGTTACCTGGGTGAGTTAGTGCAAAAAAGTACTAAGATTAGAGATAGACTGAATTTTAAGAGCTGTTGTATTAGGTAAATGGTAGGGTTTTCCTTCTTTTCATTTATTAAAGCTTAGTGTAGTAGGTATTCAGGTTCTGGGTTCCTGCTTCCTGGCAAAAATTTAAAAAACTACTGAGGTGGTTGAACAAAACAGGAGGGCGATACCAGAATAACAAGTGCACCAATGTCAAGAAAGACCAAAGGTTTTGCATGCAAGAAAGTTCAGCAAAATACAGCTAAGTACATGCATCACAGTCTACAACTGTTCAGGGACACTACATTTAGAATTATATATTTACCTGGAAATTGATGCGTTTGCTCATTTTAAAGTGGGGAAGTTTGATCCCTGAAAAAGAAAAGTGACACAAAGAATCAATTCTTTGATGGGATTATTAGTTGAAATAAATTCTAAGTAACAACATAATTAAGCAGCATTTATACTTATCTGATAGATTTTGATGAAGGCTTGGATAAATGAAGATTAGTAGTTGGAGATAGACATGTTGTCTACAATTTAAAGGAAAAGTTGCAGTTTACATTTGCTTATTCTTATAATACAATATAAAACTGTTTGCATTTTGGAATTTGTATTTATATATGATTGAACATATAAATATTACGTTTTAAATACAGCTGTTTATTAAAAGAGAAACTATTTATTGCAAGTATTTAAAGAACCCATCTGGTGCAATAAATTATTTCAATTTAATTCATTATTTAGTGTGCAACATTGTTATTATTACAATTCTGAACATCAAGGGAAATTCGACTAACATTCAAAGTTGCACACTCTATAGTTAAAAGAATTTCTAAATTTTTCTGTAAAACTTCACAATGGTGAGTGTGGGCGTGGGGAACCCCTGAACCGTGATCGGAACATCCAATCACCCTATTTGCACCTCATCATTTGTAGGAGTTGTACATTACACTCATAGTTGTTAGAATAAACAGATCAGTAGTATTAAGAAAAAATTATATGAGGAGTACCTGAAAGTCAGTCTTAATTCCTTAAGAGTCCGTCTTTGAATTTAAGTGCTTCTCTGCTTAATGTATTCTAGGTAGATCTAGAGAATAACAGCTGTGAGGAAATGCAGAAGGGCTGCTAGTCCTCCACAGTACCTGGTGGGAGCGCTGGGAACCTAGAGCAGAGGCCCTGAGTGGATCGGAGTGGACCTGGGAGTCACCGCGGAGAAGGCTGTAAAGGATATGCAGATGAGCTGCAAGTCCTCCACAGCACCTGAAAGGCAGCCGGTGGTAGAGCTGGGCACCTCTCAGCTAAGGAAAAGGCTTACCAGGGGTTAGGTCGAAGCCAGCATTCCTCCCCCTGAGGGTCGACTAATCCTAGCCAAAAAGCACCTGGAAACTCTGGCACCTGGAGCGAGGGCCCTAGGAAGATCAGGGTGGACCTGGGAGTCACCCCGGATACAGCCGTGAGGAAATGCAGAAGGGCTGCAAGTCCTCCACAGCACCTGGTGGGAGGAGCGCTGGGCACCTAGAGCGGAGGCCCTGGGTGGATCGGAGAAGTCCTGGGAGTCACCCCGGAGAAGACTGTAAAGGATATGCAGATGAACTGCAAGTCCTCCACAGCACCAAACAGGCATCCGGGTGTAGAGCTGGGCACCTCTCAGCTGAGGAAAAGGCTTACCAGGGGTTAGGCCGAAGCCAGCATTCCTCCCCCTGAGGGTTGACTAATCCTAGCCAAAAAGCACCGGGAAACTCTGGCACCTGGAGCGAGGGCCCTAGGAAGATCAGGGTGGACCTGGGAGTCACCACGGATACAGCTGTGAGGAAATGCAGAAGGGCTGCTAGTCCTCCACAGTACCTGGTGGGAGCACTGGGCACCTAGAGCAGAGGCCCTGAGTGGATCGGAGTGGACCTGGGAGTCACCCCGGAGAAAGCTGTAAAGGATATGCAGATGACCTGCAAGTCCTCCACAGCACCAGAAAGGGAGCCGAGTGTAGAGCTGGGCACCTCTCAGCTGAGGAAAAGGCTTACCAGGGGTTAGTCCAAAGCCAGCATTCCTCCCCCTGAGGGTCGACTAATCCTAGCCAAAAAGCACCTGGAAACTCTGGCACCTGGAGCGAGGGCCTTAGGAAGATCGGGGTGGATTTGGGAGTCACCCCGGATACAGCTGTGAGGAAATGCAGAAGGGCTGCAAGTCCTCCACAGCACCTGGTGGGAGCGCTGGGCACCTAGAGCGGAGGCCCTGAGTGGATCGGAGTGGACCTGGGAGTCACCCTGGAGAAGGCGGTAAAGGATATGCAGATGAGCTGCAAGTCCTCCACAGACTTATTTTCCAGGTGTCAATGGCTGTGAAATTAAGTGTATCTTTGCTTACTGTATTCTATGTAGATATGGAAGCCCTCACAGTTAAGCTGTGAGGGAGTTAACATTGGCTGAAGCCAAGGCAGCCAAGAAGGGAAAAGAAAGGGAGGGGGGGGGAGGAGTGAGTAAGATTAGAATTTGGTAGAAGTTAGGTTAGCAACAGGGAAGGAGGAAGGGGATTGGGTAAAGGAAAAGGGTTAGGATTGGTGGGAAGGGAAGGGTTAGAATAAGGTGAAGATTTAGCTCTCAGAAATTAGTTTAGTTAGATAGGAGTGGGTTAGGGTGGATAGTAGGGAGCTGAAGGAGGGTTATTTGAAGAAAATTTTCTCAGGAAATATTAAAAAGTGACTTACCTGTGTTGGGGGAGGCTTGTGCTGTGAACTTTGCTTTAAAAAACGGCACTTCCGGTTTCGCGAAGGTGAGGGGGTTGGGACACGGAGCGCATGTATAATGGAGGATTTGGTTAGTGGTTTGCTGATGGAAGGGCAGAAAATCGGGGTTTGAGGTGTGTGTGTATGGGAGGGGTGCGGGTGAGTGAAGCGAGGGTTTCACGGGCACTTCCGGTTTCGCGGAGGTGAGGGGGTTGGGTGAACGGAGTGCATGAACAACGGGGGATTGGGTTGATGGTTTTATAATAAAAGGGCGGAAAAATCGGGGTTTGAAGTGTGTGTTATGTGGGGGAGGGCGGGTGAATAAAACGGAGGGTTTTGCAGGCACTTCCGGTTTCGGAGAATTTGCGGGGACATTATCGGAGGGAATTGGTGCAGGTGTGTTGGGGTGGTGTAAAGGAGAGGTGACGGGTGCATTTTGAGGTTACAGGGGTGGATAAGTGTGCAGTGTGTTGGAGTGTTGTGTTCGAGGGATTGGTGGGCTGAGGGAGTACAGTGAGGTGTTTTACAGTGTTAGGAGTGGGTTTTCAGTTTGGTTGGCAACGGGGTGAGATTCTTGGTTAAAGGTATACTATTAAAAAAAAAAAAAAAACGAGTTATATTGAAAGGCAGTTTGAATTGTGAGAAGGGTGTTGCAGGGAGGTTATAAGTGGGGCGGGGGGGAGTTTGTATGTTGGTGCTGATATTGATGGAAAAGGGGAAGTGTGGGGCATTTTATTCATAAGGGGGGTTGTTTTGGGGGTTGGTGGTTGGGCTGAGTTTGGGAGTGTGGGAACTGGGGTTCTGGAATAAGAATTAAGTGAGAGGTTAATGGGTCCAAAGAAGATGGTTAAAGGTGGGAGTAAAGCAGGTGGGAAAAAGAAACATAGCAGGACGGTGTCTGATGGAGGGAGTGCTAGAGGTAGTATGGTAAGCAGGGAGATGGCTGTTGATGGTGGAGAAGGGGTGAGTGGTGGACACCAGGTTGACATGGGGTGTCAAGTGGCTTTGCATATGGAACAGGAGAGGGGTCATAGGTTGGACACTAGTAATGCAATTCGTGATATGGCTGGTGGTATGCAGATGCGAGTTGATGTCCCAGTGCAAAATACGTTGGAGGATGATCCTTTGGAGGGACCTTCTTCTAGGAGAGCCATTGGTGAGTTGGAGGATTTGGGTGCATCGAGATATAGCAGGGGATGGGAGGGAGGGGAAGGGCGGGATGGTGCTAGAGATCGGGGTAGTAGAGACAAAAGATTGAGGGGAAAGGGTTTGAGGAAAAAGTTGCGGAATAAAAAATTCTTGCGTAATTTGTGTCATGTTGTGAAGAGGCTGGATAGTGAGAAAAGGCAGAGGAGGGGTGGAATAGGAGACCCGATGCAGGTGTGGGAATCTTCAGATTCTTGGAATTCCTCTGAATCTTCTTCATCTTCTTCAGAAGATGGGGAGGGTGATGGAGGGAATGGTATAAGGGGTTCGGGAGATACTCAACAGGCAGGCATGTTGGTGGGTTCGAGGATGGGACACACGCTTTGTAATATTGCACCTCTAGATTGTTACATAACGCTAAAGTGGCGGCAGAGAATTTTAAAGGGTAAATATGTAGATTTATTTGCCTTGTTGGCGCATGATAGGGATGGTAATGCAAGGAAGGATGGGGGAAAAGAAGAAGGAAAGAAAAAACGAGGTAGAGTGCCTAAGACGATTATGAATTGGTTGTTAGGTTTTCATGTTTTTGCGAGTGTTCTTGGGGCTCAGAAACCGGCTCTTTATCCAGGTTTATGGTGTTATTGTGATTTAATTTTGAGAGCTTATAAAATGTATGGCGGTTGGGCCTGGGTAAATTATGATGAGCAGTTTAGAAGGAGTTTGGCAAAGGACAAATCTGAGAATTGGGGAATGCGTGATGTTGATTTGTGGATTGCTAATTTTACCCCTGCGGTTAATTTTCCCTTTCGTTCGGGAGCCTCTGCTGGATTTCCCTGGTATGGTAGTGGCTCAGTGGGAAATACCGGGGGAGTTGGCAGTGTGCGATCAGGGAGTGTTGGCATGGCAGGCGGAGGAAGTGTTTGGACAAGCGGAGTTGGGGGTAGGGGGAGTGGTCCCAGTAATGCTTGTTTCCAATTTAATGCAGGACGATGTAATAGGCCTGCCTGCAGATTCAGGCACTGTTGCAGTGTATGTCAAGGATTTCACCCAGTGTTTAAATGCCCAAGAGGAGGGTTGGGGAGTAGGGGAAGGGCGGGGCGAGGTGGAGCTCCGGGCGGCCCAGGAGTGGGCTGGCAAGGCCCCTTCTCCCATTAAAGTATCGGCCTTACAGAATTGGTTGGTGCGGTATCCGCGTGGTGGGGATGCATATTTATTGTGGGTTGGTTTTTCAGAAGGTTTTCCAATTCCGTTTGACGGACCGGTGTTGGATCATAAGTGTAAGAATGCTTTATCTGTGATTCAGCATGCGGAGGTAGTTCGGAAAAAGTTGAAGAAGGAATCGAGTCTAGGGCGAATAGCTGGACCATTTGCCGACCCACCAATACAAAATATGGTTGTATCTCCATTGGGTGTGATACCAAAGAAAGAGCCAGGTAGTTACAGATTAATCCATAATTTATCATATCCAGTAGGTTATGGTGTGAATAGTTTTATTGACCCAGAGCTGTGTACAGTGCAATATGCAAGTTTTGAGCAGGCAGTGGATTTGTTGAGGAATTTTGGAAGAGGTGCATTGATGGGAAAAGCGGATATTGAGGCAGCTTTCCGTTTATTGCCGGTGCACCCTTCAGCTTTTAAGTTGCTTGGATTTAAATTTGAAGAAAAATATTATTTTGATAAATGTATGCCGATGGGGTGTTCGATTTCTTGTAATTATTTTGAAGCATTTGCTACCTTTTTACATTGGGTAGTGGAACAGGTTAGTGGTTGGGACTCTATTGTTCATTATTTGGATGATTTTTTGTTTGGGGGTCCAGAAAATTCACTGCAGTGTGCTTCATTGATGTCAGCATTTAGAACTGTAGCACAGGAGTTGGGTGTTCCTTTGGCTTTGGAAAAAGTGAGGGCCCAGTGACTAAATTGGTGTTTTTGGGGATAGAGTTAGATTCAGTGAGAATGGAGTCTCGGCTGCCTAGAAAAAAGATTGCGGCTCTGTGTAATGAGATTGATAGGGTCTGCACCAAGAAAAAGGTGACGTTGAAGGAGATTCAGTCTTTGTTGGGGCATTTTAATTTTGCAACAAGGGTGATTCCTATGGGACGAGTTTTTTCAAGACGATTGGCATTGTTATCAGTGGGTTTGCGGAAGACGCATTTTAGAGTGCGTTTAACACAGGCAGTGCGAGCAGATTTACAAATTTGGAGACAATTTTTGGCAGTGTTTAATGGAATATGTGTGTGGCAAGATGTATTGGTATCCAATGTGGATTTGCAATTATTCACTGATGCTTCGGGGGAAATAGGATTTGGGATTTATTTTGGAGGAGCTTGGTGTGCAGAAGGGTGGCCTCAATGGTGGAGAGAGATGGGTTTGTGTAGAAACATAGCTTTATTGGAATTATTTCCAATTTGGGTGGCTTTGTGTTTATGGGAGCGGAGGTTGTGTAACAGGAGGATTGCCTTGTATTCTGATAACATGGCAGTGGTATGGGCAATCAATAAGCAGTATTCGCGCTGTCCGCTGTTGGTAGAGCTATTGAGATTAATTGTGTTAAAATGTTTGCAGTTGAATTTATGGTTAACAGCTCGACATGTGCCTGGGGTTTGTAATGAGATTGCTGATGCTTTATCTCGTCTACAGTTGCATCGGTTCAGAGCTTTGGCTCCATCAGCAGATTGGGAGCCTACAAGGATGTCCGAAGATTTGTGGCACAATTTTCAGGAGGTTGTGAGGCGCTGTTGATGAGAGCATTAGCTCAGAATACTTGGAAGGCATATGGAGTTGGATGGCGGCGATTCCTAGGATTCCTGGAGGACAGTGATTGGGATTTAGTATTTCCAATTGGTGAAGAGAGGGTGGTTCGACTTATTGCTTTTGCAGTTGATAGGAATTGGTCATTTGGGATGGTGTCCCAGACGATGGCTGCAATAGCATTTGTGTCTAAATTGCTAGGTTGGGCAGATCCAGCAGGGACATATTTGATTCGTAAGTTGTTATGTGGTTTTTCCAGGAAAAAGGGAGAATCACGGAGGGAGAGGGTGAGGAGGCCACTATTTTACACACAGGTGGTGCAGTTATGTAAAGTATTAACAAATATTTGTTTTTCAAAATATGAAGCACTGCTATTTCAGGTGGCTTTTGTGGTTGCCTTCTTTGCAGCTTGTAGAGTTGGGGAATTGGTAGTTTCCTCAAAGCGAGCGATAGGTGAAGAAGGTTTGCAAAGAAGGGATGTGGTTGTGGAGAAGGGGGTGTTGCGTTTATATTTACGCAAGTCAAAAACGGACCAGGAAGGAAAAGGTATATGGGTTAATCTGCGAGCGGCTAAGAGTTTGGAATTTTGTCCAGTGCAATGTGCAGTGGATTACAATGGAGTACGGCCGGTGGGAGGGGAAGTTTGGTTGGTGCATAGCGATGGTATGCCTTTGACCAGGTTTCAATTTGCAGCTGTTTTGAAGAAAGGTTTGAGATATATGGGTTTGGAGCCTAAGGAGTATGGGACACATTCCTTTCGAATTGGTGCTGCTTCCAATGTAGCCCAGAACGGGGGTTCGGTGGATTTAATTAAGCGGGTGGGGAGATGGCGGTCTACTAGATATAAAGGGTATATTCGGGAAGAGAATTTGAATATGTCATGCTAATTGTGCTAGTTTCTTTTGCAGATGTATTGCCTCCTGACATATGTGTATGGATCTGCGGACATTCATATGTCTTTTGGGCACACAAGCATGCTCTGGAATCAAAATGGGGATCTAATCTGGGATTAGTGGAATTTGGTATTCGAATCCGCTGGCTGGCCATCCGAGGAATGACTTGGAAGCAGCTGTTGCCAACATTACTGCAAGCTCGGCGATTTTCATCACCAGTGTTAATTTGTATTCATTTGGGGGGTAATGATTTGTGTGTGGTAAAAGGTGTTGAGTTAATTCGTTTAATGAAAACTGAATTATTGGAGGTGATGGGTTATTTTCCTGAAGCGTTAATTGTATGGTCTCATATTATTCCTCGACGGGTGTGGAAGGGGGCAATTAATCCAAAGGGTATTGAGCGTTTGAGGCGTAGGGTGAATTGGGAATTGTCAAAATTTATGGGGAGAATGGGGGGTTTGGTGTTAGCCCATGATCTGATCTCTGCGGATTGTGCAGGTTTGTATAGGCAGGATGGAGTTCATCTGTCTGGGATTGGAACGGATATCTTTTTGAGTACACTTCAAGACTTGTTGGAGGATTGTTTAAAGAAGGATTTGGCTGCAGCTTTTGTTATGGGGGAGCGGTGACAAGATGGAATCTGTCATCGCTTTTGGCCTGGATGAGGGGTTTAAGAGGCACCAGAAGCGGTTAAATGAATATTATGAAATATATATGAAATAGAAATGAACTCGTGGGCGGAACCGCCATGAGTAAGAGGTGGCTTGACGGTACCGTAAGTCACATGGGTGGAGGGGGGTAAGGTGGGAAGAAAGTGAGCCAGTTCGTTACCGAATGGCTTAACATTATTAACGTTCTGTGAAGTGGGAAGAAAGTGAGCCAGTTCGTTACCGAATGGTTTAAAATTATTAACCGCTTTGTGAAGTTAAGATGGTGAAGGGGAGTGATATGTTACTAAGTTAATGTTAAGTGAAATGAATTTTATTAATATTTGAAAATAAAGCTGCAGCCAAATTTTATTCCAAAGAAAAATGTTGTTGGAGTTATTTGTAATTTTTAAGAGTGTGTTAGAGGCTGCCTGAAGTGCGAATGTCAATGTTAGGAAGCCCTCACAGTTAAGCTGTGAGGGAGTTAACATTGGCTGAAGCCAAGGCAGCCAAGAAGGGAAAAGAAAGGGAGGGGGGGGAGGAGTGAGTAAGATTAGAATTTGGTAGAAGTTAGGTTAGCAACAGGGAAGGAGGAAGGGGATTGGGTAAAGGAAAAGGGTTAGGATTGGTGGGAAGGGAAGGGTTAGAATAAGGTGAAGATTTAGCTCTCAGAAATTAGTTTAGTTAGATAGGAGTGGGTTAGGGTGGATAGTAGGGAGCTGAAGGACCCTTCCCAGCCCGCCCTGGGTAGGGGGGGGAGTTGGTGCTTTGGTGGAGATGTTTTGGGAATATGGGTGGAATGGGAGGGGGAGAATTGGAGAAGGTAGCAGCTGGTAATTGAAAGGGTGCCTGGATGAGGGGTTTAAGAGGCACCAGAAGCGGTTAAATGAATATTATGAAATATATATGAAATAGAAATGAACTCGTGGGCGGAACCGCCATGAGTAAGAGGTGGCTTGACGGTACCGTAAGTCACATGGGTGGAGGGGGGTAAGGTGGGAAGAAAGTGAGCCAGTTCGTTACCGAATGGCTTAACATTATTAACGTTCTGTGAAGTGGGAAGAAAGTGAGCCAGTTCGTTACCGAATGGTTTAAAATTATTAACCGCTTTGTGAAGTTAAGATGGTGAAGGGGAGTGATATGTTACTAAGTTAATGTTAAGTGAAATGAATTTTATTAATATTTGAAAATAAAGCTGCAGCCAAATTTTATTCCAAAGAAAAATGTTGTTGGAGTTATTTGTAATTTTTAAGAGTGTGTTAGAGGCTGCCTGAAGTGCGAATGTCAATGTTAAGAGAATAACAGCAAATTAATTACTCAAAAAGGGAGCACTTTCTAATAGAAAAAAAAGATAGTACCCCTTTTCAAGTGAGCAATCTGCCAAAATTATTAGAACTATTGAAAAGAATAAGTTCAAATCAGTTTTCTGTAGAGTAAAAAAATAAATTTTAGGAAATAAAGCATGAATAGTTGTTAGAGTAAACAGGTCAGCAGTACTAAGAAAAAATTATATAAAGAGTTCCTGAAATTCAGACTTCAATTCCTTAAGAGACGGTGAACTTATTTCTTTGCTTACTGTATTTCAGCTAGATATAGAGAATAACAGCAAATCAATTACTCAAAAAGGGTGCACTTTCCAATAGAAAAAAAAAGATAGTACCCCTTTTCAAGTGAGCAATCTGCCAAAATTATCAGAACTATTGAAAAGAATAAGTTCAAATCAGTTATCTATAGAGCAAAGAAAATTAATTTAAAAGAAATAAAGCATGAACATTTTAATCACACTCATAACTTTGAAAGATCTGAGGACGGTGTTAGCGGTTGTCCCTATAAATGTCTGTGATTGGAATTCTGATAAAGGGAATGTAAAATATTTTTATCAGTTTTTCTAATGAATTATCTTGTGGAAGGGATAGCATAGGGATGAACAATTATACATTATTGTTACCTGGGTGAGTTAGTGCAAAAAAGTACTAAGATTAGAGATAGACTGAATTTTAAGAGCTGTTGTATTAGGTAAATGGTAGGGTTTTCCTTCTTTTCATTTATTAAAGCTTAGTGTAGTAGGTATTCAGGTTCTGGGTTCCTGCTTCCTGGCAAAAATTTAAAAAACTACTGAGGTGGTTGAACAAAACAGGAGGGCGATACCAGAATAACAAGTGCACCAATGTCAAGAAAGACCAAAGGTTTTGCATGCAAGAAAGTTCAGCAAAATACAGCTAAGTACATGCATCACAGTCTACAACTGTTCAGGGACACTACATTTAGAATTATATATTTACCTGGAAATTGATGCGTTTGCTCATTTTAAAGTGGGGAAGTTTGATCCCTGAAAAAGAAAAGTGACACAAAGAATCAATTCTTTGATGGGATTATTAGTTGAAATAAATTCTAAGTAACAACATAATTAAGCAGCATTTATACTTATCTGATAGATTTTGATGAAGGCTTGGATAAATGAAGATTAGTAGTTGGAGATAGACATGTTGTCTACAATTTAAAGGAAAAGTTGCAGTTTACATTTGCTTATTCTTATAATACAATATAAAACTGTTTGCATTTTGGAATTTGTATTTATATATGATTGAACATATAAATATTACGTTTTAAATACAGCTGTTTATTAAAAGAGAAACTATTTATTGCAAGTATTTAAAGAACCCATCTGGTGCAATAAATTATTTCAATTTAATTCATTATTTAGTGTGCAACATTGTTATTATTACAATTCTGAACATCAAGGGAAATTCGACTAACATTCAAAGTTGCACACTCTATAGTTAAAAGAATTTCTAAATTTTTCTGTAAAACTTCACAATGGTGAGTGTGGGCGTGGGGAACCCCTGAACCGTGATCGGAACATCCAATCACCCTATTTGCACCTCATCATTTGTAGGAGTTGTACATTACACTCATAGTTGTTAGAATAAACAGATCAGTAGTATTAAGAAAAAATTATATGAGGAGTACCTGAAAGTCAGTCTTAATTCCTTAAGAGTCCGTCTTTGAATTTAAGTGCTTCTCTGCTTAATGTATTCTAGGTAGATCTAGAGAATAACAGCTGTGAGGAAATGCAGAAGGGCTGCTAGTCCTCCACAGTACCTGGTGGGAGCGCTGGGAACCTAGAGCAGAGGCCCTGAGTGGATCGGAGTGGACCTGGGAGTCACCGCGGAGAAGGCTGTAAAGGATATGCAGATGAGCTGCAAGTCCTCCACAGCACCTGAAAGGCAGCCGGTGGTAGAGCTGGGCACCTCTCAGCTAAGGAAAAGGCTTACCAGGGGTTAGGTCGAAGCCAGCATTCCTCCCCCTGAGGGTCGACTAATCCTAGCCAAAAAGCACCTGGAAACTCTGGCACCTGGAGCGAGGGCCCTAGGAAGATCAGGCTGGACCTGGGAGTCACCCCGGATACAGCCGTGAGGAAATGCAGAAGGGCTGCAAGTCCTCCACAGCACCTGGTGGGAGGAGCGCTGGGCACCTAGAGCGGAGGCCCTGGGTGGATCGGAGAAGTCCTGGGAGTCACCCCGGAGAAGACTGTAAAGGATATGCAGATGAACTGCAAGTCCTCCACAGCACCAAACAGGCATCCGGGTGTAGAGCTGGGCACCCCTCAGCTGAGGAAAAGGCTTACCAGGGGTTAGGCCGAAGCCAGCATTCCTCCCCCTGAGGGTCGCCTAATCCTAGCCAAAAAGCACCTGGAAACTCTGGCACCTGGAGCGAGGGCCCTAGGAAAATCGGGGTGGATTTGGGAGTCACCCCGGATACAGCGGTGAGGAAATGCAGAAGGGCTGCAAGTCCTCCACAGCACCTGGTGGGAGCACTGGGCACCTAGAGCGGAGGCCCTGAGTGGATCGGAGTGGACCTGGGAGTCACCCCGGAGAAGGCTGTAAAGGATATGCAGATGAGCTGCAAGTCCTCCACAGACTTATTTTCCAGGTGTCAATGGCTGTGAAATTAAGTGTATCTTTGCTTACTGTATTCTATGTAGATATAGAGAATAACAGCAAATTAATTACTCAAAAAGGGAGCACTTTCTAATAGAAAAAAAAGATAGTACCCCTTTTCAAGTGAGCAATCTGCCAAAATTATTAGAACTATTGAAAAGAATAAGTTCAAATCAGTTTTCTGTAGAGTAAAAAATAAATTTTAGGAAATAAAGCATGAATAGTTGTTAGAGTAAACAGGTCAGCAGTACTAAGAAAAAATTATATAAAGAGTTCCTGAAATTCAGACTTCAATTCCTTAAGAGACGGTGAACTTATTTCTTTGCTTACTGTATTTCAGCTAGATATAGAGAATAACAGCAAATCAATTACTCAAAAAGGGTGCACTTTCCAATAGAAAAAAAAAGATAGTACCCCTTATCAAGTGAGCAATCTGCCAAAATTATCAGAACTATTGAAAAGAATAAGTTCAAATCAGTTATCTATAGAGCAAAGAAAATTAATTTAAAAGAAATAAAGCATGAACATTTTAATCACACTCATAACTTTGAAAGATCTGAGGACGGTGTTAGCGGTTGTCCCTATAAATGTCTGTGATTGGAATTCTGATAAAGGGAATGTAAAATATTTTTATCAGTTTTTCTAATGAATTATCTTGTGGAAGGGATAGCATAGGGATGAACAATTATACATTATTGTTACCTGGGTGAGTTAGTGCAAAAAAGTACTAAGATTAGAGATAGACTGAATTTTAAGAGCTGTTGTATTAGGTAAATGGTAGGGTTTTCCTTCTTTTCATTTATTAAAGCTTAGTGTAGTAGGTATTCAGGTTCTGGGTTCCTGCTTCCTGGCAAAAATTTAAAAAACTACTGAGGTGGTTGAACAAAACAGGAGGGCGATACCAGAATAACAAGTGCACCAATGTCAAGAAAGACCAAAGGTTTTGCATGCAAGAAAGTTCAGCAAAATACAGCTAAGTACATGCATCACAGTCTACAACTGTTCAGGGACACTATATTTAGAATTATATATTTACCTGGAAATTGATGCGTTTGCTCATTATAAAGTGGGGAAATTTGATCCCTGAAAAAGAAAAGTGACACAAAGAATCAATTCTTTGATGGGATTATTAGTTGAAATAAATTCTAAGTAACAAAATAATTTAGCAGCATTTATACTTATCTGATAGATTTTGATGAAGGCTTGGATAAATGAAGATTAGTAGTTGGAGGTAGACATGTTGTCTACAATTTAAAGGAAAAGTTGCAGTTTACATTTGCTTATTCTTATAATACAATATAAAACTGTTTGCATTTTGGAATTTGTATTTATATATGATTGAACATATAAATATTACGTTTTAAATACAGCTGTTTATTAAAAGAGAAACTATTTATTGCAAGTATTTAAAGAACCCATCTGGTGCAATAAATTATTTCAATTTAATTCATTATTTAGTGTGCAACATTGTTATTATTACAATTCTGAACAGCAAGGGAAATTCGACTAACATTCAAAGTTTCACACTCTATAGTTAAAAGAATTTCTAAATTTTTCTGTAAAACTTCACAATGGTGAGTGTGGGCGTGGGGAACCCCTGAACCGTGATCGGAACATCCAATCACCCTATTTGCACCTCATCATTTGTAGGAGTTGTACATTACACTCATAGTTGTTAGAATAAACAGATCAGTAGTATTAAGAAAAAATTATATGAGGAGTACCTGAAAGTCAGTCTTAAATTCCTTAAGAGTCCGTCTTTGAATTTAAGTGCTTCTCTGCTTAATGTATTCTAGGTAGATCTAGAGAATAACAGCTGTGAGGAAATGCAGAAGGGCTGCTAGTCCTCCACAGTACCTGGTGGGAGCACTGGGCACCTAGAGCAGAGGCCCTGAGTGGATCGGAGTGGACCTGGGAGTCACCCCGGAGAAGGCTGTAAAGGATATGCAGATGAGCTGCAAGTCCTCCACAGCACCTGAAAGGCAGCCGGTGGTAGAGCTGGGCACCTCTCAGCTAAGGAAAAGGCTTACCAGGGGTTAGGTCGAAGCCAGCATTCCTCCCCCTGAGGGTCGACTAATCCTAGCCAAAAAGCACCTGGAAACTCTGGCACCTGGAGTGAGGGCCCTAGGAAGATCAGGGTGGACCTGGGAGTCACCCCGGATACAGCTGTGAGGAAATGCAGAAGGACTGCAAGTCCTCCACAGCACCTGGTGGGAGGAGCGCTGGGCACCTAGAGCGGAGGCCCTGAGTGGATCAGAGAAGTCCTGGGAGTCACCCCGGAGAAGACTGTAAAGGATATGCAGATGACCTGCATGTCCTCCACAGCACCAGAAAGGCAGCCGGGTGTAGAGCTGGGCACCTCTCAGCTGAGGAAAAGGCTTACCAGGGGTTAGGCCAAAGCCAGCATTCCTCCCCCTGAGGGTCGCCTAATCCTAGCCAAAAAGCACCTGGAAACTCTGGCACCTGGAGCGAGGGCCTTAGGAAGATCGGGGTGGATTTGGGAGTCACCCCGGATACAGCTGTGAGGAAATGCAGAAGGGCTGCAAGTCCTCCACAGCACCTGGTGGGAGCGCTGGGCACCTAGAGCGGAGGCCCTGAGTGGATCGGAGTGGACCTGGGAGTCAACCTGGAGAAGGCGGTAAAGGATATGCAGATGAGCTGCAAGTCTTCCACAGACTTATTTTCCAGGTGTCAATGGCGGTGAAATTAATTGTATCTTTGCTTACTGTATTCTATGTAGATCTAGAGAATAACAGCAAATTAATTACTCAAAAAGGGAGCACTTTCTGATAGACAGGAAAGATAGTACCCCTTTTCAGGTGAGCAATCTGCCCAAATTATCAGAACTATTGAAAAGAATAAGTTCAAATCAGTTTTCTATAGAGTAAACAAAATTAAATTAAAGGAAAAAAAGCATGAACATTTTAGATACACTCATAACTTTGAAAGATATGATGAAAGTGAAGAGAAAATATATAATAACCATTTGCTTTTATTTTCATGACAGATCTGGGTGGACTAGTTTTCCATAGTGTAAAAAAGTCAAATTTTAGGAAATAAAGGATGAATATTTAGTTACACTCATAGTTGTTAGAGAGGTCAGCAGTATTAAGAAAAATTATATGAGTAGTACCTGAAAGTCAGACTTAAATTCCTTAAATGATTGTCAGTGAATTTAAGTGTTTCTTTGCTTACTGTATTCTAGGCAGATGTAGAGAATAACAGCAAATTAATTACTCAAAAAGGGAGCACTTTCCATAGAAAAGAAAGATAGTACCCCTTTTCAAGTGAGCAATCTGCCAAAATTATCAGAACTATTGAAAGAATAAGTTCCAATCAGTTTTCTATAGAGTAAAAAAAATTAAATTTTTGTTAATAAAGCATGAATATTTTAGTTACAGTCATAGTAGTTAGAGTAAACAGGTCAGCAGTATTAAGAAAAAAATATATGAGCACTTAATGAAAGTCAGACTTGGCTGTGAAATTAAGTGTATCTTTGCTTACTGTATTCTACGTAGATATAGGGAATAACAGCAAATAAATTACTCAAAAAGGGAGCACTTTCTGATAGAAAAAAAAGATTGTACCCCTTTTAAAGTGAGCAATCTGCCAAAATTACTACAACTATTGAAAAGAATAAGTTCAAATCAGTTATCTATAAAGAAAAATAAAATTAAATTAAAGAAAATAAAGCATGAATATTTAGTTACACTCATTGTAGTTAGAGTAAACAGGTCAGCAGTATTAAGAAAAAATTATATGAGTAGTTCCTGAAAGTCAGACTTAAATTCCTTAAATGACTGTCAGTGAATTTATGTGATTCCTTGCTTACTGTATTCTAGGCAGATGTAGAGAATAACAGCAAATTAATTACTCAAAAAGGGAGCACTTTCTGATAGAAAAGCAAGATAGTACCCCCTTTCAAGTGAGCAATCTGCCAAAAATATTAGAACTATTGAAAAGAATAAGTTCAAATCAGTTATCTATAAAGAAAAATTAAATTAAATTAAAGAAAATAAAGAATGAATATTTAGTTACACTCATAGTTGTTAGAGTAAACAGGTCAGCAACAGTGGCGTAGCTACGTGGGGCCTGAGGGGGCCCGGGCCCCCGCAGATTCGCCCCTGGCCCCCTGCCGACAACCCCCCTCCCGCCACCAACCCTCCCCCACATCGCCGCCAGCCCCGCTACCGCATGATTTACCTTGATTGCTGGCGGGGATGCCCAAACCCCGCCAGCCAAGAGTGTTCTTCAGCACTGGAGTTAGTAAACTCCGGCGCCTTCATTCAAGAAAGTTCGTCTGAAGGATCAGCTGGTTTTGATGCCTTACGTCCTGCACCGTGCATGTAGCCCCGTGCAGGACGTAAATGCGTCAAAACCAGCTGATCCTTCAGACGAACTTCCTTGAATGAAGGCGCCGGAGTTTACTAACTCCAGCGCTGAAGAACACACTTGGCTGGCGGGGTTTGGGCATCCCCGCCAGCAATCAAGGTAAATCATGCGGTAGCGGGGCTGGCGGCGATGGTGGGGGAGGGTTGGTGGCGGGAGGGGGGGTAGTTTAAGAGTGTCGGCGCGATCGAGCAGGGGAGGCGGCTTAACAGTGCCCCCCACATCTCAGGCTCTGGCCCCCCCTCCTGGCAAGGTCTGGCTACGCCCCTGGTCAGCAGTATTAAGAAAGAAATATATGAGCAGTTAATGAAAGTCAGACTTATTTTCCTGGTGTCACTGGCTGTGAAATTAAGTGTTTCTTTGCTTACTGTACTCTAGGTAGATATAGAGAATAACAGCAAATTAATTACTCAAAAAGGGAGCACTTTCTGATAGAAAAGCAAGATAGTACCCCTTTTCAAGTGAGCAATCTGCCAAAATTATCAGAACTATTGAAAGAATAAGTTCCAATCAGTTTTCTATAGAGTAAAAAAAATTAAATTTTTGTTAATAAAGCATGAATATTTTAGTTACACTCATAGTAGTTAGAGTAAACAGGTCAGCAGTATTAAGAAAAAATTATATGAGTAGTTCCTGAAAGTCAGACTTAAATTCCTTAAATGACTGTCAGTGAATTTATGTGATTCCTTGCTTACTATATTCTAGGCAGATGTAGAGAATAACAGCAAATTAATTACTCAAAAAGGGAGCACTTTCTGATAGAAAAGCAAGATAGTACCCCCTTTCAAGTGAGCAATCTGCCAAAAATATTAGAACTATTGAAAAGAATAAGTTCAAATCAGTTATCTATAAAGATAAATAAAATTAAATTAAAGAAAATAAAGCATGAATATTTAGTTACACTCATAGTTGTTAGAGTAAACAGGTCAGCAGTATTAAGAAAGAAATATATGAGCAGTTAATGAAAGTCAGACTTATTTTCCTGGTGTCAATGGCTGTGAAATTAAGTGTATCTTTGCTTACTGTATTCTACGTAGATAGAGAATAACAGCAAATTAATTACTCAAAAAGGGAGCACTTTCTGATAGAAAAGCAAGATAGTACCCCTTTTCAAGTGAGCAATCTGCCAAAATTATCAGAACTATTGAAAAGAATAAGTTCAAATCAGTTTTCTATAGAGTAAAAAAAATAAATTTTAGGAAATAAAGCATGGATATTTTAGTTACACTGATAAATGTTAGAGTAAACAGGTCAGCAGTATTAAGAAAAAATATATGAGGAGTTAAAGAAAGTCAGACGTCTTTTCCTGGTGTCAATGGCTGTGAAATTAAGTGTATCTTTGCTTACTGTATTCTATGTAGATATAGAGAATAACAGCAAATTAATTACTCAAAAAGGGAGCACTTTCTAATAGAAAAAAAAGATAGTACCCCTTTTCAAGTGAGCAATCTGCCAAAATTATTAGAACTATTGAAAAGAATAAGTTCAAATCAGTTTTCTGTAGAGCAAAAAAATAAATTTTAGGAAATAAAGCATGAATAGTTGTTAGAGTAAACAGGTCAGCAGTACTAAGAAAAATTATATAAAGAGTTCCTGAAATTCAGACTTCAATTCCTTAAGAGACGGTGAACTTATTTCTTTGCTTACTGTATTTCAGCTAGATATAGAGAATAACAGCATATCAATTACTCAAAAAGGGTGCACTTTCCAATAGAAAAAAAAAGATAGTACCCCTTTTCAAGTGAGCAATCTGCCAAAATTATCAGAACTATTGAAAAGAATAAGTTCAAATCAGTTATCTATAGAGCAAAGAAAATTAATTTAAAAGAAATAAAGCATGAACATTTTAGTCACACTCATAACTTTGAAAGATCTGAGGACGGTGTTAGCGGTTGTCCCTATAAATGTCTGTGATTGGAATTCTGATAAAGGGAATGTAAAATATTTTTATCAGTTTTTCTAATGAATTATCTTGTGGAAGGGATAGCATAGGGATGAACAATTATACATTATTGTTACCTGGGTGAGTTAGTGCAAAAAAGTACTAAGATTAGAGATAGACTGAATTTTAAGAGCTGTTGTATTAGGTAAATGGTAGGGTTTTCCTTCTTTTCATTTATTAAAGCTTAGTGTAGTAGGTATTCAGGTTCTGGGTTCCTGCTTCCTGGCAAAAATTTAAAAAACTACTGAGGTGGTTGAACAAAACAGGAGGGCGATACCAGAATAACAAGTGCACCAATGTCAAGAAAGACCAAAGGTTTTGCATGCAAGAAAGTTCAGCAAAATACAGCTAAGTACATGCATCACAGTCTACAACTGTTCAGGGACACTATATTTAGAATTATATATTTACCTGGAAATTGATGCGTTTGCTCATTATAAAGTGGGGAAATTTGATCCCTGAAAAAGAAAAGTGACACAAAGAATCAATTCTTTGATGGGATTATTAGTTGAAATAAATTCTAAGTAACAAAATAATTTAGCAGCATTTATACTTATCTGATAGATTTTGATGAAGGCTTGGATAAATGAAGATTAGTAGTTGGAGGTAGACATGTTGTCTACAATTTAAAGGAAAAGTTGCAGTTTACATTTGCTTATTCTTATAATACAATATAAAACTGTTTGCATTTTGGAATTTGTATTTATATATGATTGAACATATAAATATTACGTTTTAAATACAGCTGTTTATTAAAAGAGAAACTATTTATTGCAAGTATTTAAAGAACCCATCTGGTGCAATAAATTATTTCAATTTAATTCATTATTTAGTGTGCAACATTGTTATTATTACAATTCTGAACATCAAGGGAAATTCGACTAACATTCAAAGTTTCACACTCTATAGTTAAAAGAATTTCTAAATTTTTCTGTAAAACTTCACAATGGTGAGTGTGGGCGTGGGGAACCCCTGAACCGTGATCGGAACATCCAATCACCCTATTTGCACCTCATCATTTGTAGGAGTTGTACATTACACACATAGTTGTTAGAATAAACAGATCAGTAGTATTAAGAAAAAATTATATGAGGAGTACCTGAAAGTCAGTCTTAAATTCCTTAAGAGTCCGTCTTTGAATTTAAGTGCTTCTCTGCTTAATGTATTCTAGGTAGATCTAGAGAATAACAGCTGTGAGGAAATGCAGAAGGGCTGCTAGTCCTCCACAGTACCTGGTGGGAGCACTGGGCACCTAGAGCAGAGGCCCTGAGTGGATCGGAGTGGACCTGGGAGTCACCCCGGAGAAGGCTGTAAAGGATATGCAGATGAGCTGCAAGTCCTCCACAGCACCTGAAAGGCAGCCGGTGGTAGAGCTGGGCACCTCTCAGCTAAGGAAAAGGCTTACCAGGGGTTAGGTCGAAGCCAGCATTCCTCCCCCTGAGGGTCGACTAATCCTAGCCAAAAAGCACCTGGAAACTCTGGCACCTGGAGTGAGGGCCCTAGGAAGATCAGGGTGGACCTGGGAGTCACCCCGGATACAGCTGTGAGGAAATGCAGAAGGACTGCAAGTCCTCCACAGCACCTGGTGGGAGGAGCGCTGGGCACCTAGAGCGGAGGCCCTGAGTGGATCAGAGAAGTCCTGGGAGTCACCCCGGAGAAGACTGTAAAGGATATGCAGATGACCTGCATGTCCTCCACAGCACCAGAAAGGCAGCCGGGTGTAGAGCTGGGCACCTCTCAGCTGAGGAAAAGGCTTACCAGGGGTTAGGCCAAAGCCAGCATTCCTCCCCCTGAGGGTCGCCTAATCCTAGCCAAAAAGCACCTGGAAACTCTGGCACCTGGAGCGAGGGCCTTAGGAAGATCGGGGTGGATTTGGGAGTCACCCCGGATACAGCTGTGAGGAAATGCAGAAGGGCTGCAAGTCCTCCACAGCACCTGGTGGGAGCGCTGGGCACCTAGAGCGGAGGCCCTGAGTGGATCGGAGTGGACCTGGGAGTCAACCTGGAGAAGGCGGTAAAGGATATGCAGATGAGCTGCAAGTCTTCCACAGACTTATTTTCCAGGTGTCAATGGCGGTGAAATTAATTGTATCTTTGCTTACTGTATTCTATGTAGATCTAGAGAATAACAGCAAATTAATTACTCAAAAAGGGAGCACTTTCTGATAGACAGGAAAGATAGTACCCCTTTTCAGGTGAGCAATCTGCCCAAATTATCAGAACTATTGAAAAGAATAAGTTCAAATCAGTTTTCTATAGAGTAAACAAAATTAAATTAAAGGAAAAAAAGCATGAACATTTTAGATACACTCATAACTTTGAAAGATATGATGAAAGTGAAGAGAAAATATATAATAACCATTTGCTTTTATTTTCATGACAGATCTGGGTGGACTAGTTTTCCATAGTGTAAAAAAGTCAAATTTTAGGAAATAAAGGATGAATATTTAGTTACACTCATAGTTGTTAGAGAGGTCAGCAGTATTAAGAAAAATTATATGAGTAGTACCTGAAAGTCAGACTTAAATTCCTTAAATGATTGTCAGTGAATTTAAGTGTTTCTTTGCTTACTGTATTCTAGGCAGATGTAGAGAATAACAGCAAATTAATTACTCAAAAGGGAGCACTTTCCATAGAAAAGAAAGATAGTACCCCTTTTCAAGTGAGCAATCTGCCAAAATTATCAGAACTATTGAAAGAATAAGTTCCAATCAGTTTTCTATAGAGTAAAAAAAATTAAATTTTTGTTAATAAAGCATGAATATTTTAGTTACAGTCATAGTAGTTAGAGTAAACAGGTCAGCAGTATTAAGAAAAAAATATATGAGCACTTAATGAAAGTCAGACTTGGCTGTGAAATTAAGTGTATCTTTGCTTACTGTATTCTACGTAGATATAGGGAATAACAGCAAATAAATTACTCAAAAAGGGAGCACTTTCTGATAGAAAAAAAAGATTGTACCCCTTTTAAAGTGAGCAATCTGCCAAAATTACTACAACTATTGAAAAGAATAAGTTCAAATCAGTTATCTATAAAGAAAAATAAAATTAAATTAAAGAAAATAAAGCATGAATATTTAGTTACACTCATTGTAGTTAGAGTAAACAGGTCAGCAGTATTAAGAAAAAATTATATGAGTAGTTCCTGAAAGTCAGACTTAAATTCCTTAAATGACTGTCAGTGAATTTATGTGATTCCTTGCTTACTGTATTCTAGGCAGATGTAGAGAATAACAGCAAATTAATTACTCAAAAAGGGAGCACTTTCTGATAGAAAAGCAAGATAGTACCCCCTTTCAAGTGAGCAATCTGCCAAAAATATTAGAACTATTGAAAAGAATAAGTTCAAATCAGTTATCTATAAAGAAAAATTAAATTAAATTAAAGAAAATAAAGAATGAATATTTAGTTACACTCATAGTTGTTAGAGTAAACAGGTCAGCAACAGTGGCGTAGCTACGTGGGGCCTGAGGGGGCCCGGGCCCCCGCAGATTCGCCCCTGGCCCCCTGCCGACAACCCCCCTCCCGCCACCAACCCTCCCCCACATCGCCGCCAGCCCCGCTACCGCATGATTTACCTTGATTGCTGGCGGGGATGCCCAAACCCCGCCAGCCAAGAGTGTTCTTCAGCACTGGAGTTAGTAAACTCCGGCGCCTTCATTCAAGAAAGTTCGTCTGAAGGATCAGCTGGTTTTGATGCCTTACGTCCTGCACCGTGCATGTAGCCCCGTGCAGGACGTAAATGCGTCAAAACCAGCTGATCCTTCAGACGAACTTCCTTGAATGAAGGCGCCGGAGTTTACTAACTCCAGCGCTGAAGAACACACTTGGCTGGCGGGGTTTGGGCATCCCCGCCAGCAATCAAGGTAAATCATGCGGTAGCGGGGCTGGCGGCGATGGTGGGGGAGGGTTGGTGGCGGGAGGGGGGGTAGTTTAAGAGTGTCGGCGCGATCGAGCAGGGGAGGCGGCTTAACAGTGCCCCCCACATCTCAGGCTCTGGCCCCCCCTCCTGGCAAGGTCTGGCTACGCCCCTGGTCAGCAGTATTAAGAAAGAAATATATGAGCAGTTAATGAAAGTCAGACTTATTTTCCTGGTGTCACTGGCTGTGAAATTAAGTGTTTCTTTGCTTACTGTACTCTAGGTAGATATAGAGAATAACAGCAAATTAATTACTCAAAAAGGGAGCACTTTCTGATAGAAAAGCAAGATAGTACCCCTTTTCAAGTGAGCAATCTGCCAAAATTATCAGAACTATTGAAAGAATAAGTTCCAATCAGTTTTCTATAGAGTAAAAAAAATTAAATTTTTGTTAATAAAGCATGAATATTTTAGTTACACTCATAGTAGTTAGAGTAAACAGGTCAGCAGTATTAAGAAAAAATTATATGAGTAGTTCCTGAAAGTCAGACTTAAATTCCTTAAATGACTGTCAGTGAATTTATGTGATTCCTTGCTTACTATATTCTAGGCAGATGTAGAGAATAACAGCAAATTAATTACTCAAAAAGGGAGCACTTTCTGATAGAAAAGCAAGATAGTACCCCCTTTCAAGTGAGCAATCTGCCAAAAATATTAGAACTATTGAAAAGAATAAGTTCAAATCAGTTATCTATAAAGATAAATAAAATTAAATTAAAGAAAATAAAGCATGAATATTTAGTTACACTCATAGTTGTTAGAGTAAACAGGTCAGCAGTATTAAGAAAGAAATATATGAGCAGTTAATGAAAGTCAGACTTATTTTCCTGGTGTCAATGGCTGTGAAATTAAGTGTATCTTTGCTTACTGTATTCTACGTAGATAGAGAATAACAGCAAATTAATTACTCAAAAAGGGAGCACTTTCTGATAGAAAAGCAAGATAGTACCCCTTTTCAAGTGAGCAATCTGCCAAAATTATCAGAACTATTGAAAAGAATAAGTTCAAATCAGTTTTCTATAGAGTAAAAAAAATAAATTTTAGGAAATAAAGCATGGATATTTTAGTTACACTGATAAATGTTAGAGTAAACAGGTCAGCAGTATTAAGAAAAAATATATGAGGAGTTAAAGAAAGTCAGACGTCTTTTCCTGGTGTCAATGGCTGTGAAATTAAGTGTATCTTTGCTTACTGTATTCTAGGTAGATATAGAGAATAACAGCAAATTAATTACTCAAAAAGGGAGCACTTTCTGATAGAAAAGCAAGATAGTACCCCCTTTCAAGTGAGCAATCTGCCAAAAATATTAGAACTATTGAAAAGAATAAGTTAAAATTAATTTTCTATAGAGTAAAAAAAAATAAATTTTAGGAAATAAAGCATGAATATTTTAGTTACACTCATAGTTGTTAGAGTAAACAGGTGAGCAGTATAAAGAAAAAAAACTTGAGGAGTTAATGAAAGTTAGACTTATTTTCCTGGTGTCACTGGCTGTGAAATTAAGTGTTTCTTTGCTTACTGTATTCTAGGTAGATATAGAGAATAACAGCAAATTAATTACTCAAAAAGGGAGCACTTTCTGATAGAAAAGCAAGATAGTACCACCTTTCAAGTGAGCAATCTGCCAAAAATATTAGAACTATTGAAAAGAATAAGTTAAAATTAATTTTCTATAGAGTAAAAAAAAATAAATTTTAGGAAATAAAGCATGAATATTTTAGTTACACTCATAGTTGTTAGAGTAAACAGGTGAGCAGTATAAAGAAAAAAAACTTGAGGAGTTAATGAAAGTTAGACTTATTTTCCTGGTGTCACTGGCTGTGAAATTAAGTGTTTCTTTGCTTACTGTATTCTAGGTAGATATAGAGAATAACAGCAAATTAATTACTCAAAAAGTGAGCACTTTCTGATAGAAAAGCAAGATAGTACCCCTTTTCAAGTGAGCAATCTGCTAAAAATATCAGAACTATTGAAAAGAATAAGTTCAAATCAGTTTTCTATAGAGTAAAAAAAATAAATTTTAGGAAATAAAGCATGAATATTTAGTTACACTCATAATTGTTAGAGTAAACAGGTGAGCAGTATTAAGAAAAAATATATGAGGAGTTAAAGAAAGTCAGACGTCTTTTCCTGGTGTCAATGGCTGTGAAATTAAGTGTTTCTTTGCTTACTGTATTCTACGTGGATAGAGAATAACAGCAAATTAATTACTCAAAAAGGGGGCACTTTCTGGTAGAAAAGCTAGATAGTACCCCTTTTAAAGTGAGCAATCTGCCAAAATTACTACAACTATTGAAAAGAATAAGTTCAAATCAGTTATCTATAAAGAAAAATAAAATTAAATTTTAGGAAATAAAGCATGAATATTTAGTTACACTCATAGTTGTTAGAGTAAACAGGTGAGCAGTATAAAGAAAAAAAATATGAGGAGTTAAAGAAAGTCAGACTTATTTTCCTGGTGTCAATGGCTGTGAAATTAAGTGTATCTTTGCTTACTGTATTCTATGTAGATATAGAGAATAACAGCAAATTAATTACTCAAAAAGGGAGCACTTTCTAATAGAAAAAAAAGATAGTACCCCTTTTCAAGTGAGCAATCTGCCAAAATTATTAGAACTATTGAAAAGAATAAGTTCAAATCAGTTTTCTGTAGAGTAAAAAAATAAATTTTAGGAAATAAAGCATGAATAGTTGTTAGAGTAAACAGGTCAGCAGTACTAAGAAAAAATTATATAAAGAGTTCCTGAAATTCAGACTTCAATTCCTTAAGAGACGGTGAACTTATTTCTTTGCTTACTGTATTTCAGCTAGATATAGAGAATAACAGCAAATCAATTACTCAAAAAGGGTGCACTTTCCAATAGAAAAAAAAAGATAGTACCCCTTTTCAAGTGAGCAATCTGCCAAAATTATCAGAACTATTGAAAAGAATAAGTTCAAATCAGTTATCTAAAGAGCAAAGAAAATTAATTTAAAAGAAATAAAGCATGAACATTTTAATCACACTCATAACTTTGAAAGATCTGAGGACGGTGTTAGCGGTTGTCCCTATAAATGTCTGTGATTGGAATTCTGATAAAGGGAATGTAAAATATTTTTATCAGTTTTTCTAATGAATTATCTTGTGGAAGGGATAGCATAGGGATGAACAATTATACATTATTGTTACCTGGGTGAGTTAGTGCAAAAAAGGACTAAGATTAGAGATAGACTGAATTTTAAGAGCTGTTGTATTAGGTAAATGGTAGGGTTTTCCTTCTTTTCATTTATTAAAGCTTAGTGTAGTAGGTATTCAGGTTCTGGGTTCCTGCTTCCTGGCAAAAATTTAAAAAACTACTGAGGTGGTTGAACAAAACAGGAGGGCGATACCAGAATAACAAGTGCACCAATGTCAAGAAAGACCAAAGGTTTTGCATGCAAGAAAGTTCAGCAAAATACAGCTAAGTACATGCATCACAGTCTACAACTGTTCAGGGACACTACATTTAGAATTATATATTTACCTGGAAATTGATGCGTTTGCTCATTTTAAAGTGGGGAAGTTTGATCCCTGAAAAAGAAAAGTGACACAAAGAATCAATTCTTTGATGGGATTATTAGTTGAAATAAATTCTAAGTAACAACATAATTAAGCAGCATTTATACTTATCTGATAGATTTTGATGAAGGCTTGGATAAATGAAGATTAGTAGTTGGAGATAGACATGTTGTCTACAATTTAAAGGAAAAGTTGCAGTTTACATTTGCTTATTCTTATAATACAATATAAAACTGTTTGCATTTTGGAATTTGTATTTATATATGATTGAACATATAAATATTACGTTTTAAATACAGCTGTTTATTAAAAGAGAAACTATTTATTGCAAGTATTTAAAGAACCCATCTGGTGCAATAAATTATTTCAATTTAATTCATTATTTAGTGTGCAACATTGTTATTATTACAATTCTGAACATCAAGGGAAATTCGACTAACATTCAAAGTTGCACACTCTATAGTTAAAAGAATTTCTAAATTTTTCTGTAAAACTTCACAATGGTGAGTGTGGGTGTGGGGAACCCCTGAACCGTGATCGGAACATCCAATCATCCTATTTGCACCTCATCATTTGTAGGAGTTGTACATTACACTCATAGTTGTTAGAATAAACAGATCAGTAGTATTAAGAAAAAATTATATGAGGAGTACCTGAAAGTCAGTCTTAATTCCTTAAGAGTCCGTCTTTGAATTTAAGTGCTTCTCTGCTTAATGTATTCTAGGTAGATCTAGAGAATAACAGCTGTGAGGAAATGCAGAAGGGCTGCTAGTCCTCCACAGTACCTGGTGGGAGCGCTGGGAACCTAGAGCAGAGGCCCTGAGTGGATCGGAGTGGACCTGGGAGTCACCGCGGAGAAGGCTGTAAAGGATATGCAGATGAGCTGCAAGTCCTCCACAGCACCTGAAAGGCAGCCGGTGGTAGAGCTGGGCACCTCTCAGCTAAGGAAAAGGCTTACCAGGGGTTAGGTCGAAGCCAGCATTCCTCCCCCTGAGGGTCGACTAATCCTAGCCAAAAAGCACATGGAAACTCTGGCACCTGGAGCGAGGGCCCTAGGAAGATCAGGGTGGACCTGGGAGTCACCCTGGATACAGCTGTGAGGAAATGCAGAAGGACTGCAAGTCCTCCACAGCACCTGGTGGGAGGAGCGCTGGGCACCTAGAGCGGAGGCCCTGGGTGGATCAGAGAAGTCCTGGGAGTCACCCCGGAGAAGACTGTAAAGGATATGCAGATGACCTGCAAGTCCTCCACAGCACCAGAAAGGCAGCCGGGTGTAGAGCTGGGCACCTCTCAGCTGAGGAAAAGGCTTACCAGGGGTTAGGCCAAAGCCAGCATTCCTCCCCCTGAGGGTCGCCTAATCCTAGCCAAAAAGCACCTGGAAACTCTGGCACCTGGAGCGAGGGCCCTAGGAAGATCGGGGTGGATTTGGGAGTCACCCCGGATACAGCTGTGAGGAAATGCAGAAGGGCTGCAAGTCCTCCACAGCACCTGGTGGGAGCGCTGGGCACCTAGAGCGGAGGCCCTGAGTGGATCGGAGTGGACCTGGGAGTCAACCTGGAGAAGGCGGTAAAGGATATGCAGATGAGCTGCAAGTCTTCCACAGACTTATTTTCCAGGTGTCAATGGCGGTGAAATTAAGTGTATCTTTGCTTACTGTATTCTATGTAGATCTAGAGAATAACAGCAAATTAATTACTCAAAAAGGGAGCACTTTCTGATAGACAGGAAAGATAGTACCCCTTTTCAGGTGAGCAATCTGCCCAAATTATCAGAACTATTGAAAAGAATAAGTTCAAATCAGTTTTCTATAGAGTAAACAAAATTAAATTAAAGGAAAAAAAGCATGAACATTTTAGATACACTCATAACTTTGAAAGATATGATGAAAGTGAAGAGAAAATATATAATAACCATTTGCTTTTATTTTCATGACAGATCTGGGTGGACTAGTTTTCCATAGTGTAAAAAAGTCAAATTTTAGGAAATAAGGAAGCCCTCACAGTTAAGCTGTGAGGGTGTTAACATTGGCTGAAGCCAAGGCAGCCAGAATAAGTAAAGAAAGGGGGGGGGGGGGGGTTGCAGGAGGGAGTAAGTTTAGAAGTAGTTAGTGGTGAGGTTAGCAACAGGAAAGGGAGGAAGGGCATTGGGTAGGAAAACAGGGATAGGATTGGCTGAAAGGGAAGTGTTAGGATAGGGTGAAGATTTGGAGCTTAGAAGTAGTTTTTAGTTAGGTAGGAGAGGGTTAGGGTGAGTAGAAGGGAGTTTAAAGAGAATTTTGAGGGGAAAAGTGGCAAAAAACGAAAGAATTTCTTGGTTACCTGAGGTGGGGGAGGCTGGTGCTTTGTATTTGCGTCGAAGAAAACATCGCGGCGGCACTTCCGGTTTCGCGGAGGTGAGGGGGGTTGGGAAACGGAGCGCTTTTATTTTTATTTTAATGAGTTGGCGGTTTGGTGACTGAGGGACGGAAAAGTGGGATTTGAGAGGTGTTTGTGACAGGGAGGGGGCGGGTGAGTGAAACGAGGGTTTTTGAGTGCACTTCCGGTTTCGCGGAGGTGGGGGGGGAAGAAAACGGAGGCGAATTGGGAGTTTATTTGGCGTTATTGAAGGGTAATGCGGCGGTTTTAATTGCGAGTGTGGGGTTGTGTGAAGGAAGAGTGACGGGTGTGTTACGTTGAGGGGTGGGTGAGGACACGTGTGTGAGCGGGGTGTCAGTGGGAAATGGCGATATGAGGGGCTGGATGGTTTGAGGATGTCAGTGAGGTGTTTTACAGAGTAAGAAAGTGGGAAATCGGAAGGTAATAGGGGAGGAAGTTTGTGAGAGGAATTTTGGATGGATTAAAGCGTTTTGACAGACTTTTGGGAAGTTGGTGAAGTTTTAAGGTTGGGGTTATCTAAAGGGGTGGCTGAATTGTGGGTTATTAGGGGGGTTGGGTTTTTTCTTTTGGGTGGAAAGTTGTGGAGATATTAGTTTAATCAAAAGGGTGTTTGTTTGGGGGAATTGGGACTGGGGTGTTTTGGGGTGAGTGAACTGGGGTAATTAAAAAAAAATAAAATAAAATAAAAACTGTGGAGAATGGGGTCCAAAAAGATTGGTAAGGGTGGTGGTAAAGCGAAGGAAAAGAAAAAACATGGTATGAATTTGTCTGAAAGGGTGAGTGTTGGTGAGGACAGGGGGAATGTTGGGAGAGTGGTAGATGGTGATGAAGAGGTGGGTGGTGGACAAAGGGTTGATATGGGATGTCAGGTGGGTTTGAATATGGAACAGGAGAGGGCTTATTGGGTGGAAGTTGATACTTCAATTGGTGACCTGGTTGGTGGTATTCAGATGCGAGATGATGTTCCAGTGCAGAATGCTGATGTGGAGGATCCTTTGGAGGGGCCTTCCTCGAGGAGCAGGTCCAAAAGGGTGACGGGGAAGTGTTTGAGGAAGAAGTTGAGGAATAAAAAATTTTTACGTAATTTGTGTCATGTCGTTAGGCGGCTGGATAGTGAAAAACGGCAGAGGAGGGGTGGGACTGGAGACCCGATGCAGGTGTGGGAATCTTCAGATTCGTGGGATTCATCAGGGTCTTCTTCATCTTCTTCTGAAGAAGAGGATGGAGGGAATGGTTTACAAGTTTCGGGAGACACTCAGTTGCCTGGTGTGTTGGTCGGTTCTAGGATGGGGCATACGTTATGTAGTATTGCACCTTTAGATTGTTATATAACATTAAAGTGGAGGCAGAGAATTTTAAAGGGCAAATATATAGATTTATTTGCTTTATTGGCGCGGGATAAGGAGGGTAATACAGGAAAGGATGGAGGAAAAGAAGAGGGAAAGAAAAAAAGAGGGAGAGTTACAAAGACGATTATGAATTGGTTGTTAAGTTTTCATGTATTTGTAAGTGTTCTTGGGGCGCAGAAACCGGCATTGTATCCGGGTTTATTGAGATATGGTGATTTAATATTGAGAGCTTATAAATTGTATGGAGGTTGGGCCTGGGTTAATTATGATGAGCAGTTTAGACGAAGTTTGGCAAAGGACAAATCTGAAAATTGGGGTGTGAGAGATGTTGATTTGTGGATTGCTAATTTTACACCTGCGGTTAACCCCCCCTTTCGTTCGGGAGCCTCTGCCGGATTTCCTGGGTACGGTAGTGGCTCAGTGGGAAATACCGGGGGAATGGGCATGGTCCGAGCAGGGAGTTTTGGAATGGCAGGAGGAGGAAGTGCTGGGACAAGCGGATTGGGGGGAAAAGGGAACGGCCCAGGTAATGCTTGTTTCCAATTTAATGCAGGACGATGTAATAGGCCGGCCTGCAGATTCCGGCACTGTTGCAGTGTCTGTCAAGGACTACACCCGGTGTTTAAATGTCCCAGAGGGTTGGGGGGGCGGGGTAGGGCAGGGCGAGGTGGAAATATGGGAGGCACAGGTTTGGGCTGGCAAGGCTCCTTCTCCTATTAATTTATCGGCTTTAAAACATTGGCTGGATCGGTACCCGTGTGGTGGAGATGCGTATTTGTGGTGGGTCGGTTTTTTTTTTTTTTAGAAGGTTTTCAGATCCCATTTGATGGACCGGTGTTGGATCATAAGTGTAAGAATTCAGTATCTGTGATTCAGCATGCGGAAGTGGTTCGGAAGAAGTTGAGGAAGGAGTTGAATCTTGGGTGGATAGCGGGGCCGTTTGTTGACCTGCCGATGAAAAATCTAGTTGTGTCTTCATTGGGTGTGATACCGAAAAAAGAGCCGGGGACGTACAGGTTGATTCATAATTTGTCATATCCGGTAGGTTCTGGTGTAAATAGTTTTATTGATCCAGAATTGTGTACAGTCCAATATGCCAGTTTTGAGCAGGCGGTGGATTTGTTGAGGAATTTAGGAAAAGGTGCTTTGATGGAAAAGCGGATATTGAAGCAGCTTTCCGTTTATTGCCGGTACACCCTACAGCTTTTAGGTTGCTGGGATTTAAATTTGAAGGAAAATTTTATTTTGATAAATGTATAGGAAAAATTGTGGCTTTGCGTCAGGAGATTTGATAGGGTATGCATTAAGAAAAAGTTGAAGTTGAAGGAGATTCAGTCGTTGTTGGGGCATTTTTAATTTTGCAACAAGGGTGATTCCTATGGGACGAGTTTTCTCGAGACGTTTGGCTTTGTTAACAGTGGGTTTGAGGAAGACGCATTTTAGAGTGCGTTTAACACAGGCAGTACGAGCGGATTTGCAAATTTGGAGAGAATTTTTGTCAGTATTTAATGGAATTTGTGTGTGGCAAGAGGTATTGGTCTCCAATGTGGATTTGCAATTATTCACAGATGCGTCGGGTGAAATTGGATTTGGGATTTATTTTGGAGGGGCATGGTGTGCAGAAGAGTGGCCTCAATGGTGGAGAGAGATGGGTTTGTGTAAGAATATAGCTTTGTTGGAATTATTTCCAATTTGGGTGGCTTTGTGTTTATGGGAACAGAGGTTGTGTAACAGGAGGATTGCCTTGTATTCTGACAACATGTCGGTAGTATGGGCAATCAATAAGCAGTATTCGCGTTGTCCGCTGTTAGTTGAGCTGTTGAGATTGATTGTTTTAAAATGTTTGCAATTAAATTTATGGCTAACAGCAAGACATGTGTCTGGTGTTTGTAATGAGATTGCTGATGCTTTATCTCGTTTACAGTTACATCGTTTCAGAGCTTTGGCTCTGTCAGCAGATTGGGAGCCTACACGGATGTCAGAAGATTTGTGGCACAATTTTTAGGAGGTTGTGAGGCGCTGTTGATGAGTGCATTAGCTCCAAATACTGGGAAGGCTTATGGAGTTGGATGGAGGAGATTCTTAGCATTCTGGGCAGACAGAGGTTGGGATTTGGTTTTCCCAATTTGTGAAGAGAGGATGGTCCGGCTTATTGCTTTTGCAGTGGATAGTAAATGGTCGTTTGGGATGGTATCTCAGACGATGGCTGCAATAGCATTTGTTTCAAAATTGTTGGGTTGGGCGGATCCAGCTGGGAAATATTTGATCCGGAAGTTGTTGTGTGGTTTTTCCAGAGTACACAAGAAATCACGGATAAAGAGGGTGAGGAAGCCGTTATTTTATGCACAAGTTGTGCAGTTGTGCAAAGTTTTAACAAAAGTTTGTTTATCAAAATATGAAACACTGTTATTTCAGGTGGCTTTTGTGGTAGCCTTTTTTGCAGCTTGCAGAGTTGGGGAGTTGGTAGTTTCCTCAACGCGAGCTATGGAAGAGGAGGGTTTGAGAAGAAATGAAGTGATTGTTAATAAGGGGCTGTTGCGCATATATTTGCGGAAGTCCAAAACAGACCAAGAGGGAAAAGGCATTTGGATTAGTTTGCGAGCGGCTAAGAGTTTGGAATTTTGTCCAGTGCAAGGTGCATTAGATTACAATGGTGTAAGGCCGGTGGGTTGGGGATGTTTGGTTGGTCCATAGCAATGGTATGCCTTTAACGAGGTATTAATTTGCAGCAGTGATGAAGAAAGGTTTGAGTTATATGGGCTTAGAGCCGAAGGAATATGGGACACGCTCATTTCGAATTGGTGCTGCTTCCAATGTAGCCCTGGAAGGGGGTTCGGTGGCTTTAATTCAGCGGGTGGAGAGATGGCGGTCTAATAGATATAAAGGATATATTCGTGATAAAAAATGAAAATGTTTATGCTAATTGTTCTAGTTTCTTTTGCAGATGTATTGCCTCCGGACATATGTGTATGGATCTGCGGACATTCATATGTCTTTTGGGCACACAAGCATGCTTTGGAATCAAAGTGGGGATCCAACCTGGGATTGGTGGAATTCGGTATTCGAATCCGCTGGTTGGCCATACGAGGAATGACTTGGAAGCAGTTGTTGCCAGCATTACTGCAAGCTCGGCGATTCTCTTCTCCAGTTTTAATTTGTATTCATTTGGGGTGAAATGATTTATGTGTGGTAAAGGGAGTTGAGTTAATTCGTGTAATGAAAGCAGAATTATTGGAGGTGATGAGTTATTTTCCAGAAGCATTGATTGTATGGTCACAGATTATTCCCAGAAGAGTGTGGAGGGGGGCAGTTAATCCAAAAGGAATTGAGCGTTTGAGGCGCAGGGTGAATTGGGAAGTGTCAAAATTTATGGGGAGAATGGGGGTTTGGTGTTAGCACATGACCTGATCTCTTCGGATTGTGCAGGTTTGTATAGGCAGGATGGAGTTCATCTGTCCGATATTGGAACTGATATCTTTTTGAGTGCACTCCAAGATTTGTTGGAGGATTGCTTAAAGAAGGATTTGGCGGCAGCTTTGGTTATGGGGGAGCGGTGACAAGATGGAGTCTGTCACCGCTTGTGGCCTGGATGAGGGGTTTAAGAGGCACCAGAAGCGGTTAAATGAATATTATGAAATATATGAAATGGAAATGAACTCGTGGGCGGAACCGCCATGAGTAAGAGGTGGCTTGACGGTACCGTAAGTCACATGGGGGGAGGGGGGTAAGGTGGGAAGAAAGTGAGCCAGTTCGTTACCGAAGGGCTTAACATTATTATTAATCACACTGTGAAGTGGGGAGAAAGTGAGCCAGTTCGTTACCGAAGGGCTTAACATTATTATTAATCACACTGTGAAGTGGGGAGAAAGTGAGCCAGTTCGTTACCGAAGGGCTTAACATTATTAACCGCATTTGTGAAGTTAACCTGGTGGAAAGAATGATATGTTACTAAGTTGATGTTAAGTAAATGAATTTTATTAATATTTAAAAATAAAGCTGCAGCCAAATTTTATTCCAAAAAGAAAAATGTTGTTTGAGTTATTTAAGTTTTAAGTATGTGTTAAGAGCTGCCTGAAGTGCGAATGACAATGTTAGGAAGCCCTCACAGTTAAGCTGTGAGGGTGTTAACATTGGCTGAAGCCAAGGCAGCCAGAATAAGTAAAGAAAGGGGGGGGGGGTTGCAGGAGGGAGTAAGTTTAGAAGTAGTTAGTGGTGAGGTTAGCAACAGGAAAGGGAGGAAGGGGATTGGGTAGGAAAACAGGGATAGGATTGGCTGAAAGGGAAGTGTTAGGATAGGGTGAAGATTTGGAGCTTAGAAGTAGTTTTTAGTTAGGTAGGAGAGGGTTAGGGTGAGTAGAAGGGAGTTTAAAGACCCATCCCAGCCCGCCCTTGGTGTGGGGAGTGTGTGGTGGAGACAGAGGTTTTGAGAAGTTTAGGGAAAGTGGGGAGGATTTGGGGGTATATGGGTAGCAGCTTTTACATGAAAGGGGTGCCTGGATGAGGGGTTTAAGAGGCACCAGAAGCGGTTAAATGAATATTATGAAATATATGAAATGGAAATGAACTCGTGGGCGGAACCGCCATGAGTAAGAGGTGGCTTGACGGTACCGTAAGTCACATGGGGGGAGGGGGGTAAGGTGGGAAGAAAGTGAGCCAGTTCGTTACCGAAGGGCTTAACATTATTATTAATCACACTGTGAAGTGGGGAGAAAGTGAGCCAGTTCGTTACCGAAGGGCTTAACATTATTATTAATCACACTGTGAAGTGGGGAGAAAGTGAGCCAGTTCGTTACCGAAGGGCTTAACATTATTAACCGCATTTGTGAAGTTAACCTGGTGGAAAGAATGATATGTTACTAAGTTGATGTTAAGTAAATGAATTTTATTAATATTTAAAAATAAAGCTGCAGCCAAATTTTATTCCAAAAAGAAAAATGTTGTTTGAGTTATTTAAGTTTTAAGTATGTGTTAAGAGCTGCCTGAAGTGCGAATGACAATGTTAAGGATGAATATTTAGTTACACTCATAGTTGTTAGAGAGGTCAGCAGTATTAAGAAAAATTATATGAGTAGTACCTGAAAGTCAGACTTAAATTCCTTAAATGATTGTCAGTGAATTTAAGTGTTTCTTTGCTTACTGTATTCTAGGCAGATGTAGAGAATAACAGCAAATTAATTACTCAAAAAGGGAGCACTTTCCATAGAAAAGAAAGATAGTACCCCTTTTCAAGTGAGCAATCTGCCAAAATTATCAGAACTATTGAAAGAATAAGTTCCAATCAGTTTTCTATAGAGTAAAAAAATTAAATTTTTGTTAATAAAGCATGAATATTTTAGTTACAGTCATAGTAGTTAGAGTAAACAGGTCAGCAGTATTAAGAAAAAAATATATGAGCACTTAATGAAAGTCAGACTTGGCTGTGAAATTAAGTGTATCTTTGCTTACTGTATTCTACGTAGATATAGGGAATAACAGCAAATAAATTACTCAAAAAGGGAGCACTTTCTGATAGAAAAAAAAGATTGTACCCCTTTTAAAGTGAGCAATCTGCCAAAATTACTACAACTATTGAAAAGAATAAGTTCAAATCAGTTATCTATAAAGAAAAATTAAATTAAATTAAAGAAAATAAAGCATGAATATTTAGTTACACTCATTGTAGTTAGAGTAAACAGGTCAGCAGTATTAAGAAAAAATTATATGAGTAGTTCCTGAAAGTCAGACTTAAATTCCTTAAATGACTGTCAGTGAATTTATGTGATTCCTTGCTTACTGTATTCTAGGCAGATGTAGAGAATAACAGCAAATTAATTACTCAAAAAGGGAGCACTTTCTGATAGAAAAGCAAGATAGTACCCCCTTTCAAGTGAGCAATCTGCCAAAAATATTAGAACTATTGAAAAGAATAAGTTCAAATCAGTTATCTATAAAGAAAAATTAAATTAAATTAAAGAAAATAAAGAATGAATATTTAGTTACACTCATAGTTGTTAGAGTAAACAGGTCAGCAACAGTGGCGTAGCTACGTGGGGCCTGAGGGGGCCCGGGCCCCCGCAGATTCGCCCCTGGCCCCCTGCCGACAACCCCCCTCCCGCCACCATCGCCGCCAGCCCCGCTACCGCATGATTTACCTTGATTGCTGGCGGGGATGCCCAAACCCCGCCAGCCAAGAGTGTTCTTCAGCACTGGAGTTAGTAAACTCCGGCGCCTTCATTCAAGAAAGTTCGTCTGAAGGATCAGCTGGTTTTGATGCCTTACGTCCTGCACCGTGCATGTAGCCCCGTGCAGGACGTAAATGCGTCAAAACCAGCTGATCCTTCAGACGAACTTCCTTGAATGAAGGCGCCGGAGTTTACTAACTCCAGCGCTGAAGAACACACTTGGCTGGCGGGGTTTGGGCATCCCCGCCAGCAATCAAGGTAAATCATGCGGTAGCGGGGCTGGCGGCGATGGTGGGGGAGGGTTGGTGGCGGGAGGGGGGGTAGTTTAAGAGTGTCGGCGCGATCGAGCAGGGCAGGCGGCTTAACAGTGCCCCCCACATCTCAGGCTCTGGCCCCCCCTCCTGGCAAGGTCTGGCTACGCCCCTGGTCAGCAGTATTAAGAAAGAAATATATGAGCAGTTAATGAAAGTCAGACTTATTTTCCTGGTGTCACTGGCTGTGAAATTAAGTGTTTCTTTGCTTACTGTACTCTAGGTAGATATAGAGAATAACAGCAAATTAATTACTCAAAAAGGGAGCACTTTCTGATAGAAAAGCAAGATAGTACCCCTTTTCAAGTGAGCAATCTGCCAAAATTATCAGAACTATTGAAAGAATAAGTTCCAATCAGTTTTCTATAGAGTAAAAAAAATTAAATTTTTGTTAATAAAGCATGAATATTTTAGTTACACTCATAGTAGTTAGAGTAAACAGGTCAGCAGTATTAAGAAAAAATTATATGAGTAGTTCCTGAAAGTCAGACTTAAATTCCTTAAATGACTGTCAGTGAATTTATGTGATTCCTTGCTTACTATATTCTAGGCAGATGTAGAGAATAACAGCAAATTAATTACTCAAAAAGGGAGCACTTTCTGATAGAAAAGCAAGATAGTACCCCCTTTCAAGTGAGCAATCTGCCAAAAATATTAGAACTATTGAAAAGAATAAGTTCAAATCAGTTATCTATAAAGATAAATAAAATTAAATTAAAGAAAATAAAGCATGAATATTTAGTTACACTCATAGTTGTTAGAGTAAACAGGTCAGCAGTATTAAGAAAGAAATATATGAGCAGTTAATGAAAGTCAGACTTATTTTCCTGGTGTCAATGGCTGTGAAATTAAGTGTATCTTTGCTTACTGTATTCTACGTAGATAGAGAATAACAGCAAATTAATTACTCAAAAGGGAGCACTTTCTGATAGAAAAGCAAGATAGTACCCCTTTTCAAGTGAGCAATCTGCCAAAATTATCAGAACTATTGAAAAGAATAAGTTCAAATCAGTTTTCTATAGAGTAAAAAAAATAAATTTTAGGAAATAAAGCATGGATATTTTAGTTACACTGATAAATGTTAGAGTAAACAGGTCAGCAGTATTAAGAAAAAATATATGAGGAGTTAAAGAAAGTCAGACGTCTTTTCCTGGTGTCAATGGCTGTGAAATTAAGTGTATCTTTGCTTACTGTATTCTAGGTAGATATAGAGAATAACAGCAAATTAATTACTCAAAAAGGGAGCACTTTCTGATAGAAAAGCAAGATAGTATCCCCTTTCAAGTGAGCAATCTGCCAAAAATATTAGAACTATTGAAAAGAATAAGTTAAAATTAATTTTCTATAGAGTAAAAAAAAATAAATTTTAGGAAATAAAGCATGAATATTTTAGTTACACTCATAGTTGTTAGAGTAAACAGGTGAGCAGTATAAAGAAAAAAAACTTGAGGAGTTAATGAAAGTTAGACTTATTTTCCTGGTGTCACTGGCTGTGAAATTAAGTGTTTCTTTGCTTACTGTATTCTAGGTAGATATAGAGAATAACAGCAAATTAATTACTCAAAAAGGGAGCACTTTCTGATAGAAAAGCAAGATAGTACCCCTTTTCAAGTGAGCAATCTGCTAAAAATATCAGAACTATTGAAAAGAATAAGTTCAAATCAGTTTTCTATAGAGTAAAAAAAATAAATTTTAGGAAATAAAGCATGAATATTTTAGTTACACTGATAAATGTTAGAGTAAACAGGTGAGCAGTATTAAGAAAAAATATATGAGGAGTTAAAGAAAGTCAGACGTCTTTTCCTGGTGTCAATGGCTGTGAAATTAAGTGTTTCTTTGCTTACTGTATTCTACGTGGATAGAGAATAACAGCAAATTAATTACTCAAAAAGGGGGCACTTTCTGGTAGAAAAGCTAGATAGTACCCCTTTTCAAGTGAGCAATCTGCCAAATTATCAGAAGTATTGAAAGAATAAGTTCCAATCAGTTTTCTATAGAGTAAAAAAAATTAAATTTTTGTTAATAAAGCATGAATATTTTAGTTACAGTCATAGTTAGAGTAAACAGGTCAGCAGTATTAAGTAAAAAATATATGAGCACTTAATGAAAGTCAGAGTTGGCTGTGAAATTAAGTGTATCTTTGCTTACTGTATTCTACGTAGATATAGGGAATAACAGCAAATAAATTACTCAAAAAGGGAGCACTTTCCAATAGAAAAGAAAGATAGTACCCCTTTTCAAGTGAGCAATCTGCCAAAAATATCAGAACTATTGAAAAGAATAAGTTCAAATCAGTTTTCTATAGAGTAAAAAAAAATAAATTTTAGAAAATAAAGCATGAATATTTAGTTACACTCATAGTTGTTAGAGTAAACAGGTGAGCAGTATAAAGAAAAAAAA
This sequence comes from Microcaecilia unicolor, assembly GCF_901765095.1. Lineage (NCBI taxonomy): Eukaryota > Metazoa > Chordata > Amphibia > Gymnophiona > Siphonopidae > Microcaecilia > Microcaecilia unicolor. The sequence continues at coordinate 642,384,767 of NC_044031.1, forward strand.
TATGAGGAGTTAAAGAAAGTCAGACTTATTTTCCTGGTGTCAATGGCTGTGAAATTAAGTGTATCTTAGCTTACTGTATTCTATGTAGATATAGAGAATAACAGCAAATTAATTACTCAAAAAGGGAGCACATTCTGATAGAAATGTAAGATAGTACTCCTTTTCAAGTGATCAATCTGCCAAAATTATAAAATGAAAGTCAGACTTCTTTTCCTGTTGTCAATGGCTGTGAAATTAAGTGTATCTTTGCTTACTGTATTCTAGATAGATATAGAGAATAACAGCAAATTAATTACTCAAAAAGGGAGCACTTTCTGATAGAAAAGCAAGATAGTACCCCTTTTCAAGTGAGCAATCTGCCAAAATTATTAGAACTATTGAAAAGAATAAGTTCAAATCAGTTTTCTATAAAGAAAAAATTAAATGAAAGAAAATAAAGCATGAACATTTTAGTTACACTCATACTTGTTAGAGTAAACAGGTCAGCAGAATTAAGAAAAAATTATATGAGTAGTTCCTGAAAGTCAGACTTAAATTCCTTAAATGACTATCAGTGAATTTTATGTGTTTCTTTGCTTACTGTATTCTAGGCAGATGTAGAGAATAACAGCAAATTAATTACTCAAAAAGGGAGCACTTTCTGATAGAAAAGCAAGATAGTACCCTTTTCAAGTGTGCAATCTGCCAAAATTATTAGAACTATTGAAAAGAATAAGTTCAAATCAGTTATCTATAAAGAAAAATAAAATTAAATTAAAGAAAATAAAGCATGAACATTTTAGTTACACTCATACTTGTTAGAGTAAACAGGTCAGCAGTATTAAGAAAAAATTATGTGAGTAGTTTTTGAAAGTCAGACTTAAATTCCTTGAATGACAGTCAGTGAATTTCTTTACTTACTGTATTCTAGGCAGATGCAGAGAATAATAGCAAATTAATTACTCAAAAAGGGTGCACTTTACGATAGAAAAGAAAGATAGTACCCCTTTTCAAGTGAGCAATCTGCCAAAATTATTAGAAATATGGAAAAGAATAAGTTCAATTCAGTTTTTTATAGAGTAAAAAAAAATAAATTTTAGGAAATAAAGCATAAATATTTAGTTACATTCATAGTTGTTAGAGTAAACAGGTGAGCAGTATAAAGAAAAAATTATATGAGTAGTTCCTGAAAGTCAGACTTAAATTCCTTAAATGACTATCAGTGAATTTAAGTGTTTCTTTGCTTACTGTATTCTGGGCAGATGTAGAGAATAACAGCAAATTAATTACTCAAAAAGGGAGTACTTTCTGATAGAAAAGCAAGATAGTACCCTTTTCAAGTGTGCAATCTGCCAAAATTATTAGAACTATTGAAAAGAAGTTCAAATCAGTTTTCTATAAAGAAAAATTAATTTAAATTAAAGAAAATAAAGCATGAACATTTTAGTTACTCATAACTTTGAAAGATATGATGAAAATGATGAGAAAATATATAGCTAGATAAATACATACATAGATACAGCTATTTCAACATATAACCAAATCAGAAATTCATTGTCTATATACCATGTTGCAGTCTTTAAATGATACACCCACAAAGGAGGCACTTTCTGGAATTCACAGAAAGAGTGTACCTCTTTGTCAGGTTAACCGTGTGCTCTTATTCTCAAGACAGACTTCAAAAACAAAAAACTAAGGTGGGCGGTTATCTAAAATGAGAAATATCAAGCAAACTAAATTTGTTCAAGTCCTCCACAGCACATGGTGGGAGAGCTGGGCACCTAGGGCGGAGGCCCTGAGTGGATCGGGGTGGACCTGGGCATCACCCCGGATATAGCTGTGAGGAAATGCAGAAGGGCTGCTAGTCCTCCACAGTATCTGGTGGGAGCACTGGGCACCTAGAGCAGAGGCCCTGAGTGGATCGGAGTGGACCTGGGAGTCACCCCGGAGAAGGCTGTAAAGGATATGCAGATGAGCTGCAAGTCCTCCACAGCACCTGAAAGTCCTCCGGTGGTAGATCTGGGCACCTCTCAGCTGAGGAAAAGGCTTACCAGGGGTTAGGCCGAAGCCAGCATTCCTCCCCCTGAGGGTCGACTAATCCTAGCCAAAAAGCACCTGGAAACTCTGGCACCTGGAGCGAGGGCCCTAGGAAGATCAGGGTGGACCTGGGAGTCACCCCGGATACAGCTGTGAGGAAATGCAGAAGGGCTGCAAGTCCTCCACAGCACCTGGTGGGAGCACTGGGCACCTAGAGCGGAGGCCCTGGGTGGATCAGAGAAGTCCTGGGAGTCACCCCGGGAGACGACTGTAAAGGATATGCAGATGACCTGCAAGTCCTCCACAGCACCAGAAAGGCAGCCGGGTGTAGAGCTGGGCACCTCTCAGCTGAGGAAAAGGCTTACCAGGGGTTAGGCCAAAGCCAGCATTCCTCCCCCTGAGGGTCGCCTAATCCTAGCCAAAAAGCACCTGGAAACTCTGGCACCTGGAGCGAGGGCCCTAGAGAGATCGGGGTGGATTTGGGAGTCACCCCGGATACAGCTGTGAGGAAATGCAGAAGGGCTGCAAGTCGTCCACAGCACCTGGTGGGAGCGCTGGGCACCTAGAGCGGAGGCCCTGAGTGGATCGGAGTGGACCTGGGAGTCACCCCGGAGAAGGCTGTAAAGGATATGCAGATGAGCTGCAAGTCCTCTACAGACTTATTTTCCAGGTGTCAATGGCTGTGAAATTAAGTGTATCTTTGCTTACTGTATTCTATGTAGATATAGAGAATAACAGCAAATTAATTACTCAAAAAGGGAGCACTTTCTAATAGAAAAAAAAGATAGTACCCCTTTTCAAGTGAGCAATCTGCCAAAATTATCAGAACTATAGAAAAGAATAAGTTCCAATCAGTTTTCTATAGAGTAAAAAAAATTAAATTTTAGTTAATAAAGCATGAATATTTTAGCTACAGTCATGGTTAGAGTAAACAGGTCAGCAATATTAAGAAAAAAATATATGAGCACTTAATGAAAGTCAGACTTATTTTCCTGGTGTCACTGGCTGTGAAATTAAGTGTTTCTTTGCTTACTGTATTCTACATGGATAGAGAATAACAGCAAATCAATTACTCAAAAAGGGTGCACTTTCCAATAGAAAGAAAAAGATAGTACCCCTTTTCAAGTGAGCAATCTGCCAAAATTATCAGAACTATTGAAAAGAATAAGTTCAAATCAGTTTTCTATAGAGTAAAGAAAATTAATTTAAAGGAAATAAAGCATGAACATTTTAGATACATTCATAACTTTGAAAGATCTAAGGACGGTGTAAGCGGTTGACCCTAAAAATGTCTGTGATTGGAATTCTGATGATGGGAATGTAAAATATTTTTATCAGTTTTTCTAATGAAATATCTTGTGGAAGGGATAGCATAGGGATGAACAATTATACATAATTTTTACCTGGGTGAGTGAGTGAAAAAAGTACTAAGATTAGAGATACACTGAATTTTAAAGAGCTGCAAGTCCTCCACAGCACCTGAAAGGCAGCCGGTGGTAGATCTGGGCACCTCTCAGCTGAGGAAAAGGCTTACCAGGGGTTAGGCCGAAGCCAGCATTCCTCCCCCTGAGGGTCGCCTAATCCTAGCCAAAAAGCACCTGGAAACTCTGGCACCTGGAGCGAGGGCCCTAGGAAGATCGGGGTGGATTTGGGAGTCACCCCGGATACAGCTGTGAGGAAATGCAGAAGGGCTGCATGTCCTCCACAGCACCTGGTGGGAGCACTGGGCACCTAGAGCGGAGGCCCTCAGTGGATCGGAGTGGACCTGGGAGTCACCCCGGAGAAGGCTGTAAAGGATATGCAGATGAGCTGCAAGTCCTCCACAGACTTATTTTCAAGGTGTCAATGGCTGTGAAATTAAGTGTAACTTTGCTTACTGTATTCTATGTAGATCTAGAGAATAACAGCAAATTAATTACTCAAAAAGGGAGCACTTTCTGATAGACAGGAAAGATAGTACCCCTTTTCAAGTGAGCAATCTGCCAAAATTATCAGAACTATTGAAAAGAATAAGTTCAAATCAGTTTTCTATAGAGTAAACAAAATTAAATTAAAGGAAAAAAAGCATGAACATTTTAGATACACTCATAACTTTGAAAGATATGATGAAAGTGAAGAGAAAATATATAATAACCGTTTGCTTTTATTCTCATGACAGATCTGGGTGGACTAGTTTTCTATAGTGTAAAAAAATTAAATTTTAGGAAATAAAGGATGAATATTTTAGTTACACTCATAGTTGTTAGAGAGGTCAGCAGTATTAAGAAAAATTATATGAGTAGTACCTGAAAGTCAGACTTAAATTCCTTAAATGATTGTCAGTGAATTTAAGTGTTTCTTTGCTTACTGTATTCTAGGCAGATGTAGAGAATAACAGCAAATTAATTACTCAAAAAGGGAGCACTTTCTGATAGAAAAGCAAGATAGTACCCTTTTTCAAGTGAGCAATCTGCCAAAATTATTAGAACTATTGAAAAGAATAAGTTCAAATCGGTTTTCTATAGAGTAAAAAAATAAATTTTAGGAAATAAAGCATGAATAGCTGTTAGAGTAAACAGGTCAGCAGTACTAAGAAAAAATTATATAAAGAATTCCTGTAATTCAGACTTCAATTCCTTAAGAGTTTGTGAACTTGTTTCTTTGCTTACTGTATTCTAGGCAGATGTAGAGAATAACAGCAAATTAATTACTCAAAAAGGGAGCACTTTCTGATAGAAAAGCAAGATAGTACCCTTTTTCAAGTGAGCAATCTGCCAAAATTATTAGAACTATTGAAAAGAATAAGTTCAAATCAGTTTTCTATAAAGAAAAATTAATTTAAAGAAAATAAAGCATGAACATTTTAGTTTCTCATAACTTTGAAAGATATGATGAAAATGATGAGAAAATATGTAAGCTAGATAAATACATACATAGATACAGCTATTTCAACATATAACCAAATCAGAAATTCATTCTCTATATACCATGTTGCAGTCTTTAAATGATACACCCACAAAGGAGGAACTTTCTGGAATTCACAGAAAGATTGTACCTCTTTGTCAGGTTAACCGTGTGCTCTTATTCTCAAGACAGACTTCACAAACAAAAAACTAAGGTGGCCGGTTATCTAAAATGAGAAATATCAAGCAAACTAAATTTGTTCAAGTCCTCCACAGCACCTGGAGGGATAGCTGGGCACCTAGGGCGGAGGCCCTGAGTGGATCGGGGTGGACCTGGGCATCACCCCGGATATAGCTGTGAGGAAATGCAGAAGGGCTGCTAGTCCTCCACAGTGCCTGGTGGGAGCACTGGGCACCTAGAGCAGAGGCCCTGAGTGGATCGGAGTGGACCTGGGAGTCATCCCGGAGAAGGCTGTAAAGGATATGCAGATGAGCTGCAAGTCCTCCACAGACTTATTTTCCAGGTGTCAATGGCTGTGAAATTAAGTGTATCTTTGCTTACTGTATTCTATGTAGATATAGAGAATAACAGCAAATTAATTACTCAAAAAGGGAGCACTTTCTAATAGAAAAAAAAGTACCCCTTTTCAAGTGAGCAATCTGCCAAAATTATTAGAACTATTGAAAAGAATAAGTTCAAATCAGTTTTCTGTAGAGTTAAAAAATAAATTTTAGGAAATAAAGCATGAATAGTTGTTAGAGTAAACAGGTCAGCAGTACTAAGAAAAAATTATATAAAGAGTTCCTGAAATTCAGACTTCAATTCCTTAAGAGACGGTGAACTTATTTCTTTGCTTACTGTATTTCAGCTAGATTTAGAGAATAACAGCAAATCAGTTACTCAAAAAGGGTGCACTTTCCAATAGAAAAAAAAAGATAGTACCCCTTTTCAAGTGAGCAATCTGCCAAAATTATCAGAACTATTGAAAAGAATAAGTTCAAATCAGTTATTTATAGAGCAAAGAAAATTAATTTAAAAGAAATAAAGCATGAACATTTTAGTCACACTCATAACTTTGAAAGATCTGAGGACGGTGTTAGCGGTTGTCCCTATAAATGTCTGTGATTGGAATTCTGATAAAGGGAATGTAAAATATTTTTATCAGTTTTCTAATGAATTATCTTGTGGAAGGGATAGCATAGGGATGAACAATTATACATTATTGTTACCTGGGTGAGTTAGTGCAAAAAAGTACTAAGATTAGAGATAGACTGAATTTTAAGAGCTATTGTATTAGGTAAATGGTAGGGTTTTCCTTCTTTTCATTTATTAAAGCTTAGTGTAGTAGGTATTCAGGTTCTGGGTTCCTGCTTCCAGGCAAAAATTTAAAAAACTACTGAGGTGGTGGAACAAAACAGGAGGAGCGACGCCAGAATAACAAGTGCACCAATGTCAAGAAAGACCAAAGGTTTTGCATGCAAGAAAGTTCAGCAAAATACCGCTAAGTACACGCATCACAGTCTACAACTGTTCAGGGACACTACATTTAGAATTATATATTTACCTGGAAATTGATGCGTTTGCTCATTTTACTGTAATCTAGGCAGATGTAGAGAATAACAGCAAATTAATCACTCAAAAGGGAGCACTTTCTGATAGAAAAGCAAGATAGTACCCTTTTCAAGTGTGCAATCTGCCAAAATTATTAGAACTATTGAAAAGAATAAGTTCAAATCAGTTTTCTCTAAAGAAAAATTAATTTAAATTAAAGAAAATTAAGCATGAACATTTCAGTTTCTCACAACTTTGAAAGATATGATGAAAATGATGAGAAAATATGTAAGCTAGATAAATACATACATAGATACAGATATTTCAACATATAACCAAATCAAAAATTCATTCTCAATATATACCATGTTGCAGTCTTTAAATGATACACCCACAAAGGAGGCACTTTCTGGAATTCACAGAAAGAGTATACCTCTTTGTCAGGTTAACCGTGTGCTCTTATTCTCAAGACAGACTTCACAAACAAAAAACTAAGGTGGCCGGTTATCTAAAATGAGAAATATCAAGAAAACTAAATTTGTTCAAGTCCTCCACAGCACCTGGTGGGAGAGCTGGGCACATAGGGCGGAGGCCCTGAGTTGATAGGAGTGGACCTGGGCATCACCACAGATATAGCTGTGAGGAAATGCAGAAGGGCTGCTAGTCCTCCATAGTACCTGATGGGAGCACTAGGCACCTAGATCAGAGGCCCTGAGTGGATCAGAGTGGACCTGGGAGTCATCCCGGAGAAGGCTGTAAAGGATATGCAGATGAGCTGCAAGTCCTCCACAGCACCTGAAAGGCAGCCGGTGGTAGAGCTGGGCACCTCTCAGCTGAGGAAAAGGCTTACCAGGGGTTAGGCCGAAACCAGCATTCCTCCCCCCTGAGGGTCGACTAATCCTAGCCAAAAAGCACCTGGAAACTCTGGCACCTGGAGCGAGGGCCCTAGGAAGATCAGGGTGGACCTGGGAGTCACCCCGGATACAGCCGTGAGGAAATGCAGAAGGGCTGCAAGTCCTCCACAGCACCTGGTGGGAGGAGCGCTGGGCACCTAGAGCGGAGGCCCTGGGTGGATCGGAGAAGTCCTGGAGTCACCCCGGAGAAGACTGTAAAGGATATGCAGATGAACTGCAAGTCCTCCACAGCACCAAATAGGCATCCGGGTGTAGAGCTGGGCACCTCTCAGCTGAGGAAAAGGCTTACCAGGGGTTAGGCCGAAGCCAGCATTCCTCCCCCTGAGGGTTGACTAATCCTAGCCAAAAAGCACCGGGAAACTCTGGCACCTGGAGCGAGGGCCCTAGGAAGATCAGGGTGGACCTGGGAGTCACCCCGGATACAGCTGTGAGGAAATGCAGAAGGGCTGCTAGTCCTCCACAGTACCTGGTGGGAGCACTGGGCACCTAGAGCAGAGGCCCTGAGTGGATCGGAGTGGACCTGGGAGTCACCCCGCAGAAGGCTGTAAAGGATATGCAGATGACCTGCAAGTCCTCCACAGCACCAGAAAGGGAGCCGAGTGTAGAGCTGGGCACCTCTCAGCTGAGGAAAAGGCTTACCAGGGGTTAGGCCAAAGCCAGCATTCCTCCCCCTGAGGGTCGACTAATCCTAGCCAAAAAGCACCTGGAAACTCTGGCACCTGGAGCGAGGGCCCTAGAAAGATCAGGGTGGACTGGGAGTCACCCCGGATACAGCTGTGAGGAAGTGCAGAAGGGCTGCAAGTTCTCCACAGCACCTGGTGGGAGCTCTGGGCACCTAGAGCGGAGGCCCTGAGTGGATCGGAGTGGACCTGGGAGTCACCCCGGAGAAGGCTGTAAAGGATATGCAGATGAGCTGCAAGTCCTCCACAGACTTATTTTCCAGGTGTCAATGGCTGTGAAATTAAGTGTATCTTTGCTTACTGTATTCTAGATAGATATAGAGAATAACAACAAATTAGTTACTCAAAAAGGGAGCACTTTCTGATAGAAAAGCAAGATAGTACCCCCTTTCAAGTGAGCAATCTGCCAAAAATTACTACAACTATTGAAAAGAATAAGTTCAAATCAGTTATCTATAAAGAAAAATTAAATTAAAGAAAATAAAGCATGAATATTTAGTTACACTCATAGTTGTTAGAGTAAACAGGTCAGCAGTATTAAGAAAAAAATATATGAGCACTTAATGAAAGTCAGACTTGGCTGTGAAATTAAGTGTATCTTTGCTTAATGTATTCTACGTAGATATAGGGAATAACAGCAAATAAATTACTCAAAAAGGGAGCACTTTCTGATAGAAAAAAAAAGATTGTACCCTTTTTAAAGTGAGCAATCTGCCAAAATTACTACAACTATTGAAAAGAATAAGTTCAAATCAGTTATCTATAAAGAAAAATTAAATTAAATTAAAGAAAATAAAGCATGAATATTTAGTTACACTCATAATAGTTAGAGTAAACAGGTCAGCAGTATTAAGAAAAAATTATATGAGTAGTTCCTGAAAGTCAGACTTAAATTCCTTAAATGACTGTCAGTGAATTTATGTGATTCCTTGCTTACTGTATTCTAGGCAGATGTCGAGAATAACAGCAAATTAATTACTCAAAAAGGGTGCACTTTCCAATAGAAAAGAAAGATAGTACCCCTTTTCAAGGTAGATATAGAGAATAACAGCAAATTAATTACTCAAAAAGGGAGCACTTTCTGATAGAAAAGCAAGATAGTACCCCCTTTCAAGTGAGCAATCTGCCAAAAATATTAGAACTATTGAAAAGAATAAGTTCAAATCAGTTTTCTATAGAGTAAAAAAAAAAAATTTTAGGAAATAAAGCATGAATATTTAGTTACACTCATAGTTGTTAGAGTAAACAGGTGAGCAGTATAAAGAAAAAAAACAGGAGGAGTTAATGAAAGTCAGACTTATTTTCCTGGTGTCACTGGCTGTGAAATTAAGTGTTTCTTTGCTTACTGTATTCTAGGTAGATACAGAGAATAACAACAAATTAATTACTCAAAAAGGGAGCACTTTCTGATAGAAAAGCAAGATAGTACCCCTTTTCAAGTGAGCAATCTGCCAAAATTATTAGAACTATTGAAAAGAAGAAGTTCAAATCAGTTTTCTATAAAGATAAATTAATTTAAATTAAAGAAAATAAAGCATGAACATTTTAGTTACTCATAACTTTGAAAGATATGATGAAAATGATGAGAAAATATATAAGCTAGATAAATACATACATAGATACAGCTATTTCAACATATAACCAAATCACAAATTCATTCTCTATATACCATGTTGCAGTCTTTAAATGATACACCCACAAAGGAGGCACTTTCTGAAATACACAGAAAGAGTGTACCTCTTTGTCAGGTTAGCCGTGTGCTCTTATTCTCAAAACAGACTTTACAAACAAAAAACTAAGGTGGCCGGTCATCTAAAATGAGAAATATCAAGCAAACTAAATTTGTTCAAGTCCTCCACAGCACCTGGTGGGAGAGCTGGGCAACCAGGGCGGAGGACCTGAGTAAATCAGGGTGGACCTGGGCATCACCCGGATATAGCTGTGAGGAAATGCAGAAGGGCTGCTAGTCCTCCACAGCACCTGGTGGGAGGAGCGCTGGGCACCTAGAGCAGAGGCCCTGGGTGGATCGGAGAAGTCCTGGGAGTCACCCCGGAGACGACTGTAAAGGATATGCAGATGACCTGCAAGTCCTCCACAGCACCAGACAGGCAGCCGGGTGTAGAGCTGGGCACCTCTCAGCTGAGGAAAAGGCTTACCAGGGGTTAGGCCGAATCCAGCATTCCTCCCCCAGAGGGTCGACTAATCCTAGCCAAAAAGCACCTGGAAACTCTGGCTCCTGGAGCGAGGGCCCTAGGAAGATGAGGGTGGACCTGAGAGTCACCCCGGATACAGCTGTGAGGAAGTGCAGAAGGGCAGCAAGTCCTCCACAGCACCTGGTGGGAGCGCTGGGCACCTAGAGCGGAGGCCCTGGGTGGATCAGAGTGGACCTGGGAGTCACCCCGGAGAAGGCTGTAAAGGATATGCAGATGAGCAGCAAGTCCTCCACAGACTTATTTTCCAGGTGTCAATGGCTGTGAAATTAAGTGTATCTTTGCTTACTGTATTCTATGTAGATATAGAGAATAACAGCAAATTAATTACTCAAAAAGGGAGCACTTTCTAATAGAAAAAAAAGATAGTACCCCTTTTCAAGTGAGCAATCTGCCAAAATTATTAGAACTATTGAAAAGAATAAGTTCAAATCAGTTTTCTATAGAGTAAAAAAATAAATTTTAGGAAAAAAAGCATGAATAGTTGTTAGAGTAAACAGGTCAGCAGTACTAAGAAAAAATTATATAAAGAGTTCCTGAAATTCAGACTTCAATTCCTTAAGAGACGGTGAACTTGTTTCTTTGCTTCCTGTATTTCAGCTAGATATAGAGAATAACAGCAAATTAATTACTCAAAAAGAGAGCACTTTCTGATAGAAAAAAAAGATTGTACCCCTTTTCAAGTGAGCAATCTGCCAAAATTTTCAGAACTATTGAAAAGAAAAAGTTCAAATCAGTTATCTATAGAGCAAAGAAAATTAATTTAAAAGAAATAAAGCATGAACATTTTAGTCACACTCATAACTTTGAAAGATCTGAGGACGGTGTAAGCAGTTGTCCCTATAAATGTATGTGATTGGAATTCTGATAAAGGGAATGTAAAATATTTTTATCAGTTTTTTAATGAAATATCTTGTGGAAGGGATAGCATAGGGATGAACAATTATACATTATTGTTACCTGGGTGAGTTAGTGCAAAAAAGTACTAAGATTAGAGATAGACTGAATTTTAAGAGCTGTTGTATTAGGTAAATGGTAGGGTTTTCCTTCTTTTCATTTATTAAAGCTTAGTGTAGTAGGTATTCAGGTTCTGGGTTCCTGCTTCCTGGCAAAAATTTAAAAAACTACTGAGGTGGTTGAACAAAACAGGAGGAGCGACACCAGAATAACAAGTGCACCAATGTCAAGAAAGACCAAAGGTTTTGCATGTAAGAAAGTTCAGCAAAATACAGCTAAGTACACGCATCACAGTCTACAACTGTTCAGGGACACTACATTTAGAATTATATATTTACCTGGAAATTGATGCGTTTGCTCATTTTAAAGTGGGGAAGTTTGATCCCTGAAAAAGAAAAGTGACACAAAGAATCAATTCTTTGATGGGATTATTCGTTGAAATAAATTCTAAGTAACAACATAATTAAGCAGCATTTATACTTATCTGATAGATTTTGATGAAGGCTTGGATAAATGAAGATTAGTAGTTAGAGGTAGACATGTTGTCTACAATTTAAAGGAAAAGTTGCAGTTTACATTTGCTTATTCTTATAATACAATATAAAACTGTTTGCATTTTGGAATTTGTATTTATATATGATTGAACATATAAATATTACGTTTTAAATACAGCTGTTTATTAAAAGAGAAACTATTTATTGCAAGTATTTAAAGAACCCATCTGGTGCAATAAATTATTTCAATTTGATTCATTATTTAGTGTGCAACATTGTTATTATTACAATTCTGAACATCAAGGGAAATTCGACTAACATTCAAAGTTGCACACTCTATAGTTAAAAGAATTTCTAAATTATTCTGTAAAACTTCACAATGGTGAATGTGGGCGTGGGGAACCCCTGATCCGTGATCGGAACATCCAATCACCCTATTTGCACCTCATCATTTGTAGTAGTTGTACATTACACTCATAGTTGTTAGCATAAACAGATCAGCAGTATTAAGAAAAAATTATATGAGGAGTACCTGAAAGTCAGTCTTAAATTCCTTAAGAGTCCGTCTTTGAATTTAAGTGTTTCTCTGCTTAATATATTCTAGGTAGATCTAGAGAATAACAGCAAATTAATTACTCAAAAAGGGAGCACTTTCTGATAGACAGGAAAGATAGTTCCCCTTTTCAGGTGAGCAATCTGCCCAAATTATCAGAACTATTGAAAAGAATAAGTTCAAATCAGTTTTCTATAGAGTAAACAAAATTAAATTAAAGGAAAAAAAGCATGAACATTTTAGATACACTCATAACTTTGAAAGATATGATGAAAGTGAAGTGAAAATATATAATAACCGTTTGCTTTTATTCTCATGACAGATCTGGGTGGACTAGCTTTCTATAGTGTAAAAAAATTAAATTTTAGGAAATAAAGGATGATTATTTTAGTTACACTCATAGTTGTTAGAGTAAAGAGGTCAGCAGTATTAAGAAAAATTATATGAGTAGTACCTGAAAGTCACACTTAAATTCATTAAATGATTGTCAGTGAATTTAAGTGTTTCTTTGCTTACTGTATTCTAGGCAGATGCAGAGTAATTACTCAAAAAGGGAGCATTTTCTGATAGAAAAAAAAAGATAGTACCCCTTTTCAAGTGAGCAATCTGCCAAAATTATTAGAACTATTGAAAAGAATAAGTTGATATCAGTTTTCTATAGAGTAAAAAAAATTAAATTTTAGGAAATAAAGCATGAATATTTTAGTTACACTCCTAGTTGTTAGAGTAAACAGGTGAGCAGTATAAAGAAAAAAAAATATGAGGAGTTAAAGAAAGTCAGAATTATTTTCCTGGTGTCAATGGCTGTGAAATTAAGAATCCCCGCTTACTATATTCTAGGTAGATAGAGAATAACAGCAAATTAATTACTCAAAAAGAGAGCACTTTCTGATAGAAAAAAAGATTGTACCCCTTTTCAAGTGAGCAATCTGCCAAATTTATTAGAACTATTGAAAAGAATAAGTTCAAATCAGTTTTCTTTAAAGAAAAATTAAATTAAATTCAAGAAAATAAAGCATGAACATATTAGTTACACTCATACTTGTTAGAGTAAACAGGTCAGCAATATTAAGAAAAAATTATGAGTAGTTCCTGAAAGTCAGACTTAAATTCCTTAAATGACTGACAGTGAATTTAAGTGTTTCTTTGCTTACTGTATTCTAGGCAGATGTAGAGAATAACAGCAAATTAATTACTCAAAAAGGAGGCCCTGAGTGGATCGGGGTGGACCTGGACATCACCCTGGATATAGCTGTGAGGAAATGCAGAAGGGCTGCTAGACCTCCACAGTACCTGGTGGGAGCACTGGGCACCTAGAGCAGAGGCCCTGAGTGGATCGGAGTGGACCTGGGAGTCACCCCGGAGAAGGCTGTAAAGGATATGCAGATGAGCTGCAAGTCCTCCTCAGCACCTGAAAGGCAGCCGGTGTTAGAGCTGGGCACCTCTCAGCTGAGGAAAAGGCTTACCAGGGGTTAGGCCAAAGCCAGCATTCCTCCCCCTGAGGGTCGACTAATCCTAGCCAAAAAGCACATGGAAACTCTGGCACCTGGAGCGAGGGCCGTAGGAAGATGAGGGTGGACCTGGGAGTCACCCCGGATACAGCTGTGAGGAAATGCAGAAGGGCTGCAAGTCCTCCACAGCACCTGGTGGGAGGAGCGCTGGGCACCTAGAGCGGAGGCCCTGGGTGGATCGGAGAAGTCCTGGGAGTCACCCCGGAGACGACTGTAAAGGATATGCAGATGACCTGCAAGTCCTCCACAGCACCAGACAGGCAGCCGGGTGTAGAGCTGGGCACCTCTCAGCTGAGGAAAAGGCTTACCAGGGGTTAGGCCGAAGCCAGCATTCCTCCCCCAGAGGGTCGACTAATCCTAGCCAAAAAGCACCTGGAAACTCTGGCTCCTGGAGCGAGGGCCCTAGGAAGATCAGGGTGGACCTGGGAGTCACCCCGGATACAGCTGTGAGGAAATGCAGAAGGGCAGCAAGTCCTCCACAGCACCTGGTGGGAGCGCTGGGCACCTAGAGCGGAGGCCCTGGGTGGATCAGAGAAGTCCTGGGAGTCACCCCGGAGAAGACTGTAAAGGATATGCAGATGACCTGCAAGTCCTCCACAGCACCAGAAAGGCAGCCGTTTGTAGAGCTGGGCACCTCTCAGCTGAGGAAAAGGCTTACCAGGGGTTAGGCCAAAGCCAGCATTCCTCCCCCTGAGGGTCGCCTAATCCTAGCCAAAAAGCACCTGGAAACTCTGGCACCTGGAGCGAGGGCCCTAGGAAGATCGGGGTGGATTTGGGAGTCACCCCGGATACAGCTGTGAGGAAATGCAGAAGGGCTGCAAGTCCTCCACAGCACCTGGTGGGAGCGCTGGGCAACTAGAGTGGAGGCCCTGAGTGGATCGGAGTGGACCTGGGAGTCACCCCGGAGAAGGCTGTAAAGGATATGCAGATGAGCAGCAAGTCCTCCACAGACTTATTTTCCAGGTGTCAATGGCTGTGAAATTAAGTGTATCTTTGCTTACTGTATTCTATGTAGATATAGAGAATAACAGCAAATTAATTACTCAAAAAGGGAGCACTTTCTAATAGAAAAAAAAGATAGTACCCCTTTTCAAGTGAGCAATCTGCCAAAATTATTAGAACTATTGAAAAGAATAAGTTCAAATCAGTTTTCTATAGAGTAAAAAATAAATTTTAGGAAAAAAAGCATGAATAGTTGTTAGAGTAAACAGGTCAGCAGTACTAAGAAAAAATTATATAAAGAGTTCCTGAAATTCAGACTTCAATTCCTTAAGAGACGGTGAACTTGTTTCTTTGCTTACTGTATTTCAGCTAGATATAGAGAATAACAGCAAATTAATTACTCAAAAAGAGAGCACTTTCTGATAGAAAAAAAAGATTGTACCCCTTTTCAAGTGAGCAATCTGCCAAAATTATCAGAACTATTGAAAAGAATAAGTTCAAATCAGTTATCTATAGAGCAAAGAAAATTAATTTAAAAGAAATAAAGCATGAACATTTTAGTCACACTCATAACTTTGAAAGATCTGAGGACGGTGTAAGCAGTTGTCCCTATAAATGTATGTGATTGGAATTCTGATAAAGGGAATGTAAAATATTTTTATCAGTTTTTTAATGAATTATCTTGTGGAAGGGATAGCATAGGGATGAACAATTATACATTATTGTTACCTGGGTGAGTTAGTGCAAAAAAGTACTAAGATTAGAGATAGACTGAATTTTAAGAGCTGTTGTATTAGGTAAATGGTAGGGTTTTCCTTCTTTTCATTTATTAAAGCTTAGTGTAGTAGGTATTCAGGTTCTGGGTTCCTGCTTCCTGGCAAAAATTTAAAAAACTACTGAGGTGGTTGAACAAAACAGGAGGAGCGACACCAGAATAACAAGTGCACCAATGTCAAGAAAGACCAAAGGTTTTGCATGCAAGAAAGTTCAGCAAAATACAGCTAAGTACACGCATCACAGTCTACAACTGTTCAGGGACACTACATTTAGAATTATATATTTACCTGGAAATTGATGCGTTTGCTCATTTTAAAGTGGGGAAGTTTGATCCCTGAAAAAGAAAAGTGACACAAAGAATCAATTCTTTGATGGGATTATTCGTTGAAATAAATTCTAAGTAACAACATAATTAAGCAGCATTTATACTTATCTGATAGATTTTGATGAAGGCTTGGATAAATGAAGATTAGTAGTTAGAGGTAGACATGTTGTCTACAATTTAAAGGAAAAGTTGCAGTTTACATTTGCTTATTCTTATAATACAATATAAAACTGTTTGCATTTTGGAATTTGTATTTATATATGATTGAACATATAAATATTACGTTTTAAATACAGCTGTTTATTAAAAGAGAAACTATTTATTGCAAGTATTTAAAGAACCCATCTGGTGCAATAAATTATTTCAATTTAATTCATTATTTAGTGTGCAACATTGTTATTATTACAATTCTGAACATCAAGGGAAATTCGACTAACATTCAAAGTTGCACACTCTATAGTTAAAAGAATTTCTAAATTTTTCTGTAAAACTTCACAATGGTGAATGTGGGCGTGGGGAACCCCTGATCCGTGATCGGAACATCCAATCACCCTATTTGCACCTCATCATTTGTAGTAGTTGTACATTACACTCATAGTTGTTAGAATAAACAGATCAGCAGTATTAAGAAAAAATTATATGAGGAGTACCTGAAAGTCAGTCTTAAATTCCTTAAGAGTCTGTCTTTGAATTTAAGTGTTTCTCTGCTTAATATATTCTAGGTAGATCTAGAGAATAACAGCAAATTAATTACTCAAAAAGGGAGCACTTTCTGATAGACAGGAAAGATAGTTCCCCTTTTCAGGTGAGCAATCTGCCCAAATTATCAGAACTATTGAAAAGAATAAGTTCAAATCAGTTTTCTATAGAGTAAACAAAATTAAATTAAAGGAAAAAAAGCATGAACATTTTAGATACACTCATAACTTTGAAAGATATGATGAAAGTGAAGTGAAAATATATAATAACCGTTTGCTTTTATTCTCATGACAGATCTGGGTGGACTAGTTTTCTATAGTGTAAAAAAATTAAATTTTAGGAAATAAAGGATGATTATTTTAGTTACACTCATAGTTGTTAGAGTAAAGAGGTCAGCAGTATTAAGAAAAATTATATGAGTAGTACCTGAAAGTCAGACTTAAATTCATTAAATGATTGTCAGTGAATTTAAGTGTTTCTTTGCTTACTGTATTCTAGGCAGATGCAGAGTAATTACTCAAAAAGGGAGCATTTTCTGATAGAAAAAAAAAGATAGTACCCCTTTTCAAGTGAGCAATCTGCCAAAATTATTAGAACTATTGAAAAGAATAAGTTGATATCAGTTTTCTATAGAGTAAAAAAAATTAAATTTTAGGAAATAAAGCATGAATATTTTAGTTACACTCCTAGTTGTTAGAGTAAACAGGTGAGCAGTATAAAGAAAAAAAAATATGAGGAGTTAAAGAAAGTCAGAATTATTTTCCTGGTGTCAATGGCTGTGAAATTAAGAATCCCCGCTTACTATATTCTAGGTAGATAGAGAATAACAGCAAATTAATTACTCAAAAAGAGAGCACTTTCTGATAGAAAAAAAAGATTGTACCCCTTTTCAAGTGAGCAATCTGCCAAATTTATTAGAACTATTGAAAAGAATAAGTTCAAATCAGTTTTCTTTAAAGAAAAATTAAATTAAATTCAAGAAAATAAAGCATGAACATATTAGTTACACTCATACTTGTTAGAGTAAACAGGTCAGCAGTATTAAGAAAAAATGATGAGTAGTTCCTGAAAGTCAGACTTAAATTCCTTAAATGACTGTCAGTGAATTTAAGTGTTTCTTTTCTTACTGTATTCTAGGCAGATGTAGAGAATAACAGCAAATTAATTACTCAAAAAGGGAGCACTTTCTGATAGAAAAGCAAGATAGTACCCTTTTCAAGTGTGCAATCTGCCAAAATTATTAGAACTATTGAAAAGAAGAAGTTCAAATCAGTTTTCTATAGAATAAAAAAAATTAAATTTTACTTAATAAAGCATGAATATTTTAGTTACAGTCATAGTTAGAGTAAACATGTCAGCAGTATTAAGAAAAAAATATATGAGCACTTAATGAAAGTCAGACTTGCCTGTGAAATTAAGTGTATCTTTTCTTACTGTATTCTACGTAGATATAGGGAATAACAGCAAATAAATTACTCAAAAAGGGAGCACTTTCTGATAGAAAAAAAAAGATTGTACCCCTTTTAAAGTGAGCAATCTTCCAAAATTACTACAACTATTGAAAAGAATAAGTTCAAATCAGTTATCTATAAAGAAAAATTAAATTAAAGAAAATAAAGCATGAATATTTAGTTACACTCATAGTTGATAGAGTAAACAGGTCAGCAGTATTAAGAAAAAAAACATGAGGAGTTAATGAAAGTCAGACTTAAATTCCTTAAATGACTATCAGTGAATTTAAGTGTTTCTTTCCTTACTGTATTCTAGGCAGATGTAGAGAATAACAGCGAATTAATTACTCAAAAAGGGAGCACTTTCTGATAGAAAAGCAAGATAGTACCCTTTTCAAGTGTGCAATCTGCCAAAATTATTAGAACTATTGAAAAGAAGAAGTTCAAATCAGTTTTCTATAAAGAAAAATTAATTTAAATTAAATAAAATAAAGCATGAACATTTTAGTTACTCATAACTTTGAAAGATATGATGAAAATGATGAGAAAATATATAGCTAGATAAATACATACATAGATACAGCTATTTCAACATATAACCAAATCAGAAATTCATTCTCTATATACCATGTTGCAGTCTTTAAATGATACACCCACAAAGGAGGCACTTTCTGGAATTCACAGAAAGAGTGTACCTCTTTATCAGGTTAACCGTGTGCTCTTATTCTCAAGACAGACTTCACAAACAAAAAACTAAGGTGGGCGGTTATCTAAAATGAGAAATATCAAGCAAACTAAATTTGTTCAAGTCCTCCACAGCACATGGTGGGAGAGCTGGGCACCTAGGGCGGAGGCCCTGAGTGGATCGGGATGGACCTGGGCATCACCCCGGATATAGCTGTGAGGAAATGCAGAAGGGCTGCTAGTCCTCTACCATACCTGGTGGAAGCACTGGGCACCTAGAGCAGAGGCCCTGAGTGGATTGGAGTGGACCTGGGAGACACCCCAGAGAAGGCTGTAAAGGATATGCAGATGAGCTGCAAGTCCTCCACAGCACGTGAAAGGCAGCCGGTGGTAGAGCTGGGCACCTCTCAGCTGAGGAAAAGGCTTACCAGGGTTTAGGCCGAAGCCAGCATTCCTCCCCCTGAGGGTCACCTAATCCTAGCCAAAAAGCACCTGGAAACTCTGGCACCTGGAGCGAGGGCCCTAGGAAGATCAGGGTGGACCTGGGAGTCACCCCGGATACAGCTGTGAGGAAATGCAGAAGAGCTGCAAGTCCTCCACAGCACCTGGTGGGAGCGCTGGACACCTAGAGCGGAGGTCCTGGGTGGATCGGAGAGGTCCTGGGAGTCACCCCGGAGAAGACTGTAAAGGATATGCAGATGAGCTGCAAGTCCTCCACAGACTTATTTTCCACGTGTCACTGGCTGTGAAATAAAGTTTATCTTTGCTTACTGTATTCTAGGTAGATGTAGAGAATAACAGCAAATTAATTACACAAAAATGGAGAACTTTCTGATAGAAATGTAAGATAGTACTCCTTTTCAAGTGATCAATCTGCCAAAATTATGAAATGAAAGTCAGACTTCTTTTCCTGGTGTCAGTGGCTGTGAAATTAAGTGTATCTTTGCTTACTGTATTCTAGGTAGATATAGAGAATAACAGCAAATTAATTACTCAAAAAGGGGGCACTTTCTGATAGAAAAGCAAGATAGTACCCCTTTTCAAGTGAGCAATCTGCGAAAAATAAGAGAACTATTGAAAAGAATGTTAAAATTAGTTTTCTATAGAGTGAAAAAAATAAATTTTAGGAAATAAAGCATGAATATTTAGTTACACTCCTAGTTGTTAGAGAAAACAGGTGAGCAGTATAAAGAAAAAATATATGAGGAGTTAAAGAAAGTCAGACGACTTTTCCTGGTGTCAATGGCTGTGAAATTAAGTGTATCTTTGCTTACTGTATTCTAGGTAGATATAGAGAATAACAGCAAATTAATTACTCAAAAAGGGAGCAGTTTTTGATAGAAAAAAAAGATAATACCCCTTTTCAAGTGAGCAATATGCCAAAATTACCAGAACTATTGAAAAGAATCAGTTCAAATCAGTTTTCTATAGAGTAAAGAAAATTAATTTAAAGGAAATAAAGCATGAACATTTTAGATACATTCACAACTTTGAAAGATCTGAGGACGGTGTAAGCGGTTGACCCTAAAAATGTCTGTGATTGGAATTCTGATAAAGGGAATGTAAAATATTTTTATCAGTTTTTCTAATGAAATATCTTGTGGAAGGGATAGCATAGGGATGAACAATTATACATTATTTTTACCTGGGTGAGTTACTGAAAAAGGTACTAAGATTAGAGATAGACTGAATTTTAAAGAACTATTGTATTAGCTAAATGGTAAGGTCACCCCGGAGAAGGCTGTAAAGGATATGCAGAAGAGCTGCAAGGCCTCCACAGCACCTGAAAGGCTGCCGGTGGTACAGCTGGGCACCTCTAAGCTGAGGAAAAGGTTTACCAGGGATAGGCAAAAGCCAGCATTCCTCCCCCTGAGGGTCGCCTGATCCTAGCCAAAATCAACTTGAAACCCTGGCACATGGAGCTCGGGCCCTAAGAAGATCGGGGTGGACATGGTAGTCACCCCGGATACAGCTGTGAGTAAATGCAGAAGGGCTGCAAGTCCTCCACAGCACCTGGTGGGAGTGCTGGCCACCTAGAGCGGAGGCCCTGGGTGGATCGGAGAGGTCCAGGGAGTCACCCCGTAGAAAGCTGTAAAGGATATGCAGATGAGCTGCAAGTCTTCCACAGCACCTGAAAGGCAGCCGGGTGTAGAGCTGGGTACCTCTCAGATGAGGAAAAGTCTTACCAGGGGTTAGGCCGAAGCCAGCATTCCTCCCCCTGAGGGTCGCCTAATCCTAGCCAAAAAGCACCGGGAAACTCTGGCACTTGGAGAGAGGGCCCTAGGAAGATCGGGGTGGACCTGGGAGTCACCCCCGGATACAGCTGTGAGGAGTTAAAGAAAGTCAGAATTATTTTCCTGGTGTCAATGGCTGAGAAATTAAATGTATCTTTGCTTACTGTATTGTATGTAGATATAGAGAACAACAGCAAATTAATTACTCAAAAAGGGAGCACTTTCTGGTAGAAAAGCAGGATAGTACCCCCTTTCAAGTGAGCAATCTGCCAAAAATACGAGAACTATTGAAAAGAATGTTAAAATTAGTTTTCTATAGAGTAAAAATAAATAAATTTTAGTTAATAAAGCATGAATATTTTAGTTACAGTCATAGTTAGAGTAAACAGGTCAGCAGTATTAAGAAAAAAATATATGAGCACTTAATGAAAGTCAGACTTGGCTGTGAAATTAAGTGTATCTTTCCTTACTGTATTCTACGTAGATATAGGGAATAACAGCAAATAAATTACTCAAAAAGGGAGCACTTTCTGATAGAAAAAAAAAGATTGTACCCCTTTTAAAGTGAGCAATCTGCCAAAATTACTACAACTATTGAAAAGAATAAGTTCAAATCAGTTATCTATAAAGAAAAATTAAATTAAAGAAAATAAAGCATGAATATTTAGTTACACTCATAGTTGTTAGAGTAAACAGGTCAGCAGTATTAAGAAAAAAATATATGAGCAGTTAATGAAAGTCAGACGTCTTTTCCTGCTGTCACTGGCTGTGAAATTAAGTGTATCTTTGCTTACTTTATTCTAGGTAGATATAGAGAATAACAGCAAATTAATTACTCAAAAAGGGGGCACTTTCTGATAGAAAAGCAAGATAGTACCCCTTTTCAAGTGAGCAATCTGCGAAAAATAAGAGAACTATTGAAAAGTATAAGTTCAAATCAGTTTTCTATAGAGTAAAAAAAATAAATTTTAGGAAATAAAGCATGAATATTTAGTTACACTCATAGTTGTTAGAGTAAACAGGTGAGCAGTATAAAGAAAAAAAACATGAGGAGTTAATGAAAGTCAGACTTATTTTCCTGGTGTCACTGGCTGTGAAATTAAGTGTTTCTTTGCTTACTGTATTCTACGTGGATAGAGAATAACAGCAAATTAATTACTCAAAAAGGGGGCACTTTCTGATAGAAAAGCAAGATAGTACCCCGTTTCAAGTGAGCAATCTGCCAAAAATATTAGAACTATTGAAAAGAATAAGTTCAGATCAGTTTTCTATAGAGTAAAAATAAATAAATATTAGGAAATAAAGCATGAATATTTAGTTACACTCATAGTTATTAGAGTAAACAGGTCAGCAGTATTAAGAAAAAAATATATGAGCAGTTAATGAAAGTCAGACTTATTTTCCTGGTGTCACTGGCTGTGAAATTAAGTGTTTCTTTGCTTACTGTATTCTAGGTAGATATAGAGAATAACAGCAAATTAATTACTCAAAAAGGGAGCACTTTCTGATAGAAAAGCAAGATAGTACCTCTTTCAAGTGAGCAATCTGCCAAAATTATCAGAACTATTGAAAAGAATAAGTTCCAATCAGTTTTCTATAGAATAAAAAAAATTAAATTTTAGTTAATAAAGCATGAATATTTTAGTTACAGTCATAGTTAGAGTAAACATGTCAGCAGTATTAAGAAAAAAATATATGACCACATAATGAAAGTCAGACTTGCCTGTGAAATTAAGTGAATCTTTTCTTACTGTATTCTACGTAGATATAGGGAATAACAGCAAATAAATTACTCAAAAAGGGAGCACTTTCTGATAGGAAAAAAAAAAGATTGTACCACTTTTAAAGTGAGCAATCTGCCAAAATTACTACAACTATTGAAAAGAATAAGTTCAAATCAGTTATCTATAAAGAAAAATTAAATTAAAGAAAATAAAGCATGAATATTTAGTTACACTCATAGTTGATAGAGTAAACAGGTCAGCAGTATTAAGAAAAAAAACATGAGGAGTTAATGAAAGTCAGACTTAAATTCCTTAAATGACTGTCAGTGAATTTATGTGATTTCCTGCTTACTGTATTCTAGGCAGATGTAGAGAATAACAGCAAATTAATTACTCAAAAAGGGAGCACTTTCTGATAGAAAAGCAAGATAGTACCCCCTTTCAAGTGAGCAATCTGCCAAAAATATTAGACCTATTGAAAAGAATAAGTTCAAATCAGTTTTCTATAGAGTAAAAATAAATAAATTTTAGGAAATAAAGCATGAATATTTAGTTACACTCCTAGTTGTTAGAGAAAACAGGTGAGCAGTATAAAGAAAAAAAACATGAGGAGTTAAAGAAAGTCAGACGACTTTTCCTGGTGTCAATGGCTGTGAAATTAACTGTATCTTAGCTTACTGTATTCTACGTAGATAGAGAATAAAGCAAATTAATTACTCAAAAAGGGGGCACTTTCTGATAGAAAAGCTAGATAGTACCCCCTTTCAAGTGAGCAATCTGCCAAAATTATCAGAACTATTGAAAAGAATAAGTTCCAATCATTTTTGTATAGAGTAAAAAAAATTAAATTTTAATTAATAAAGCATGAATATTTTAGTTACAGTCATAGTTAGAGTGCACCCTTTTTGAGTAATTAATTTGCTGTTATTCTCTATCTACGTAGAATACAGTAAGCTAAGATACAGTTAATTTCACAGCCATTGACACCAGGAAAAGTCGTCTGACTTTCTTTAACTCCTCATGTTTTTTTTCTTTATACTGCTCACCTGTTTTATGAAATAAAGCATTAATATTTAGTTACACTCATAATTGTTAGAGTAAACAGGTCAGCAGTATTAAGAAAGAAATATATGAGCAGTTAATGAAAGTCAGACTTATTTTCCTGGTGTCACTGGCTGTGAAATTAAGTGTTTCTTTGCTTACTGTATTCTAGCTAGATATAGAGAATAACAGCAAATTAATTACTCAAAAAGGGAGCACTTTCTGATAGAAAAGCAAGATAGTAACCCTTTTCAAGTGAGCAATCTGCCAAAAATACGAGAACTATTGAAAAGAATGTTAAAATTAGTTTTCTATAGAGTGAAAAAAATAAATTTTAGGAAATAAAGCATGAATATTTAGTTACACTCCTAGTTGTTAGAGAAAACAGGTGAGCAGTATAAAGAAAAAATATATGAGGAGTTAAAGAAAGTCAGACGACTTTTACTGGTGTCAATGGCTGTGAAATTAAGTGTATCTTTGCTTACTGTATTCTAGGTAGATATAGAGAATAACAGCAAATTAATTACTCAAAAAGGAAGCACTTTCTGATAGAAAAGCAAGATAGTACCCCTTTTCAAGTGACCAATCTGCCAAAATTTATAGAACTATTAAAAAAATAAGTTCAAATCAGTTTTCTATAGAGTAAAAATAAATAAATTTTAGGAAATAAAGCATGAATACTTAGTTACAATCCTAGTTGTTAGAGTAAACAGGTGAGCAGTATTAAGAAAAAATTATATGAGTAGTTCCTGAAAGTCAGACTTAAATTCCTTAAGTGACTGTCAGTGAATTTGTGATTCCTTGCTTACTGTATTCTAGGCAGATGTAGAGAATAACAGCAAATTAATTACTCAAAAAGGGTGCACTTTCCAATAGAAAAGCAAGATAGTACCCCTTTTCAAGTGAGCAATCTGTCAAAAATATTAGAACTATTGAAAATAATAAGTTCAAATCAGTTTTCTATAGAGTAAAAAAAAATAAATTTTATGAAATAAAGAATGAATATTTAGTTACACTCATAATTGTTAGAGTAAACAGGTCAGCAGTATTAAGAAAGAAATATATGAGCAGTTAATGAAAGTCAGACTTATTTTCCTGGTGTCACTGGCTGTGAAATTCAGTGTTTCCTTGCTTACTGTATTCTAGGTATATATAGAGAATAACAGCAAATTAATTACTCAAAAAGGAAGCACTTTCTGATAGAAAAGCAAGATAGTACCCCTTTTCAAGTGACCAATCTGCCAAAATTTATAGAACTATTAAAAAAATAAGTTCAAATCAGTTTTCTATAGAGTAAAAATAAATAAATTTTAGGAAATAAAGCATGAATACTTAGTTACAATCCTAGTTGTTAGAGTAAACAGGTGAGCAGTATAAAGAAAAAAAATATGAGTTAATGAAAGTCAGACTTATTTTCCTGGTATCAATGGCTGTGAAATTAAGTGTATCTTTGCTTACTGTATTCTACGTAGATAGAGAATAAAGCAAATTAATTACTCAAAAAGGGGGCACTTTCTGATAGAAAAGCTAGATAGTACCCCTTTTCAAGTGAGCAATCTGCCGAAATTATCAGAACTATTGAAAAGAATAAGTTCCAATCAGTTTTCTATAGAGTAAAAAAAATTAAATTTTAGTTAATAAAGCATGAATATTTTAGTTACAGTCATTGTAGTTAGAGTAAACAGGTCAGCAGTATTAAGAAAAAATTATATGAGTAGTTCCTGAAAGTCAGACTTAAATTCCTTAAGTGACTGTCAGTGAATTTATGTGATTCCTTGCTTACTGTATTCTAGGCAGATGTAGAGAAAACAGGTGAGCAGTATAAAGAAAAAATATATGAGGAGTTACAGAAAGTCAGACGACTTTTCCTGGTGTCAATGGCTGTGAAATTAAGTGTATCTTTGCTTACTGTATTCTACGTAGATAGAGAATAAAGCAAATTAATTAATCAAAAAGGGGACACTTTCTGATAGAAAAAAAAAAGATTGTACGCCTTTTCAAGTGAGCAATCTGCCAAAATTACTACAACTATTGAAAAGAATAAGTTCAAATCAGTTATCTATAAAGAAAAACTAAATTAAATTAAAGAAAATAAAGCATGAATATTTAGTTACACTCATTGTAGTTAGAGTAAACAGGTCAGCAGTATTAAGAAAAAATTATATGAGTAGTTCCTGAAAGTCAGACTTAAATTCCTTAAGTGACTGTCAGTGAATTTGTGATTCCTTGCTTACTGTATTCTAGGCAGATGTAGAGAATAACAGCAAATTAATTACTCAAAAAGGGTGCACTTTCCAATAGAAAAGCAAGATAGTACCCCTTTTCAAGTGAGCAATCTGTCAAAAATATTAGAACTATTGAAAATAATAAGTTCAAATCAGTTTTCTATAGAGTAAAAAAAAATAAATTTTATGAAATAAAGAATGAATATTTAGTTACACTCATAATTGTTAGAGTAAACAGGTCAGCAGTATTAAGAAAGAAATATATGAGCAGTTAATGAAAGTCAGACTTATTTTCCTGGTGTCACTGGCTGTGAAATTCAGTGTTTCCTTGCTTACTGTATTCTAGGTATATATAGAGAATAACAGCAAATTAATTACTCAAAAAGGGAGCACTTTCTGATAGAAAAGCAAGATAGTACCCCTTTTCAAGTGAGCAATCTGCCAAAATTACTACAACTATTGTAAAGAATAAGTTCCAATCAGTTTTCTATAGGGTAAAAAAAATTAAATTTTAGTTAATAAAGCATGAATATTTTAGTTACAGTCATAGAGTAAACAGGTCAGCAGTATTAAGAAAAAAATATATGAGCACTTAATGAAAGTCAGACTTGGCTGTGAAATTAAGTGTATCTTTTCTTACTGTATTCTACGTAGATATAGGGAATAACAGCAAATAAATTACTCAAAAAGGGAGCACTTTCTGATAGAAAAAAAAAGATTGTACGCCTTTTCAAGTGAGCAATCTGCCAAAATTACTACAACTATTGAAAAGAATAAGTTCAAATCAGTTATCTATAAAGAAAAATTAAATTAAAGAAAATAAAGCATGAATATTTAGTTACACTCATAGTTGTTAGAGTAAACAGGTGAGCAGTGTAAAGAAAAAAAACATGAGGAGTTAATGAAAGTCAGACTTATTTTCCTGGTGTCACTGGCTGTGAAATTAAGTGTTTCTTTGCTTACTGTATTCTACGTAGATAGAGAATAAAGCAAATTAATTACTCAAAACGGGGCACTTTCTGATAGAAAAGCAAGATAGTACCCCTTTTCAAGTGAGCAATCTGCCAAAAATATTAGAACTATTGAAAAGAATAAGTTCAAATCAGTTTTCTATAGAGTAAAAAAAATAAATTTGACGAAATAAATCATGAATATTTAGTTACACTCATAATTGTTAGAGTAAACAGGTCAGCAGTATTAAGAAAGAAATATATGAGCAGTTAATGAAAGTCAGACTTATTTTCCTGGTGTCAATGGCTGTGAAATTCAGTGTTTCTTTGCTTACTGTATTCTAGGTAGATATAGAGAATAACAGCAAATTAATTACTCAAAAAGGGGGCACTTTCTGATAGAAAAGCAAGATAGTACCCCCTTTCAAGTGAGCAATCTGCCAAAAATATTAGAACTATTGAAAAGAATAAGTTCAAATCAGTTTTCCATAGAGTAAAAAAAATAAATTTTAGGAATTAAAGCATGAATATTTAGTTACACTCATAGTTGTTAGAGTAAACAGGTGAGCAGTATAAATAAAAAAAACATGAGGAGTTAAAGAAAGTCAGACTTATTTTCCTGGTGTCACTAGCTGTGAAATTAAGTGTATCTTTGCTAATTGTATTCTACGTAGATAGAGAATAAAGCAAATTAATTACTCAAAAAGGGGGCACTTTCTGATAGAAAAGCTAGATAGTACCCCTTTTCAAGTGAGCAATCTGCCAAAATTATCAGAACTATTGAAAAGAATAAGTTCCAATCATTTTTGTATAGAATAAAAAAAATTAAATTTTAGTTAATAAAGCATGAATATTTTAGTCACAGTCATAGTTAGAGTAAACATGTCAGCAGTATTAAGAAAAAAATATATGACCACATAATGAAAGTCAGACTTGCCTGTGAAATTAAGTGTATCTTTTCTTACTGTATTCTACGTAGATATAGGGAATAACAGCAAATAAATTACTCAAAAAGGGAGCACTTTCTGATAGAAAAAAAAAAGATTGTACCCCTTTTCAAGTGAGCAATCTGCCAAAATTACTACAACTATTGAAAAGAATAAGTTCAAATCAGTTATCTATAAAGAAAAATTAAATTAAAGAAAATAAAGCATGAATATTTAGTTACACTCATAGTTGTTAGAGTAAACAGGTCAGCTATATTTAGAAAAAATTATATGAGTAGTTCCTGAAAGTCAGACTTAAATTCCTTAAATGACTGTCAGTGAATTTATGTGATTCCTTGCTTACTGTATTCTGGGCAGAAGTAGAGAATAAAAGCAAATTAAATACTCAAAAAGGGTGCACTTTCCAATAGAAAAGAAAGATAGTACCCCTTTTCAAGTGAGCAATCTGCCAAAAATATCAGAACTATTGAAAAGAATAAGTTCAAATCAGTTATCTATAGAGTAAAAAAAAAATAAATTTTAGGAAATAAAGCATGAATATTTAGTTACACCTCTAGTTGTTAGAGTAAACAGGTGAGCAGTATAAAGAAAAAAAATATGAGTTAATGAAAGTCAGACTTATTTTCCTGGTATCAATGGCTGTGAAATTAAGTGTATCTTTGCTTACTGTATTCTACGTAGATATAGGGAATAACAGCAAATAAATTACTCAAAAAGGGAGCACTTTCTGATAGAAAAAAAAAGATTGTACAACTTTTAAAGTGAGCAATCTGCCAAAATTACTACAACTATTGTAAAGAATAAGTTCAAATCAGTTATCTATAAAGAAAAATTAAATTAAATTAAAGAAAATAAAGCATGAATATTTTAGTCACAGTCATAGTTAGAGTAAACATGTCAGCAGTATTAAGAAAAAAATATATGACCACATAATGAAAGTCAGACTTGCCTGTGAAATTAAGTGTATCTTTTCTTACTGTATTCTTGGCAGATGTAGAGAATAAAAGCAAATTAAATACTCAAAAAGGGTGCACTTTCCAATAGAAAAGAAAGATAGTACCCCTTTTCAAGTGAGCAATCTGCCAAAAATATCAGAACTATTGAAAAGAATAAGTTCAAATCAGTTTTCTATAGAGTAAAAAAAAAATAAATTTCAGGAAATAAAGCATGAATATTTTAGTTACAGTCATAGTTAGAGTAAACAGGTCAGCAGTATTAAGAAAAAAATATATGAGCACTTAATGAAAGTCAGACTTATTTTCCTGGTGTCACTGGCTGTGAAATTAAGTGTTTCTTTGCTTACTGTATTCTAGATAGATATAGAGAATAACAGCAAATTAATAACTCAAAAAGGGAGCACTTTCTGATAGAAAAGCTAGATAGTACCCCTTTTCAAGTGAGCAATCTGCCAAAAATACGAGAACTATTGAAAAGAATAAGTTAAAATTAGTT
Source organism: Microcaecilia unicolor (assembly GCF_901765095.1). NCBI lineage: Eukaryota > Metazoa > Chordata > Amphibia > Gymnophiona > Siphonopidae > Microcaecilia > Microcaecilia unicolor. The sequence goes on from NC_044031.1 coordinate 642,413,987, forward strand.
TTCTATAGAGTAAAAAAAATAAATTTCAGGAAATAAAGCATAAATACTTAGTTACACTCATAGTTGTTAGAGTAAACAGGTCAGCAGTATTAAGAAAGAAATATATGAGCAGTTAATGAAAGTCAGACGTCTTTTCCTGGTGTCACTGGCTGTGAAATTAAGTGTATCTTTGCTTACTGTATTCTACGTAGATAGAGAATAAAGCAAATTAATTACTCAAAAACGGGGCACTTTCTGATAGAAAAGCTAGATAGTACCCCTTTTCAAGTGAGCAATCTGCCAAAATTATCAGAACTATTGAAAAGAATAAGTTCAAATCAGTTATCTATAGAGCAAAGAAAATTAATTTAAAAGAAATAAAGCATGAACATTTTAGTCACAGTCATAACTTTGAAAGATCTGAGGACGGTGTTAGCGGTTGTCCCTATAAATGTCTGTGATTGGAATTCTGATAAAGGGAATGTAAAATATTTTCATCAGTTTTTCTAATGAATTATCTTGTGGAAGGGATAGCATAGGGATGAACAATTATACATTATTTTTACCTGGGTGAGTTAGTGCAAAAAAGTACTAAGATTAGAGATAGACTGAATTTTAAGAGCTGTTGTATTAGGTAAATGGTAGGGTTTTCCTTCTTTTCATTTATTAAAGCTTAGTGTAGTAGGTATTCAGGTTCTGGGTTCCTGCTTCCTGGCAAAAATTTAAAAAACTACTGAGGTGGTTGAACAAAACAGGAGGGCGATACCAGAATAACAAGTGCACCAATGTCAAGAAAGACCAAAGGTTTTGCATGCAAGAAAGTTCAGCAAAATACAGCTAAGTACATGCATCACAGTCTACAACTGTTCAGGGACACTATATTTAGAATTATATATTTACCTGGAAATTGATGCGTTTGCTCATTATAAAGTGGGGAAATTTGATCCCTGAAAAAGAAAAGTGACACAAAGAATCAATTCTTTGATGGGATTATTAGTTGAAATAAATTCTAAGTAACAACATAATTAAGCAGCATTTATACTTATCTGATAGATTTTGATGAAGGCTTGGATAAATGAAGATTAGTAGTTGGAGGTAGACATGTTGTCTACAATTTAAAGGAAAAGTTGCAGTTTACATTTGCTTATTCTTATAATACAATATAAAACTGTTTGCATTTTGGAATTTGTATTTATATATGATTGAACATATAAATATTACGTTTTAAATACAGCTGTTTATTAAAGAGAAACTATTTATTGCAAGTATTTAAAGAACCCATCTGGTGCAATAAATTATTTCAATTTAATTCATTATTTAGTGTGCAACATTGTTATTATTACAATTCTGAACATCAAGGGAAATTCGACTAACATTCAAAGTTGCACACTCTATAGTTAAAAGAATTTCTAAATTTTTCTGTAAAACTTCACAATGGTGAGTGTGGGCGTGGGGAACCCCTGAACCGTGATCGGAACATCCAATCACCCTATTTGCACCTCATCATTTGTAGAAGTTGTACATTACACTCATAGTTGTTAGAATAAACAGATCAGTAGTATTAAGAAAAAATTATATGAGGAGTACCTGAAAGTCAGACTTAAATTCCATAAATGATTGTCAGTGAATTTAAGTGTTTTGTTTGCTTACTGTATTCTAGGCAGATGTAGAGAATAACAGCAAATTAATTACTCAAAAAGGAGCACTTTCCATAGAAAAGAAAGATAGTACCCCTTTTCAAGTGAGCAATCTGCCAAAATTATCAGAACTATTGAAAGAATAAGTTCCAATCAGTTTTCTATAGAGTAAAAAAAATTAAATTTTTGTTAATAAAGCATAAATATTTTAGTTACAGTCATAGTTAGAGTAAACAGGTCAGCAGTATTAAGAAAAAATTATATGAGTAGTTCCTGAAAGTCAGACTTGAATTCCTTAAATGACTATCAGTGAATTTAAGTGTTTCTTTGCTTACTGTATTCTAGGCAGATGTAGAGAATAACAGCAAATTAATTAGTCAAAAAGGGAGCACTTTTTGATAGAAAAAAAAGATAGTACCCCTTTTCAAGTGAGCAATCTGCCAAAAATACGAGAATTATTGAAAAGAATAAGTTAAAATTAGTTTTCTATAGAGTAAAAAAAATAAATTTTAGGAAATAAAGCATGAATATTTTAGTTACAGTCATAGTTAGAGTAAACAGGTCAGCAGTATTAAGAAAAAAATATATGAGCACTTAATGAAAGTCAGACTTATTTTCCTGGTGTCACTGGCTGTGAAATTAAGTGTTTCTTTGCTTACTGTATTCTACGTGGATAGAGAATAACAGCAAATTAATTACTCAAAAAGGGGGCACTTTCTGATAGAAAAGCAAGATAGTACCCCTTTTCAACTGAGCAATCTGCCAAAATTACTACAACTATTGTAAAGAATAAGTTCAAATCAGTTATCTATAAAGAAAAATTAAATTAAATTAAAGAAAATAAAGCATGAATATTTAGTTACACTCATAGTAGTTAGGGTAAACAGGTCAGCAGTATTAAGAAAAAATTATATGAGTAGTTCCTGAAAGTCAGACTTAAATTCCTTAAATGACTGTCAGTGAATTTATGTGATTGCTTGCTTACGGAAACCCTCACTGTTAATCAGTGAGGGTGATAACATTGGCTGAGACAGAAGCAGCCAAGTTAGATTGATGAAGGGTGGGGGGGGAGGGAAAAGAGAGGGTAGTGGGGTCAATTAATTGGAGGCTGGCAGGGCAGCAACAAAGGGAAAGAAAAGGGGATTGGTTGAAGGAAAAGGAATTGGATTGGTTAGGAAAAAAGGACAGGATAGGAGGAATTTGGCGCTGAAAAGGATAGTTAGTTAGGTAGGAGAGGGGGAGGGTGGTTGAAAGGTAGTTGAAGGACCCTTCCCGGCCCACCCTGTTTTTTGGTGGGAAATGGGGATTTTGGGGGTTGAATTTTGGAGAAGTTTAGGAGGGGCATGGGGGAGTGGGGGGTAGTATTTGGGAGGATCGGTAGCAGCTTTTAATAAAAGGGGGTGCCTGGATGAAGGGTGCTACAGGCACCAGAAGCGGTTAAAATGAATATTGGGAAAGTTATGAAATGGAAAAGAACTCAGGGGCGGAACCGCCATGAGTGAGATGTGGCTTGACGGCACCGTAAGTCACATGGGGGGATGGGGGTAAGTTGGGGAAGGTAAGCCAGTTTCGTGACCGAATGGCTTAACAGTATTAAACCGCTATATATGAATTTAACCGAGATATTGATTGACATGTTACTAAGTGGTTGTTAAGTGAATTGAGTTATTTATGATTATTTGGAAATAAAGCTGCAGCCAAATTTTATTCCAAAAAAGAAAATGTTGTTTGGTATTATTTATAATTAAGCATTTATTAAGGCTGGCTGAGGTGCGAATGTCAATGTTATGTATTCTAGGCAGATGTAGAGAATAACAGCAAATTAAATACTCAAAAAGGGTGCACTTTCCAATAGAAAAGAAAGATAGTACCCCTTTTCAAGTGAGCAATCTGCCAAAAATATCAGAACTATTGAAAAGAATAAGTTCAAATCAGTTTTCTATAGAGTAAAAAAAAAATAAATTTTAGGAAATAAAGCATGAATATTTTATTTACAGTCATAGTTTGAGTAAACAGGTCAGCAGTATTAAGAAAAAAATATATGAGCACTTAATGAAAGTCAGACTTATTTTCCTGGTGTCACTGGCTGTGAAATTAAGTGTTTCTTTGCTTACTGTATTCTAGATAGATATAGAGAATAACAGCAAATTAATTACTCAAAAAGGGTGCACTTTCCAATAGAAAAGAAAGATAGTACCCCTTTTCAAGTGAGCAATCTGCCAAAAATATTAGAACTATTGAAAAGAATAAGTTCAAATCAGTTTTCTATAGAGTAAAAAAAATAAATTTCAGGAAATAAAGCATGAATACTTAGTTACACTCATAGTTGTTAGAGTCAACAGGTCAGCAGTATTAAGAAAGAAATATATGAGCAGTTAATGAAAGTCAGACGTCTTTTCCTGGTGTCACTGGCTGTGAAATTAAGTGTATCTTTGCTTACTGTATTCTACGTAGATAGAGAATAAAGCAAATTAATTTCTCAAAAAGGGGGCACTTTCTGATAGAAAAGCTAGATAGTACCCCTTTTCAAGTGAGCAATCTGCCAAAATTATCAGAACTATTGAAAAGAATAAGTTCCAATCAGTTTTCTATAGGGTAAAAAAAAATAAATTTTAGTTAATAAAGCATGAATATTTTAGTTACAGTCATAGAGTAAACAGGTCAGCAGTATTAAGAAAAAAATATATGAGCAGTTAATGAAAGTCAGACTTGGCTGTGAAATTAAGTGTATCTTTTCTTACTGTATTCTACGTAGATATAGGGAATAACAGCAAATAAATTACTCAAAAAGGGAGCACTTTCTGATAGAAAAAAAAATATTGTATCCCTTTTCAAGTGAGCAATCTGCCAAAATTACTACAACTATTGAAAAGAATAAGTTCAAATCAGTTTTCTATAGAGTAAAAAAAATAAATTTGACGAAATAAATCATGAATATTTAGTTACACTCATAATTGTTAGAGTAAACAGGTCAGCAGTATTAAGAAAGAAATATATGAGCAGTTAATGAAAGTCAGACTTATTTTCCTGGTGTCAATGGCTGTGAAATTCAGTGTTTCTTTGCTTACTGTATTCTAGGTAGATATAGAGAATAACAGCAAATTAATTACTCAAAAAGGGAGCACTTTCTGATAGAAAAGCAAGATAGTACCCCCTTTCAAGTGAGCAATCTGCCAAAAATATTAGAACTATTGAAAAGAATAAGTTCAAATCAGTTTTCTATAGAGTAAAAAAAATAAATTTTAGGAAATAAAGCATGAATATTTAGTTACACTCATAGTTGTTAGAGTAAACAGGTGAGCAGTATAAAGAAAAAAAACATGAGGAGTTAATGAAAGTCAGACTTATTTTCCTGGTGTCACTGGCTGTGAAATTAAGTGTTTCTTTGCTTACTGTATTCTACGTGGATAGAGAATAACAGCAAATTAATTACTCAAAAAGGGGGCACTTTCTGATAGAAAAGCAAGATAGTACCCCTTTTCAAGTGAGCAATCTGCCAAAAATACGAGAACTATTGAAAAGAATGTTAAAATTAGTTTTCTATAGAATAAAAATAAGTAAATTTTAGGAAATAAAGCATGAATATTTAGTTACACTCCTAGTTGTTAGAGAAAACAGGTGAGCAGTATAAAGAAAAAAACATGAGTAGTTCCTGAAAGTCAGACTTAAATTCCTTAAATGACTGTCAGTGAATTTATGTGATTCCTTGCTTACTGTATTCTAGGCAGATGTAGAGAATAACAGCAAATTAAATACTCAAAAAGGGTGCACTTTCCAATAGAAAAGAAAGGTAATACCCCTTTCCAGGTGAGCAATCTGCCAAAAATATTAGAACTATTGAAAAGAATAAGTTCAAATCAGTTATCTATAAAGATAAATAAAATTAAATTAAAGGAAAAAAAGCATGAACATTTTAGATACACTCATAACTTTGAAAGATATGATGAAAGTGAAGAGAAAATATATAATAACCATTTGCTTTTATTCTCATGACAGATCTGGGTGGACTAGTTTTCTATAGTGTAAAAAAATTAAATTTTAGGAAATAAAGGATGAATATTTTAGTTACACTCATAGTTGTTAAAGAGGTCAGCAGTATTAAGAAAAATTATATGAGTAGTACCTGAAAGTCAGACTTAAATTCCTTAAATGATTGTCAGTGAATTTAAGTGTTTCTTTGCTTACTGTATTCTAGGCAGATGTAGAGAATAACAGCAAATTAATTACTCAAAAAGGGAGCACTTTCTGATAGAAAAGCAAGATAGTACCCTTTTTCAAGTGAGCAATCTGCCAAAATTATTAGAACTATTGAAAAGAATAAGTTCAAATCAGTTTTCTATAGAGTAAAAAAATAAATTTTAGGAAATAAAGCATGAATAGCTGTTAGAGTAAACAGGTCAGCAGTATTAAGAAAAAATTATATAAAGAATTCCTGTAATTCAGACTTCAATTCCTTAAGAGTTTGTGAACTTGTTTCTTTGCTTACTGTATTTCAGCTACATATAGAGAATAACAGCAAATCAATTACTCAAAAAGGGTGCACTTTCCAATAGAAAAAAAAAGATAGTACCCCTTTTCAAGTGAGCAATCTGCCAAAATTATCAGAACTATTGAAAAGAATAAGTTCAAATCAGTTATCTATAGAGCAAAGAAAATTAATTTAAAAGAAATAAAGCATGAACATTTTAGTCACACTCATAACTTTGAAAGATCTGAGGACGGTGTTAGCGGTTGTCCCTATAAATGTCTGTGATTGGAATTCTGATAAAGGGAATGTAAAATATTTTTATCATTTTTCCTAATGAATTATCTTGTGGAAGGGATAGCATAGGGATGAACAATTATACATTATTGTTACCTGGGTGAGTTAGTGCAAAAAAGTACTAAGATTAGACATAGACAGAATTTTAAGAGCTGTTGTATTAGGTAAATGGTAGGGTTTTCCTTCTTTTTATTTATTAAAGCTTAGTGTAGTAGGTATTCAGGTTCTGGGTTCCTGCTTCCTGGCAAAAATTTAAAAAACTACTGAGGTGGTTGAACAAAACAGGAGGAGCGACACCAGAATAACAAGTGCACCAATGTCAAGAAAGACCAAAGGTTTTGCATGCAAGAAAGTTCAGCAAAATACAGCTAAGTACACGCATCACAGTCTACAACTGTTCAGGGACACTACATTTAGAATTATATATTTACCTGGAAATTGATGCGTTTGCTCATTTTACTGTATTCTAGGCAGATGTAGAGAATAACAGCAAATTAATTACTCAAAAAGGGAGCACTTTCTAATAGAAAAAAAAGATAGTACCCCTTTTCAAGTGAGCAATCTGCCAAAATTATTAGAACTATTGAAAAGAATAAGTTCAAATCAGTTTTCTAAAAAGAAAAATTAATTTAAATTAAAGAAAATAAAGCATGAACATTTTAGTTTCTCATAACTTTGAAAGATATGATGAAAATGATGAGAAAATATGTAAGCTAGATAAACACATACATAGATACAGCTATTTCAACATATAACCAAATCAGAAATTCATTCTCTATATACCATGTTGCAGTCTTTGAATGATACACCCACAAAGGAGGCACTTTCTGGAATTCACAGAAAGAGTGTACTTCTTTGTCAGGTTAACCGTGTGCTCTTATTCTCAAGACAGACTTCACAAACAAAAAAGTAAGGTGGCCGGTTATCTAAAATGAGAAATATCAAGCAAACTAAATTTGTTCAAGTCCTCCACAGCACCTGGTGGGAGAGCTGGGCACCTAGGGCGGAGGCCCTGAGTGGATCGGGGTGGACCTGGGCATCACCCCGGATATAGCTGTGAGGAAATGCAGAAGGGCTGCTAGTCCTCCACAGTACCTGGTGGGAGCACTGGGCACCTAGAGCAGAGGCCCTGAGTGGATTGGAGTGGACCGGGGAGTCACCCCGGAGAAGGCTGTAAAGGATATGCAGATGAGCTGCAAGTCCTCCACAGCACTTGAAAGGCAGCCGGGTGTAGAGCTGGGCACCTCTCAGCTGAGGAAAAGGCTTACCAGGGGTTAGGCCGAAGCCAGCATTCCTCCCCCTGAGGGTCGACTAATCCTAGCCAAAAACCACCTGGAAACTCTGGCACCTGGAGCGAGGGCCCTAGGAAGATCAGGGTGGACCTGGGAGTCACCCCGGATACAGCTGTGAGGAAATGCAGAAGGGCTGCAAGTCCTCCACAGCACATGGTGGGAGCGCTGGGCACCTAGAGCGGAGGCCCTGGGTGGATCAGAGAAGTCCTGGGAGTCACCCCGGAGACGACTGTAAAGGATATGCAGATGACCTGCAAGTCCTCCACAGCACCAGAAAGGCAGCCGGGTGTAGAGCTGGGCACCTCTCAGCTGAGGAAAAGGCTTACCAGGGGTTAGGCCAAAGCCAGCATTCCTCCCCCTGAGGGTCGCCTAATCCTAGCCAAAAAGCACCTGGAAACTCTGGCACCTGGAGCGAGGGCCCTAGGAAAATCGGGGTGGATTTGGGAGTCACCCCGGATACAGCTGTGAGGAAATGCAGAAGGGCTGCAAGTCCTCCACAGCACCTGGTGGGAGCGCTGGGCACCTAGAGCGGAGGCCCTGAGTGGATCGGAGTGGACCTGGGAGTCACCCCGGAGAAGGCTGTAAAGGATATGCAGATGAGCTGCAAGTCCTCTACAGACTTATTTTCCAGATGTCAATGGCTGTGAAATTAAGTGTATCTTTGCTTACTGTATTCTATGTAGATATAGAGAATAACAGCAAATTAATTACTCAAAAAGGGAGCACTTTCTAATAGAAAAAAAAGATAGTACCCCTTTTCAAGTGAGCAATCTGCCAAAATTATTAGAACTATTGAAAAGAATAAGTTCAAATCAGTTTTCTGTAGAGCAAAAAAATAAATTTTAGGAAATAAAGCATGAATAGTTGTTAGAGTAAACAGGTCAGCAGTACTAAGAAAAAATTATATAAAGAGTTCCTGAAATTCAGACTTCAATTCCTTAAGAGACGGTGAACTTATTTCTTTGCTTACTGTATTTCAGCTAGATATAGAGAATAACAGCATATCAATTACTCAAAAAGGGTGCACTTTCCAATAGAAAAAAAAAAAAGATAGTACCCCTTTTCAAGTGAGCAATCTGCCAAAATTATCAGAACTATTGAAAAGAATAAGTTCAAATCAGTTATCTATAGAGCAAAGAAAATTAATTTAAAAGAAATAAAGCATGAACATTTTAGTCACAGTCATAACTTTGAAAGATCTGAGGACGGTGTTAGCGGTTGTCCCTATAAATGTCTGTGATTGGAATTCTGATAAAGGGAATGTAAAATATTTTTATCAGTTTTTCTAATGAATTATCTTGTGGAAGGGATAGCATAGGGATGAACAATTATACATTATTTTTACCTGGGTGAGTTAGTGCAAAAAAGTACTAAGATTAGAGATAGACTGAATTTTAAGAGCTGTTGTATTAGGTAAATGGTAGGGTTTTCCTTCTTTTCATTTATTAAAGCTTAGTGTAGTAGGTATTCAGGTTCTGGATTCCTGCTTCCTGGCAAAAATTTAAAAAACTACTGAGGTGGTTGAACAAAACAGGAGGGCGATACCAGAATAACAAGTGCACCAATGTCAAGAAAGACCAAAGGTTTTGCATGCAAGAAAGTTCAGCAAAATACAGCTAAGTACATGCATCACAGTCTACAACTGTTCAGGGACACTATATTTAGAATTATATATTTACCTTGAAATTGATGCGTTTGCTCATTATAAAGTGGGGAAATTTGATCCCTGAAAAAGAAAAGTGACACAAAGAATCAATTCTTTGATGGGATTATTAGTTGAAATAAATTCTAAGTAACAACATAATTAAGCAGCATTTATACTTATCTGATAGATTTTGATGAAGGCTTGGATAAATGAAGATTAGTAGTTGGAGGTAGACATGTTGTCTACAATTTAAAGGAAAAGTTGCAGTTTACATTTGCTTATTCTTATAATACAATATAAAACTGTTTGCATTTTGGAATTTGTATTTATATATGATTGAACATATAAATATTACGTTTTAAATACAGCTGTTTATTAAAAGAGAAACTATTTATTGCAAGTATTTAAAGAAAAATAGTTTTTTTGTGAAGACTGGTGATTGAAGAATTAGAGTGCTAGAAATTTGAAAGGTGGTTTTCCACATGAAGAGCACTCGAGAGATTTTCTGAAGTCTTTTTTCTCCACTTTTTTCATATGTGTTGGCAGTAGTACACCTCCAATACTCGTGTATACTATAGTAGAATTATTTAGAGTGAGTTTTGATTATTATTCTACTATCCCTTTGGGAATTATCAGAGTTTTCTGGAATTAGGGAACATTAATATGGCGCAGGATTGGAAAACAGGATTTGGCTTCCTACAGAATCAGAAGGAGGAAATTTTGAATATTCCCGGGTTATCTTTGAATCAGACAGCAACGGATGGGACTAATGCGTGGTCAGATATTTTGAATACACATAAGACACTTATAAAATTAGAATTGCATGGTGCTTGTCTAGCGGATTATTGTCGTCAAGAAATAATCCCTAGGGGTTTGCGCATGTTGAGAGGACCACGTTTATTTCAAGAAGATGAATTATTTGTTTCACAATGGAATATGATATTGAATAGGTGTTCGTTGGATTTAATGGTGCTTATAATTAAAAGATCTCAAGAACAGATGGTTCTTGAAAAACAACGGTGTGAAGAATTATTAAAGGCTCAAGAAACATGTAATACTTTTGAAGAGGAACATAATGAGCTGTTATTAAAAATAGAAAAGTTTAAAAAAGAATTAAAAATACAAAAGATCAAAAAATTCCAACGTGATGAAAGAGATTATGGTGAAGGTTATGTTTATCCATGGATGAGAAAGGATCAAGCAGATAAAAATTATAAGACTGGTATGAAAGAAACCAGATTTCAAGGTTTGTCTAACAGCTCTAGTAGTGGTGAAGATACGGGGGAAACTTCTGGGGAAAAAGACAACAATATACGAGGGAGACAAGGAAACAGAGGTTGGCGGGCGCGAGGAAGAAGTTACAGAGGCCAAAGCCAACGGCCACAAACGAGATCACAACGACATGGCCAGCAGTGGTAAATTTATCTACCAAGGTGCTAAATAGGGATGAAATGAGTGTTTTAAGTAGGGGACTTACATTTGTCCCGACTAATTTTCATGATGCGTTTCAGATACGTATGGACTTGGAAAAGTTCATTCGTAAGTTGAATTTAAAATTATTTTTTTCTTCGACAGAACAAGAACAGACTATAGATAGATCGATTGTCAGTGAAACTTCAAAGTGGACCCCGTCTGGCGTTTTAGACGCGGGTTTAGCTACTTTTAAAAAGTGCATTTTGTTAGACCTAGAGAAAGAGGAGGCAGTCTTACCTAAGAGGGGGAGGAATTTAACAAGTAGAGAACGGATTTCCTTGAGGGAATTAAAAAACAATACTACCATTGTCATCCGTAAGGCTGACAAAGGGGGAGCGGTGGTAGTACAGGATACTATTGATTATATGGCTGAGATACATCGTCAATTGTCTGATATGACAACGTATGAAGAAGTCATTGTGGATCCTTCCAATAGGATACAAGCTATTCTTCAAGATCTATTGTTGGAAGGTAGGAGCCTGGGCTTTCTTACCAAAAAAGAATTTAAATTTTTGGATTTTCGGGATTTTCAAATTCCTGTATTTTACACTCTGCCTAAAATCCATAAAAATTCTTCTAAACCACCAGGGCGTCCTATAGTTTCGGCTAGGGGTTCATTGCTAGAGCGCCCAGCTCAATACATAGATAAAATTCTGCAACCCTTTGTGTTTTCAATTGACTCTTTTGTGAAAGATAGTTCCCATTTTTTACAATTGTTGGAGACAAGGAAAACTGAAATATATGATAATACACTGCTGGTCACGTTGGATGTTTGCTCGCTTTATACCTCGATTCCACAACATGAAGTAATTGAGATCTTGGAACATTATTTAAATAAAAGAGAACGACCACATTTGGTACCGACAAATTTTGTAATAGATTTGATCAGGATTACATTAACAGAAAATTATTTCACGTGTAATAAAAAATATTATATTCAAAAAACTGGGGTATCAATGGGAGCAGCATGTTCGCCTACCATAGCGAATTTATTTATGGAATATTTTGAATGCCGATGGGTGTATAAATCAAGATGGAATCAACAGTTGAAAAGTTGGTGGAGGTATATAGACGATATTTTTGTTTTATGGAGTGGTACCTCTATAGAATTACAAGACTTCGTTACGTATCTAAATGGGTGTCATGATACAATCAAATTTGAATATACATGCAGTGAAGACTCTATAGCATTTTTGGATGTACAGGTTAATTTTGTACAAAGAAAATTGGAAACGTCTGTATTTGTCAAATCCACGGATCGGAATACTACACTACATTTTCATAGTATGCATCCGGCTCATTGTAAAACCAATATTCCCTTTGCACAATTTTTGCGGTATCGCAAGATTTGTTCCACAAATGAAAAGTTTCTGCAACAGACGTCTGATTTACAAAGGAAGTTTCAGGATAGAGGTTATCCCAAAGCTTTGATATCTCGATCAAAAAAACGAGCTTATCATAACCATAGAGAATGGCTTCTTAATCCTATGAAAAATACATCAGAACAACAGGAAGTTGTGACTTTTGTAACTAAATATAATATGCATACAAATAGAATGATGAAGATTGTCAAAAAGCACTTGCCTATGTTACAGATTTATCCTTGGTTCCGTGATTTAAGAATTTTGTTCGCCTATCAAAGACAGAATAACTTAAAAGATTTATTATGTGTAGCTGATACATGGAACCGTGGGAATGACATGAATATGAGAACAGGATTACATAAGGCTTGCGGTCAATGTTCAGTTTGCCATATTATGTATGCAACGGATAAATTCATGGATACACGTACTGGCAAGGCATATTATTTAAAGTGTGCAACGGATTGTCAATCAAAAAATGTGATTTATTTATTAAAATGCCCTTGTGATTTATACTACGTGGGTCAAACTTCCCGAATGTTAAAAACGCGACTAATCGAACATAGACATTGCATACAAGCAAAAAGACATATGAACCTTTGGTTTCTCATAGTCTCTTGAAACAACATGATTTTGATCAGATGCAATGTGTTGTCTTAGAACAAATACAAGTTTCGGAACGTAAAGGAGATATTAAGAAAAAGTTGAGACAGCGGGAACAACGATGGATATACATACTGCAGACTGTCATACCCAAGGGATTAAACATAGCAATTGAGTGGAAAGCTTTTCTGTGAAACAGATCTTTGTCAATAAAGTTGTTGAAGATGATTCAATGAGTTGGAAGAACTGACGTATATATAAAGAGGAAGGAAGTAGGAGTTGTTTTCAGGACGCCGATAAGAGGCAGTTGAATGCGGTGAATTTGGAAAATAAGAATGAACTGTCGTTATGAGAATTCTGGCCCTTGAAACAGCCTAGGATTGGCGAAACAGGGTCTCCTGTTGGGCTTTTGGAACATTACATGCGATGACAGAACTTTTCAGTTAAGTTGAAATTATTTTCACCGTTTGTTTACTATGATTTTGAGCCTTTAACATCGAGTATTGTGAAAAGGTGTGTGGGCATGCATTATATGAATTAGAAGAGTGGAGTTTTTTTGTGAAGACTGGTGATTGAAGAATTAGAGTGCTAGAAATTTGAAAGGTGGTTTTCCACATGAAGAGCACTCGAGAGATTTTCTGAAGTCTTTTTTCTCCACTTTTTTCATATGTGTTGGCAGTAGTACACCTCCAATACTCGTGTATACTATAGTAGAATTATTTAGAGTGAGTTTTAAGTATTTAAAGAACCCATCTGGTGCAATAAATTATTTCAATTTAATTCATTATTTAGTGTGCAACATTGTTATTATTACAATTCTGAACATCAAGGGAAATTCGACTAACATTCAAAGTTGCACACTCTATAGTTAAAAGAATTTCTAAATTTTTCTGTAAAACTTCACAATGGTGAGTGTGGGCGTGGGGAACCCCTGAACCGTGATCGGAACATCCAATCACCCTATTTGCACCTCATCATTTGTAGAAGTTGTACATTACACTCATAGTTGTTAGAATAAACAGATCAGTAGTATTAAGAAAAAATTATATGAGGAGTACCTGAAAGTCAGTCTTAAATTCCATAAATGATTGTCAGTGAATTTAAGTGTTTTGTTTGCTTACTGTATTCTAGGCAGATGTAGAGAATAACAGCAAATTAATTACTCAAAAAGGAGCACTTTCCATAGAAAAGAAAGATAGTACCCCTTTTCAAGTGAGCAATCTGCCAAAATTATCAGAACTATTGAAAGAATAAGTTCCAATCAGTTTTCTATAGAGTAAAAAAAATTAAATTTTTGTTAATAAAGCATAAATATTTTAGTTACAGTCATAGTTAGAGTAAACAGGTCAGCAGTATTAAGAAAAAATTATATGAGTAGTTCCTGAAAGTCAGACTTGAATTCCTTAAATGACTATCAGTGAATTTAAGTGTTCTTTGCTTACTGTATTCTAGGCAGATGTAGAGAATAACAGCAAATTAATTAGTCAAAAAGGGAGCACTTTTTGATAGAAAAAAAAGATAGTACCCCTTTTCAAGTGAGCAATCTGCCAAAATACGAGAACTATTGAAAAGAATAAGTTAAAATTAGTTTTCTATAGAGTAAAAAAAATAAATTTTAGGAAATAAAGCATGAATATTTTAGTTACAGTCATAGTTAGAGTAAACAGGTCAGCAGTATTAAGAAAAAAATATATGAGCACTTAATGAAAGTCAGACTTATTTTCCTGGTGTCACTGGCTGTGAAATTAAGTGTTTCTTTGCTTACTGTATTCTACGTGGATAGAGAATAACAGCAAATTAATTACTCAAAAAGGGGGCACTTTCTGATAGAAAAGCAAGATAGTACCCCTTTTCAAGTGAGCAATCTGCCAAAATTACTACAACTATTGTAAAGAATAAGTTCAAATCAGTTATCTATAAAGAAAAATTAAATTAAATTAAGAAAATAAAGCATGAATATTTAGTTACACTCATAGTAGTTAGGGTAAACAGGTCAGCAGTATTAAGAAAAAATTATATGAGTAGTTCCTGAAAGTCAGACTTAAATTCCTTAAATGACTGTCAGTGAATTTATGTGATTGCTTGCTTACTGTATTCTAGGCAGATGTAGAGAATAACAGCAAATTAAATACTCAAAAAGGGTGCACTTTCCAATAGAAAAGAAAGATAGTACCCCTTTTCAAGTGAGCAATCTGCCAAAAATATCAGAACTATTGAAAAGAATAAGTTCAAATCAGTTTTCTATAGAGTAAAAAAAAAATAAATTTTAGGAAATAAAGCATGAATATTTTATTTACAGTCATAGTTTGAGTAAACAGGTCAGCAGTATTAAGAAAAAAATATATGAGCACTTAATGAAAGTCAGACTTATTTTCCTGGTGTCACTGGCTGTGAAATTAAGTGTTTCTTTGCTTACTGTATTCTAGATAGATATAGAGAATAACAGCAAATTAATAACTCAAAAAGGGAGCACTTTCTGATAGAAAAGCAAGATAGTACCCCTTTTCAAGTGAGCAATCTGCCAAAAATACGAGAACTATTGAAAAGAATAAGTTAAAATTAGTTTTCTATAGAGTAAAAAAAATAAATTTCAGGAAATAAAGTATGAATACTTAGTTACACTCATAGTTGTTAGAGTAAACAGGTCAGCAGTATTAAGAAAGAAATATATGAGCAGTTAATGAAAGTCAGACGTCTTTTCCTGGTGTCACTGGCTGTGAAATTAAGTGTATCTTTGCTTACTGTATTCTACGTAGATAGAGAATAAAGCAAATTAATTACTCAAAAAGGGGGCACTTTCTGATAGAAAAGCTAGATAGTACCCCTTTTCAAGTGAGCAATCTGCCAAAATTATCAGAACTATTGAAAAGAATAAGTTCCAATCAGTTTTCTATAGGGTAAAAAAAATTAAATTTTAGTTAATAAAGCATGAATATTTTAGTTACAGTCATAGAGTAAACAGGTCAGCAGTATTAAGAAAAAAATATATGAGCACTTAATGAAAGTCAGACTTGGCTGTGAAATTAAGTGTATCTTTCCTTACTGTATTCTACGTAGATATAGGGAATAACAGCAAATAAATTACTCAAAAAGGGAGCACTTTCTGATAGAAAAAAAAAGATTGTACCCCTTTTCAAATGAGCAATCTGCCAAAATTACTACAACTATTGAAAAGAATAAGTTCAAATCAGTTATCTATAAAGAAAAATTAAATTAAAGAAAATAAAGCATGAATATTTAGTTACACTCATAGTTGTTAGAGTAAACAGGTGAGCAGTATAAAGAAAAAAAACATGAGGAGTTAATGAAAGTCAGACTTATTTTACTGGTGTCACTGGCTGTGAAATTAAGTGTTTCTTTGCTTACTGTATTCTACGTGGATAGAGAATAACAGCAAATTAATTACTCAAAAAGGGTGCACTTTCCAATAGAAAAGAAAGATAGTACCCCTTTTCAAGTGAGCAATCTGCCAAAAATATTAGAACTATTGAAAAGAATAAGTTCAAATCAGTTTTCTATAGAGTAAACAAAATAAATTTGACGAAAGAAATCATGAATATTTAGTTACACTCATAATTGTTAGAGTAACAGGTCAGCAGTATTAAGAAAGAAATATATGAGCAGTTAATGAAAGTCAGACTTATTTTCCTGGTGTCAATGGCTGTGAAATTAAGTGTTTCTTTGCTTACTGTATTCTAGGTAGATATAGAGAATAACAGCAAATTAATTACTCAAAAAGGGGGCACTTTCTGATAGAAAAGCAAGATAGTACCCCCTTTCAAGTGAGCAATCTGCCAAAAATATTAGAACTATTGAAAAGAATAAGTTCAAATCAGTTTTCTATAGAGTAAAAAAAATAAATTTTAGGAAATAAAGCATGAATATTTAGTTACACTCATAGTTGTTAGAGTAAACAGGTGAGCAGTATAAAGAAAAAAAACATGAGGAGTTAATGAAAGTCAGACTTATTTTCCTGGTGTCACTGGCTGTGAAATTAAGTGTTTCTTTGCTTACTGTATTCTACGTGGATAGAGAATAACAGCAAATTAATTACTCAAAAGGGGGCACTTTCTGATAGAAAAGCAAGATAGTACCCCTTTTCAAGTGAGCAATCTGCCAAAATTACTACAACTATTGTAAAGAATAAGTTCAAATCAGTTATCTATAAAGAAAAATTAAATTAAATTAAAGAAATAAAGCATGAATATTTAGTTACACTCATAGTAGTTAGGGTAAACAGGTCAGCAGTATTAAGAAAAAATTATATGAGTAGTTCCTGAAAGTCAGACTTAAATTCCTTAAATGACTGTCAGTGAATTTATGTGATTGCTTGCTTACTGTATTCTAGGCAGATGTAGAGAATAACAGCAAATTAAATACTCAAAAAGGGTGCACTTTCCAATAGAAAAGAAAGATAGTACCCCTTTTCAAGTGAGCAATCTGCCAAAATTATCAGAACTATTGAAAGAATAAGTTCCAATCAGTTTTCTATAGAGTAAAAAAAATTAAATTTTTGTTAATAAAGCATAAATATTTTAGTTACAGTCATAGTTAGAGTAAACAGGTCAGCAGTATTAAGAAAAAATTATATGAGTAGTTCCTGAAAGTCAGACTTGAATTCCTTAAATGACTATCAGTGAATTTAAGTGTTTCTTTGCTTACTGTATTCTAGGCAGATGTAGAGAATAACAGCAAATTAATTAGTCAAAAAGGGAGCACTTTTGATAGAAAAAAAGATAGTACCCCTTTTCAAGTGAGCAATCTGCCAAAATATCGAGAACTATTGAAAAGAATAAGTTAAAATTAGTTTTCTATAGAGTAAAAAAAAATAAATTTTAGGAAATAAAGCATGAATATTTTAGTTACAGTCATAGTTAGAGTAAACAGGTCAGCAGTATTAAGAAAAAAATATATGAGCACTTAATGAAAGTCAGACTTATTTTCCTGGTGTCACTGGCTGTGAAATTAAGTGTTTCTTTGCTTACTGTATTCTACGTGGATAGAGAATAACAGCAAATTAATTACTCAAAAAGGGGGCACTTTCTGATAGAAAAGCAAGATAGTACCCCTTTTCAAGTGAGCAATCTGCCAAAATTACTACAACTATTGTAAAGAATAAGTTCAAATCAGTTATCTATAAAGAAAAATTAAATTAAATTAAAGAAAATAAAGCATGAATATTTAGTTACACTCATAGTAGTTAGGGTAAACAGGTCAGCAGTATTAAGAAAAAATTATATGAGTAGTTCCTGAAAGTCAGACTTAAATTCCTTAAATGACTGTCAGTGAATTTATGTGATTGCTTGCTTACTGTATTCTAGGCAGATGTAGAGAATAACAGCAAATTAAATACTCAAAAAGGGTGCACTTTCCAATAGAAAAGAAAGATAGTACCCCTTTTCAAGTGAGCAATCTGCCAAAAATATCAGAACTATTGAAAAGAATAAGTTCAAATCAGTTTTCTATAGAGTAAAAAAAAAATAAATTTTAGGAAATAAAGCATGAATATTTTATTTACAGTCATAGTTAGAGTAAACAGGTCAGCAGTATTAAGAAAAAAATATATGAGCACTTAATGAAGTCAGACTTATTTTCCTGGTGTCACTGGCTGTGAAATTAAGTGTTTCTTTGCTTACTGTATTCTAGATAGATATAGAGAATAACAGCAAATTAATAACTCAAAAAGGGAGCACTTTCTGATAGAAAAGCAAGATAGTACCCCTTTTCAAGTGAGCAATCTGCCAAAATACGAGAACTATTGAAAAGAATAAGTTAAAATTAGTTTTCTATAGAGTAAAAAAAATAAATTTCAGGAAATAAAGTATGAATACTTAGTTACACTCATAGTTGTTAGAGTAAACAGGTCAGCAGTATTAAGAAAGAAATATATGAGCAGTTAATGAAAGTCAGACGTCTTTTCCTGGTGTCACTGGCTGTGAAATTAAGTGTATCTTTGCTTACTGTATTCTACGTAGATAGAGAATAAAGCAAATTAATTACTCAAAAAGGGGGCACTTTCTGATAGAAAAGCTAGATAGTACCCCTTTTCAAGTGAGCAATCTGCCAAAATTATCAGAACTATTGAAAAGAATAAGTTCCAATCAGTTTTCTATAGGGTAAAAAAAATTAAATTTTAGTTAATAAAGCATGAATATTTTAGTTACAGTCATAGAGTAAACAGGTCAGCAGTATTAAGAAAAAAATATATGAGCACTTAATGAAAGTCAGACTTGGCTGTGAAATTAAGTGTATCTTTTCTTACTGTATTCTACGTAGATATAGGGAATAACAGCAAATAAATTACTCAAAAAGGGAGCACTTTCTGATAGAAAAAAAAAGATTGTACCCCTTTTCAAATGAGCAATCTGCCAAAATTACTACAACTATTGAAAAGAATAAGTTCAAATCAGTTATCTATAAAGAAAAATTAAATTAAAGAAAATAAAGCATGAATATTTAGTTACACTCATAGTTGTTAGAGTAAACAGGTGAGCAGTATAAAGAAAAAAAACATGAGGAGTTAATGAAAGTCAGACTTATTTTCCTGGTGTCACTGGCTGTGAAATTAAGTGTTTCTTTGCTTACTGTATTCTACGTGGATAGAGAATAACAGCAAATTAATTACTCAAAAAGGGTGCACTTTCCAATAGAAAAGAAAGATAGTACCCCTTTTCAAGTGAGCAATCTGCCAAAAATATTAGAACTATTGAAAAGAATAAGTTCAAATCAGTTTTCTATAGAGTAAAAAAAATAAATTTGACGAAAGAAATCATGAATATTTAGTTACACTCATAATTGTTAGAGTAAACAGGTCAGCAGTATTAAGAAAGAAATATATGAGCAGTTAATGAAAGTCAGACTTATTTTCCTGGTGTCAATGGCTGTGAAATTCAGTGTTTCTTTGCTTACTGTATTCTAGGTAGATATAGAGAATAACAGCAAATTAATTACTCAAAAAGGGGGCACTTTCTGATAGAAAAGCAAGATAGTACCCCCTTTCAAGTGAGCAATCTGCCAAAAATATTAGAACTATTGAAAAGAATAAGTTCAAATCAGTTTTCTATAGAGTAAAAAAAATAAATTTTAGGAAATAAAGCATGAATATTTAGTTACACTCATAGTTGTTAGAGTAAACAGGTGAGCAGTATAAAGAAAAAAACATGAGGAGTTAATGAAAGTCAGACTTATTTTCCTGGTGTCACTGGCTGTGAAATTAAGTGTTTCTTTGCTTACTGTATTCTACGTGGATAGAGAATAACAGCAAATTAATTACTCAAAAAGGGGGCACTTTCTGATAGAAAAGCAAGATAGTACCCCTTTTCAAGTGAGCAATCTGCCAAAATTACTACAACTATTGTAAAGAATAAGTTCAAATCAGTTATCTATAAAGAAAAATTAAATTAAATTAAAGAAAATAAAGCATGAATATTTAGTTACACTCATAGTAGTTAGGGTAAACAGGTCAGCAGTATTAAGAAAAAATTATATGAGTAGTTCCTGAAAGTCAGACTTAAATTCCTTAAATGACTGTCAGTGAATTTATGTGATTGCTTGCTTACTGTATTCTAGGCAGATGTAGAGAATAACAGCAAATTAAATACTCAAAAAGGGTGCACTTTCCAATAGAAAAGAAAGATAGTACCCCTTTTCAAGTGAGCAATCTGCCAAAATATCAGAACTATTGAAAAGAATAAGTTCAAATCAGTTTTCTATAGAGTAAAAAAAAAATAAATTTCAGGAAATAAAGCATGAATATTTTAGTTACAGTCATAGTTAGAGTAAACAGGTCAGCAGTATTAAGAAAAAAATATATGAGCACTTAATGAAAGTCAGACTTATTTTCCTGGTGTCACTGGCTGTGAAATTAAGTGTTTCTTTGCTTACTGTATTCTAGATAGATATAGAGAATAACAGCAAATTAATAACTCAAAAAGGGAGCACTTTCTGATAGAAAAGCAAGATAGTACCCCTTTTCAAGTGAGCAATATGCCAAAAATATTAGAACTATTGAAAAGAATAAGTTCAAATCAGTTATCTATAAAGATAAATAAAATTAAATTAAAGGAAAAAAAGCATGAACATTTTAGATACACTCATAGTTGTTAGAGTTGATGAAAGTGAAGAGAAAATATATAATAACCATTTGCTTTTATTCTCATGACAGATCTGGGTGGACTAGTTTTCTATAGTGTAAAAAAATTAAATTTTAGGAAATAAAGGATGAATATTTTAGTTACACTCATAGTTGTTAAAGAGGTCAGCAGTATTAAGAAAAATTATATGAGTAGTACCTGAAAGTCAGACTTAAATTCCTTAAATGATTTTCAGTGAATTTAAGTGTTTCTTTGCTTACTGTATTCTAGGCAGATGTAGAAATAACAGCAAATTAATTACTCAAAAAGGGAGCACTTTCTGATAGAAAAGCAAGATAGTACCCTTTTTCAAGTGAGCAATCTGCCAAAATTATTAGAACTATTGAAAAGAATAAGTTCAAATCAGTTTTCTATAGAGTAAAAAAATAAATTTTAGGAAAGAAAGCATGAATAGCTGTTAGAGTAAACAGGTCAGCAGTACTAAGAAAAAATTATATAAAGAATTCCTGTAATTCAGACTTCAATTCCTTAAGAGTTTGTGAACTTGTTTCTTTGCTTACTGTATTTCAGCTACATATAGAGAATAACAGCAAATCAATTACTCAAAAAGGGTGCACTTTCCAATAGAAAAAAAAAGATAGTACCCCTTTTCAAGTGAGCAATCTGCCAAAATTATCAGAACTATTGAAAAGAATAAGTTCAAATCAGTTATCTATAGAGCAAAGAAAATTAATTTAAAAGAAATAAAGCATGAACATTTTAGTCACACTCATAACTTTGAAAGATCTGAGGACGGTGTTAGCGGTTGTACCTATAAATGTCTGTGATTGGAATTCTGATAAAGGGAATGTAAAATATTTTTATCAGTTTTTCTAATGAATTATCTTGTGGAAGGGATAGCATAGGGATGAACAATTATACATTATTGTTACCTGGGTGAGTTAGTGCAAAAAAGTACTAAGATTAGACATAGACAGAATTTTAAGAGCTGTTGTATTAGGTAAATGGTAGGGTTTTCCTTCTTTTCATTTATTAAAGCTTAGTGTAGTAGGTATTCAGGTTCTGGGTTCCTGCTTCCTGGCAAAAATTTAAAAAACTACTGAGGTGGTTGAACAAAACAGGAGGAGCGACACCAGAATAACAAGTGCACCAATGTCAAGAAAGACCAAAGGTTTTGCATGCAAGAAAGTTCAGCAAAATACAGCTAAGTACACGCATCACAGTCTACAACTGTTCAGGGACACTACATTTAGAATTATATATTTACCTGGAAATTGATGTGTTTGCTCATTTTACTGTATTCTAGGCAGATGTAGAGAATAACAGCAAATTAATTACTCAAAAAGGGAGCACTTTCTAATAGAAAAAAAAGATAGTACCCCTTTTCAAGTGAGCAATCTGCCAAAATTATTAGAACTATTGAAAAGAATAAGTTCAAATCAGTTTTCTATAAAGAAAAATTAATTTAAATTAAAGAAAATAAAGCATGAACATTTTAGTTTCTCATAACTTTGAAAGATATGATGAAAATGATGAGAAAATATGTAAGCTAGATAAACACATACATAGATACAGCTATTTCAACATATAACCAAATCAGAAATTCATTCTCTATATACCATGTTGCAGTCTTTGAATGATACACCCACAAAGGAGGCACTTTCTGGAATTCACAGAAAGAGTGTACTTCTTTGTCAGGTTAACCGTGTGCTCTTATTCTCAAGACAGACTTCACAAACAAAAAACTAAGGTGGCCGGTTATCTAAAATGAGAAATATCAAGCAAACTAAATTTGTTCAAGTCCTCCACAGCACCTGGTGGGAGAGCTGGGCACCTAGGGCGGAGGCCCTGAGTGGATCGGGGTGGACCTGGGCATCACCCCGGATATAGCTGTGAGGAAATGCAGAAGGGCTGCTAGTCCTCCACAGTACCTGGTGGGAGCACTGGGCACCTAGAGCAGAGGCCCTGAGTGGATCGGAGTGGACCGGGGAGTCACCCCGGAGAAGGCTGTAAAGGATATGCAGATGAGCTGCAAGTCCTCCACAGCACTTGAAAGGCAGCCGGGTGTAGAGCTGGGCACCTCTCAGCTGAGGAAAAGGCTTACCAGGGGTTAGGCCGAAGCCAGCATTCCTCCCCCTGAGGGTCGACTAATCCTAGCCAAAAAGCACCTGGAAACTCTGGCACCTGGAGCGAGGGCCCTAGGAAGATCAGGGTGGACCTGAGAGTCACCCCGGATACAGCTGTGAGGAAATGCAGAAGGGCTGCAAGTCCTCCACAGCACATGGTGGGAGCTCTGGGCACCTAGAGCGGAGGCCCTGGGTGGATCAGAGAAGTCCTGGGAGTCACCCCGGAGACGACTGTAAAGGATATGCAGATGACCTGCAAGTCCTCCACAGCACCAGAAAGGCAGCCGGGTGTAGAGCTGGGCACCTCTCAGCTGAGGAAAAGGCTTACCAGGGGTTAGGCCAAAGCCAGCATTCCTCCCCCTGAGGGTCGCCTAATCCTAGCCAAAAAGCACCTGGAAACTCTGGCACCTGGAGCGAGGGCCCTAGGAAAATCGGGGTGGATTTGGGAGTCACCCCGGATACAGCTGTGAGGAAATGCAGAAGGGCTGCAAGTCCTCCACAGCACCTGGTGGGAGCGCTGGGCACCTAGAGCGCAGGCCCTGAGTGGATCGGAGTGGACCTGGGAGTCACCCCGGAGAAGGCTGTAAAGGATATGCAGATGAGCTGCAAGTCCTCCACAGACTTATTTTCCAGGTGTCAATGGCTGTGAAATTAAGTGTATCTTTGCTTACTGTATTCTATGTAGATATAGAGAATAACAGCAAATTAAATACTCAAAAAGGGTGCACTTTCTAATAGAAAAAAAAGATAGTACCCCTTTTCAAGTGAGCAATCTGCCAAAATTATTAGAACTATTGAAAAGAATAAGTTCAAATCAGTTTTCTGTAGAGCAAAAAAATAAATTTTAGGAAATAAAGCATGAATAGTTGTTAGAGTAAACAGGTCAGCAGTACTAAGAAAAAATTATATAAAGAGTTCCTGAAATTCAGACTTCAATTCCTTAAGAGACGGTGAACTTATTTCTTTGCTTACTGTATTTCAGCTAGATATAGAGAATAACAGCATATCAATTACTCAAAAGGGTGCACTTTCCAATAGAAAAAAAAAAAAAGATAGTACCCCTTTTCAAGTGAGCAATCTGCCAAAATTATCAGAACTATTGAAAAGAATAAGTTCAAATCAGTTATCTATAGAGCAAAGAAAATTAATTTAAAAGAAATAAAGCATGAACATTTTAGTCACACTCATAACTTTGAAAGATCTGAGGACGGTGTTAGCGGTTGTCCCTATAAATGTCTGTGATTGGAATTCTGATAAAGGGAATGTAAAATATTTTTATCAGTTTTTCTAATGAATTATCTTGTGGAAGGGATAGCATAGGGATGAACAATTATACATTATTTTTACCTGGGTGAGTTAGTGCAAAAAAGTACTAAGATTAGAGATAGACTGAATTTTAAGAGCTGTTGTATTAGGTAAATGGTAGGGTTTTCCTTCTTTTCATTTATTAAAGCTTAGTGTAGTAGGTATTCAGGTTCTGGGTTCCTGCTTCCTGGCAAAAATTTAAAAAACTACTGAGGTGGTTGAACAAAACAGGAGGGCGATACCAGAATAACAAGTGCACCAATGTCAAGAAAGACCAAAGGTTTTGCATGCAAGAAAGTTCAGCAAAATACAGCTAAGTACATGCATCACAGTCTACAACTGTTCAGGGACACTATATTTAGAATTATATATTTACCTGGAAATTGATGCGTTTGCTCATTATAAAGTGGGGAAATTTGATCCCTGAAAAAGAAAAGTGACACAAAGAATCAATTCTTTGATGGGATTATTAGTTGAAATAAATTCTAAGTAACAACATAATTAAGCAGCATTTATACTTATCTGATAGATTTTGATGAAGGCTTGGATAAATGAAGATTAGTAGTTGGAGGTAGACATGTTGTCTACAATTTAAAGGAAAAGTTGCAGTTTACATTTGCTTATTCTTATAATACAATATAAAACTGTTTGCATTTTGGAATTTGTATTTATATATGATTGAACATATAAATATTACGTTTTAAATACAGCTGTTTATTAAAAGAGAAACTATTTATTGCAAGTATTTAAAGAACCCATCTGGTGCAATAAATTATTTCAATTTAATTCATTATTTAGTGTGCAACATTGTTATTATTACAATTCTGAACATCAAGGGAAATTCGACTAACATTCAAAGTTGCACACTCTATAGTTAAAAGAATTTCTAAATTTTTCTGTAAAACTTCACAATGGTGAGTGTGGGCGTGGGAAACCCCTGAACCGTGATCGGAACATCCAATCACCCTATTTGCACCTCATCATTTGTAGAAGTTGTACATTACACTCATAGTTGTTAGAATAAACAGATCAGTAGTATTAAGAAAAAATTATATGAGGAGTACCTGAAAGTCAGACTTAAATTCCATAAATGATTGTCAGTGAATTTAAGTGTTTTGTTTGCTTACTGTATTCTAGGCAGATGTAGAGAATAACAGCAAATTAATTACTCAAAAAGGAGCACTTTCCATAGAAAAGAAAGATAGTACCCCTTTTCAAGTGAGCAATCTGCCAAAATTATCAGAACTATTGAAAAAATAAGTTCCAATCAGTTTTCTATAGAGTAAAAAAAATTAAATTTTTGTTAATAAAGCATAAATATTTTAGTTACAGTCATAGTTAGAGTAAACAGGTCAGCAGTATTAAGAAAAAAATATATGAGCACTTAATGAAAGTCAGACTTATTTCCTGGTGTCACTGGCTGTGAAATTAAGTGTTTCTTTGCTTACTGTATTCTAGATAGATATAGAGAATAACAGCAAAATTAATAACTCAAAAAGGGAGCACTTTCTGATAGAAAAGCAAGATAGTACCCCTTTTCAAGTGAGCAATCTGCCAAAAATACGAGAACTATTGAAAAGAATAAGTTAAAATTAGTTTTCTATAGAGTAAAAAAATTAAATTTTAGTTAATAAAGCATGAATATTTTAGTTACAGTCATAGAGTAAACAGGTCAGCAGTATTAAGAAAAAAATATATGAGCACTTAATGAAAGTCAGACTTGGCTGTGAAATTAAGTGTATCTTTTCTTACTGTATTCTACGTAGATATAGGGAATAACAGCAAATAAATTACTCAAAAAGGGAGCACTTTCTGATAGAAAAAAAAAGATTGTACCCCTTTTCAAGTGAGCAATCTGCCAAAATTACTACAACTATTGAAAAGAATAAGTTCAAATCAGTAATCTATAAAGAAAAATTAAAGAAAATAAAGCATGAATATTTAGTTACACTCATAGTTGTTAGAGTAAACAGGTGAGCAGTATAAAGAAAAAAAACATGAGGAGTTAATGAAAGTCAGACTTATTTTCCTGGTGTCACTGGCTGTGAAATTAAGTGTTTCATTGCTTACTGTATTCTACGTAGATAGAGAATAAAGCAAATTAATTACTCAAAAAGGGGGCACTTTCTGATAGGAAAAAAAAAGATTGTACGCCATTTCAAGTGAGCAATCTGCCAAAATTACTACAACTATTGAAAAGAATAAGTTCAAATCAGTTATCCATAAAGAAAAATTAAATTAAAGAAAATAAAGCATGAATATTTAGTTACACTCATAATTGTTAGAGTAAACAGGTCAGCAGTATTAAGAAAGAAATATATGAGCAGTTAATGAAAGTCAGACTTATTTTCCTGGTGTCAATGGCTGTGAAATTCAGTGTTTCTTTGCTTACTGTATTCTAGGTAGATATAGAGAATAACTGCAAATTAATTACTCAAAAAGGGGGCACTTTCTGATAGAAAAGCAAGATAGTACCCCCTTTCAAGTGAGCAATCTGCCAAAAATATTAGAACTATTGAAAAGAATAAGTTCAAATCAGTTTTCTATAGAGTAAAAAAAATAAATTTTAGGAAATAAAGCATGAATATTTAGTTACACTCATAGTTGTTAGAGTAAACAGGTGAGCAGTATAAAGAAAAAAAACATGAGGAGTTAATGAAAGTCAGACTTATTTTCCTGGTGTCACTGGCTGTGAAATTAAGTGTTTCTTTGCTTACTGTATTCTACGTGGATAGAGAATAACAGCAAATTAATTACTCAAAAAGGGGGCACTTTCTGATAGAAAAGCAAGATAGTACCCCTTTTCAAGTGAGCAATCTGCCAAAAATACGAGAACTATTGAAAAGAATGTTAAAATTAGTTTTCTATAGAGTAAAAATAAATAAAGTTTAGGAAATAAAGCATGAATATTTAGTTACACTCATAGTAGTTAGGGTAAACAGGTCAGCAGTATTAAGAAAAAATTATATGAGTAGTTCCTGAAAGTCAGACTTAAATTCCTTAAATGACTGTCAGTTAATTTATGTGATTGCTTGCTTACTGTATTCTATGCAGATGTAGAGAATAACAGCAAATTAAATACTCAAAAAGGGTGCACTTTCCAATAGAAAAGAAAGATAGTACCCCTTTTCAAGTGAGCAATCTGCCAAAAATATCAGAACTATTGAAAAGAATAAGTTCAAATCAGTTTTCTATAGAGTAAAAAAAAAATAAATTTTAGGAAATAAAGCATGAATATTTTAGTTACAGTCATAGTTAGAGTAAACAGGTCAGCAGTATTAAGAAAAAAATATATGAGCACTTAATGAAAGTCAGACTTATTTTCCTGGTGTCACTGGCTGTGAAATTAAGTGTTTCTTTGCTTACTGTATTCTAGGTAGATATAGAGAATAACAGCAAATTAATAACTCAAAAAGGGAGCACTTTCTGATAGAAAAGCAAGATAGTACCCCTTTTCAAGTGAGCAATCTGCCAAAAATACGAGAACTATTGAAAAGAATAAGTTAAAATTAGTTTTCTATAGAGTAAAAAAAATAAATTTCAGGAAATAAAGCATGAATACTTAGTTACACTCATAGTTGTTAGAGTAAACAGGTCAGCAGTATTAAGAAAGAAATATATGAGCAGTTAATGAAAGTCAGACGTCTTTTCCTGGTGTCACTGGCTGTGAAATTAAGTGTATCTTTGCTTACTGTATTCTAAGTAGATAGAGAATAAAGCAAATTAATTACTCAAAAAGGGGGCACTTTCTGATAGAAAAGCTAGATAGTACCCCTTTTCAAGTGAGCAATCTGCCAAAATTATCAGAACTATTGAAAAGAATAAGTTCCAATCAGTTTTCTATAGGGTAAAAAAAATTAAATTTTAGTTAATAAAGCATGAATATTTTAGTTACAGTCATAGAGTAAACAGGTCAGCAGTATTAAGAAAAAAATATATGAGCACTTAATGAAAGTCAGACTTGGCTGTGAAATTAAGTGTATCTTTCCTTACTGTATTCTACGTAGATATAGGGAATAACAGCAAATAAATTACTCAAAAAGAGAGCACTTTCTGATAGAAAAAAAAAGATTGTACCCCTTTTCAAGTGAGCAATCTGCCAAAATTACTACAACTATTGAAAAGAATAAGTTCAAATCAGTTATCTATAAAGAAAAATTAAATTAAAGAAAATAAAGCATGAATATTTAGTTACACTCATAGTTGTTAGAGTAAACAGGTGAGCAGTATAAAGAAAAAAAACATGAGGAGTTAATGAAAGTCAGACTTATTTTACTGGTGTCACTGGCTGTGAAATTAAGTGTTTCTTTGCTTACTGTATTCTACGTGGATAGAGAATAACAGCAAATTAATTACTCAAAAAGGGTGCACTTTCCAATAGAAAAGAAAGATAGTACCCCTTTTCAAGTGAGCAATCTGCCAAAAATATTAGAACTATTGAAAAGAATAAGTTCAAATCAGTTTTCTATAGAGTAAACAAAATAAATTTGACGAAATAAATCATGAATATTTAGTTACACTCATAATTGTTAGAGTAAACAGGTCAGCAGTATTAAGAAAGAAATATATGAGCAGTTAATGAAAGTCAGACTTATTTTCCTGGTGTCAATGGCTGTGAAATTCAGTGTTTCTTTGCTTACTGTATTCTAGGTAGATATAGAGAATAACAGCAAATTAATTACTCAAAAAGGGGGCACTTTCTGATAGAAAAGCAAGATAGTACCCCCTTTCAAGTGAGCAATCTGCCAAAAATATTAGAACTATTGAAAAGAATAAGTTCAAATCAGTTTTCTATAGAGTAAAAAAAATAAATTTTAGGAAATAAAGCATGAATATTTAGTTACACTCATAGTTGTTAGAGTAAACAGGTGAGCAGTATAAAGAAAAAAAACATGAGGAGTTAATGAAAGTCATACTTATTTTCCTGGTGTCACTGGCTGTGAAATTAAGTGTTTCTTTGCTTACTGTATTCTAGGTAGATATAGAGAATAACAGCAAATTAATTACTCAAAAAGGGGGCACTTTCTGATAGAAAAGCAAGATAGTACCCCCTTTCAAGTGAGCAATCTGCCAAAAATATTAGAACTATTGAAAAGAATAAGTTCAAATCAGTTATCTATAAAGATAAATAAAATTAAATTAAAGGAAAAAAAGAATGAACATTTTAGATACACTCATAACTTTGAAAGATATGATGAAAGTGAAGAGAAAATATATTATAACCATTTGCTTTTATTCTCATGACAGATCTGGGTGGACTAGTTTTCCATAGTGTAAAAAAATCAAATTTTAGGAAATAAAGGATGAATATTTTAGTTACACTCATAGTTGTTAGAGAGGTCAGCAGTATTAAGAAAAATTATATGAGTAGTACCTGAAAGTCAGACTTAAATTCCTTAAATGATTGTCAGTGAATTTAAGTGTTTTGTTTGCTTACTGTATTCTAGGCAGATGTAGAGAATAACAGCAAATTAATTACTCAAAAAGGGAGCACTTTCCATAGAAAAGAAAGATAGTACCCCTTTTCAAGTGAGCAATCTGCCAAAATTATCAGAACTATTGAAAGAATAAGTTCTAATCAGTTTTCTATAGAGTAAAAAAAATTAAATTTTTGTTAATAAAGCATAAATATTTTAGTTACAGTCATAGTTAGAGTAAACAGGTCAGCAGTATTAAGAAAAAAATATATGAGCACTTAATGAAAGTCAGACTTGGCTGTGAAATTAAGTGTATCTTTGCTTACTGTATTCTACGTAGATATAGGGAATAACAGCAAATAAATTACTCAAAAAGGGAGCACTTTCTGATAGAAAAAAAAAGATTGTACCCCTTTTAAAGTGAGCAATCTGCCAAAATTATTACAACTATTGAAAAGAATAAGTTCAAATCAGTTATCTATAAAGAAAAATAAAATTAAATTAAAGAAAATAAAGTATAAATATTTAGTTACACTCATTGTAGTTAGAGTAAACAGGTCAGCAGTATTAAGAAAAAATTATATGAGTAGTTCCTGAAAGTCAGACTTAAATTCCTTAAATGACTGTCAGTGAATTTATGTGATTCCTTGCTTACTGTATTCTAGGCAGATGTAGAGAATAACAGCAAATTAATTACTCAAAAAGGGAGCACTTTCTGATAGAAAAGCAAGATAGTACCCCCTTTCAAGTGAGCAATCTGCCAAAAATATTAGAACTATTGAAAAGAATAAGTTCAAATCAGTTATCTATAAAGAAAAATTAAATTAAATTAAAGAAAATAAAGAATGAATATTTAGTTACACTCATAGTTGTTAGAGTAAACAGGTCAGCAGCAGTGGCGTAGCTACGTGGGGCCTGAGGGGGCCCGGGCCCCCGCAGATTCGCCCCTGGCCCCCTGTCGACGACCCCCCTCCCGCCACCAACCCTCCCCCACCATCGCCGCCAGCCCCGCTACCGCATGATTTACCTTGATTGCTGGCGGGGATGCCCAAACCCCGCCAGCCAAGAGTGTTCTTCAGCACTGGAGTTAGTAAACTCCGGCGCCTTCATTCAAGAAAGTTCGTCTGAAGGATCAGCTGGTTTTGACGCCTTACGTCCTGCACCGTGCATGTAGCCCCGTGCAGGACGTAAATGCGTCAAAACCAGCTGATCCTTCAGACAAACTTCCTTGAATGAAGGCGCCGGAGTTTACTAACTCCAGCGCTGAAGAACACACTTGGCTGGCGGGGTTTGGGCATCCCCGCCAGCAATCAAGGTAAATCATGCGGTAGCGGGGCTGGCGGCGATGGTGGGGGAGGGTTGGTGGCGGGAGGGGGGGGTAGTTTAAGAGTGTCGGCGTTATCGAGCGGGGGAGGCGGCTTAACAATGCCCCCCCATCTCGGGCTCTGGCCCCCCCTCCTGGCAAGGTCTGGCTACGCCCCTGGTCAGCAGTATTAAGAAAGAAATATATGAGCAGTTAATGAAAGTCAGACTTATTTTCCTGGTGTCACTGGCTGTGAAATTAAGTGTTTCTTTGCTTACTGTATTCTAGGTAGATATAGAGAATAACAGCAAATTAATTACTCAAAAAGGGAGCACTTTCTGATAGAAAAGCAAGATAGTACCCCATTTCAAGTGAGCAATCTGCCAAAATTATCAGAACTATTGAAAGAATAAGTTCCAATCAGTTTTCTATAGAGTAAAAAAAAATAAATTTTTGTTAATAAAGCATGAATATTTTAGTTACACTCATAGTAGTTAGAGTAAACAGGTCAGCAGTATGAAGAAAAAATTATATGAGTAGTTCCTGAAAGTCAGACTTAAATTCCTTAAATGACTGTCAGTGAATTTATGTGATTCCTTGCTTACTGTATTCTAGGCAGATGTAGAGAATAACAGCAAATTAAATACTCAAAAAGGGTGCACTTTCCAATAGAAAAGAAAGATAGTACCCCTTTTCAAGTGAGCAATCTGCTAAAAATATCAGAACTATTGAAAAGAATAAGTTCAAATCAGTTTTCTATAGAGTAAAAAAAATAAATTTTAGGAAATAAAGCATGAATATTTAGTTACACTCATAGTTGTTAGAGTAAACAGGTGAGCAGTATAAAGAAAAAAAATATATGAGCACTTAATGAAAGTCAGACTTATTTTCCTGGTGTCACTGGCTGTGAAATTAAGTGTTTCTTTGCTTACTGTATTCTAGGTAGATATAGAGAATAACAGCAAATTAATTACTCAAAAAGGGAGCACTTTCTGATAGAAAAGCAAGATAGTACCCCCTTTCAAGTGAGCAATCTGCCAAAAATATTAGAACTATTGAAAAGAATAAGTTCAAATCAGTTATCTATAAAGATAAATTAAATTAAATTAAAGGAAAAAAAGCATGAACATTTTAGATACACTCATAACTTTGAAAGATATGATGAAAGTGAAGAGAAAATATATAATAACCATTTGCTTTTATTCTCATGACAGATCTGGGTGGACTAGTTTTCTATAGTGTAAACAAATTAAATTTTAGGAAATAAAGGATGAATATTTTAGTTACACTCATAGTTGTTAGAGAGGTCAGCAGTATTAAGAAAAATTATATGAGTAGTACCTGAAAGTCAGACTTAAATTCCTTAAATGATTGTCAGTGAATTTAAGTGTTTCTTTGCTTACTGTATTCTAGGCAGATGTAGAGAATAACAGCAAATTAATTACTCAAAAAGGGAGCACTTTCTGATAGAAAAGCAAGATAGTACCCTTTTTCAAGTGAGCAATCTGCCAAAATTATTAGAACTATTGAAAAGAATAAGTTCAAATCGGTTTTCTATAGAGTAAAAAAATAAATTTTAGGAAATAAAGCATGAATAGCTGTTAGAGTAAACAGGTCAGCAGTACTAAGAAAAAATTATATAAAGAATTCCTGTAATTCAGACTTCAATTCCTTAAGAGTTTGTGAACTTGTTTCTTTGCTTACTGTATTTCAGCTACATATAGAGAATAACAGCAAATCAATTACTCAAAAAGGGTGCACTTTCCAATAGAAAAAAAAAGATAGTACCCCTTTTCAAGTGAGCAATCTGCCAAAATTATCAGAACTATTGAAAAGAATAAGTTCAAATCAGTTATCTATAGAGCAAAGAAAATTAATTTAAAAGAAATAAAGCATGAACATTTTAGTCACACTCATAACTTTGAAAGATCTGAGGACGGTGTTAGCGGTTGTCCCTATAAATGTCTCTGAATGGAATTCTGATAAAGGGAATGTAAAATATTTTTATCAGTTTTTCTAATGAATTATCTTGTGGAAGGGATAGCATAGGGATGAACAATTATACATTATTGTTACCTGGGTGAGTTAGTGCAAAAAAGTACTAAGATTAGACATAGACAGAATTTTAAGAGCTGTTGTATTAGGTAAATGGTAGGGTTTTCCTTCTTTTCATTTATTAAAGCTTAGTGTAGTAGGTATTCAGGTTCTGGGTTCCTGCTTCCTGGCAAAAATTAAAAAAACTACTGAGGTGGTTGAACAAAACAGGAGGAGCGACACCAGAATAACAAGTGCACCAATGTCAAGAAAGACCAAAGGTTTTGCATGCAAGAAAGTTCAGCAAAATACAGCTAAGTACACGCATCACAGTCTACAACTGTTCAGGGACACTACATTTAGAATTATATATTTACCTGGAAATTGATGCGTTTGCTCATTTTACTGTATTCTAGGCAGATGTAGAGAATAACAGCAAATTAATTACTCAAAAAGGGAGCACTTTCTAATAGAAAAAAAAGATAGTACCCCTTTTCAAGTGAGCAATCTGCCAAAATTATTAGAACTATTGAAAAGAATAAGTTCAAATCAGTTTTCTATAAAGAAAAATTAATTTAAATTAAAGAAAATAAAGCATGAACATTTTAGTTTCTCATAACTTTGAAAGATATGATGAAAATGATGAGAAAATATGTAAGCTAGATAAACACATACATAGATACAGCTATTTCAACATATAACCAAATCAGAAATTCATTCTCTATACACCATGTTGCAGTCTTTGAATGATACACCCACAAAGGAGGCACTTTCTGGAATTCACAGAAAGAGTGTACCTCTTTGTCAGGTTAACCGTGTGCTCTTATTCTCAAGACAGACTTGACAAACAAAAAACTAAGGTGGCCGGTTATCTAAAATGAGAAATATCAAGCAAACTAAATTTGTTCAAGTCCTCCACAGCACCTGGTGGGAGAGCTGGGCACCTAGGGCGGAGGCCCTGAGTGGATCGGGGTGGACCTGGGCATCACCCCGGATATAGCTGTGAGGAAATGCAGAAGGGCTGCTGGTCCTCCACAGTACCTGGTGGGAGCACTGGGCACCTAGAGCAGAGGCCCTGAGTGGATCGGAGTGGACCGGGGAGTCACCCCGGAGAAGGCTGTAAAGGATATGCAGATGAGCTGCAAGTCCTCCACAGCACCTGAAAGGCAGCCGGGTGTAGAGCTGGGCACCTCTCAGCTGAGGAAAAGGCTTACCAGGGGTTAGGCCGAAGCCAGCATTCCTCCCCCTGAGGGTCAACTAATCCTAGCCAAAAAGCACCTGGAAACTCTGGCACCTGGAGCGAGGGCCCTAGGAAGATCAGGGTGGACCTGGGAGTCACCCCGGATACAGCTGTGAGGAAATGCAGAAGGGCTGCAAGTCCTCCACAGCACCTGGTGGGAGCGCTGGGCACCTAGAGCGGAGGCCCTGGGTGGATCAGAGAAGTCCTGGGAGTCACCCCGGAGACGACTGTAAAGGATATGCAGATGACCTGCAAGTCCTCCACAGCACCAGAAAGGCAGCCGGGTGTAGAGCTGGGCACCTCTCAGCTGAGGAAAAGGCTTACCAGGGGTTAGGCCAAAGCCAGCATTCCTCCCCCTGAGGGTCGCCTAATCCTAGCCAAAAAGCACCTGGAAACTCTGGCACCTGGAGCGAGGGCCCTAGGAAGATCGGGGTGGATTTGGGAGTCACCCCGGATACAGCTGTGAGGAAATGCAGAAGGGCTGCAAGTCGTCCACAGCACCTGGTGGGAGCGCTGGGCACCTAGAGCGGAGGCCCTGAGTGGATCGGAGTGGACCTGGGAGTCACCCCGGGGAAGGCTGTAAAGGATATGCAGATGAGCTGCAAGTCCTCCACAGACTTATTTTCCAGGTGTCAATGGCTGTGAAATTAAGTGTATCTTTGCTTACTGTATTCTATGTAGATAGAGAATAACAGCAAATTAATTACTCAAAAAGGGAGCACTTTCTAATAGAAAAAAAAGATAGTACCCCTTTTCAAGTGAGCAATCTGCCAAAATTATTAGAACTATTGAAAAGAATAAGTTCAAATCAGTTTTCTATAGAGTAAAAAAATAAATTTTAGGAAATAAAGCATGAATAGTTGTTAGAGTAAACAGGTCAGCAGTACTAAGAAAAAATTATATAAAGAGTTCCTGAAATTCAGACTTCAATTCCTTAAGAGACGGTGAACTTATTTCTTTGCTTACTGTATTTCAGCTAGATATAGAGAATAACAGCAAATCAATTACTCAAAAAGGGTGCACTTTCCAATAGAAAAAAAAAGATAGTACCCCTTTTCAAGTGAGCAATCTGCCAAAATTATCAGAACTATTGAAAAGAATAAGTTCAAATCAGTTATCTATAGAGCAAAGAAAATTAATTTAAAAGAAATAAAGCATGAACATTTTAGTCACACTCATAACTTTGAAAGATCTGAGGACGGTGTTAGCGGTTGTCCCTATAAATGTCTGTGATTGGAATTCTGATAAAGGGAATGTAAAATATTTTTATCAGTTTTTCTAATGAATTATCTTGTGGAAGGGATAGCATAGGGATGAACAATTATACATTATTGTTACCTGGGTGAGTTAGTGCAAAAAAGTACTAACATTAGAGATAGACAGAATTTTAAGAGCTGTTGTATTAGGTAAATGGTAGGGTTTTCCTTCTTTTCATTTATTAAAGCTTAGTGTAGTAGGTATTCAGGTTCTGGGTTCCTGCTTCCTGGCAAAAATTTAAAAAACTACTGAGGTGGTTGAACAAAACAGGAGGGCGTTACCAGAATAACAAGTGCACCAATGTCAAGAAAGACCAAAGGTTTTGCATGCAAGAAAGTTCAGCAAAATACAGCTAAGTACATGCATCACAGTCTACAACTGTTCAGGGACACTATATTTAGAATTATATATTTACCTGGAAATTGATGCGTTTGCTCATTTTGAAGTGGGGAAGTTTGATTCCTGAAAAAGAAAAGTGACACAAAGAATCAATTCTTTGATGGGATTATTAGTTGAAATAAATTCTAAGTAACAACATAATTAAGCAGCATTTATACTTATCTGATAGATTTTGATGAAGGCTTGGATAAATGAAGATTAGTAGTTGGAGGTAGACATGTTGTCTACAATTTAAAGGAAAAGTTGCAGTTTACATTTGCTTATTCTTATAATACAATATAAAACTGTTTGCATTTTGGAATTTGTATTTATATATGATTGAACATATAAATATTACGTTTTAAATACAGCTGTTTATTAAAAGAGAAACTATTTATTGCAAGTATTTAAAGAACCCATCTGGTGCAATAAATTATTTCAGTTTAATTCATTATTTAGTGTGCAACATTGTTATTATTACAATTCTGAACATCAAGGGAAATTCGACTAACATTCAAAGTTGCACACTCTATAGTTAAAAGAATTTCTAAATTTTTCTGTAAAACTTCACAATGGTGAGTGTGGGCGTGGGGAACCCCTGAACCGTGATCGGAACATCCAATCACCCTATTTGCACCTCATCATTTGTAGGAGTTGTACATTACACTCATAGTTGTTAGAATAAACAGATCAGTAGTATTAAGAAAAAATTATATGAGGAGTACCTGAAAGTCAGTCTTAAATTCCTTAAGAGTCCGTCTTTGAATTTAAGTGCTTCTCTGCTTAATGTATTCTAGGTAGATCTAGAGAATAACAGCTGTGAGGAAATGCAGAAGGGCTGCTAGTCCTCCACAGTACCTGGTGGGAGCACTGGGCACCTAGAGCAGAGGCACTGAGTGGATCGGAGTGGACCTGGGAGTCACCCCGGAGAAGGCTGTAAAGGATATGCAGATGAGCTGCAAGTCCTCCACAGCACCTGAAAGGCCTCCGGTGGTAGATCTGGGCACCTCTCAGCTGAGGAAAAGGCTTACCAGGGGTTAGGCCGAAGCCAGCATTCCTCCCCATGAGGGTCGACTAATCCTAGCCAAAAAGCACCTGGAAACTCTGGCACCTGGAGCGAGGGCCCTAGGAAGATCAGGGTGGACCTGGGAGTCACCCCGGATACAGCTGTGAGGAAATGCAGAAGGGCTGCAAGTCCTCCACAGCACCTGGTGGGAGCGCTGGGCACCTAGAGCGGAGGCCCTGGGTGGATCAGAGAAGTCCTGGGAGTCACCCCGGAGACGACTGTAAAGGATATGCAGATGACCTGCAAGTCCTCCACAGCACCAGAAAGGCAGCCGGGTGTAGAGCTGGGCACCTCTCAGCTGAGGAAAAGGCTTACCAGGGGTTAAGCCAAAGCCAGCATTCCTCCCCCTGAGGGTCGACTAATCCTAACCAAAAAGCACCTGGAAACTCTGGCACCTGGAGCGAGGGCCCTAGGAAGATCGGGGTGGATTTGGGAGTCACCCCGGATACAGCTGTGAGGAAATGCAGAAGGGCTGCAAGTCCTCCACAGCACCTGGTGGGAGCGCTGGGCACCTAGAGCGGAGGCCCTGAGTGGATCGGAGTGGACCTGGGAGTCACCCTGGAGAAGGCGGTAAAGGATATGCAGATGAGCTGCAAGTCCTCCACAGACTTATTTTCCAGGTGTCAATGGCGGTGAAATTAAGTGTATCTTTGCTTACTGTATTCTATGTAGATCTAGAGAATAACAGCAAATTAATTACTCAAAAAGGGAGCACTTTCTGATAGACAGGAAAGATAGTACCCCTTTTCAGGTGAGCAATCTGCCCAAATTATCAGAACTATTGAAAAGAATAAGTTCAAATCAGTTTTCTATAGAGTAAACAAAATTAAATTAAAGGAAAAAAAGAATGAACATTTTAGATACACTCATAACTTTGAAAGATATGATGAAAGTGAAGAGAAAATATATAATAACCATTTGCTTTTATTTTCATGACAGATCTGGGTGGACTAGTTTTCCATAGTGTAAAAAAATCAAATTTTAGGAAATAAAGGATGAATATTTTAGTTACACTCATAGTTGTTAGAGAGGTCAGCAGTATTAAGAAAAATTATATGAGTAGTACCTGAAAGTCAGACTTAAATTCCTTAAATGATTGTCAGTGAATTTAAGTGTTTTGTTTGCTTACTGTATTCTAGGCAGATATAGAGAATAACAGCAAATTAAATACTCAAAAAGGGAGCACTTTCTGATAGAAAAGCAAGATAATACCCCTTTTCAAGTGAGCAATCTGCCAAAATTATCAGAACTATTGAAAGAATAAGTTCCAATCAGTTTTCTATAGAGTAAAAAAAATTAAATTTTTGTTAATAAAGCATAAATATTTTGGTTACAGTCATAGTTAGAGTAAACAGGTCAGCAGTATTAAGAAAAAAATATATGAGCACTTAATGAAAGTCAGACTTGGCTGTGAAATTAAGTGTATCTTTGCTTACTGTATTCTACGTAGATATAGGGAATAACAGCAAATAAATTACTCAAAAAGGGAGCACTTTCTGATAGAAAAAAAAAGATTGTACCCCTTTTAAAGTGAGCAATCTGACAAAATTACTACAACTATTGAAAAGAATAAGTTCAAATCAGTTATCTATAAAGAAAAATAAAATTAAATTAAAGAAAATAAAGCATAAATATTTAGTTACACTCATTGTAGTTAGAGTAAACAGGTCAGCAGTATTAAGAAAAAATTATATGAGTAGTTCCTGAAAGTCAGACTTGAATTCCTTAAATGACTATCAGTGAATTTAAGTGTTTCTTTGCTTACTGTATTCTAGGCAGATGTAGAGAATAACAGCAAATTAATTACTCAAAAAGGGAGCACTTTTTGATAGAAAAAAAAGATAGTACCCCCTTTTCAAGTGAGCAATCTGCCAAAAATACGAGAACTATTGAAAAGAATAAGTTAAAATTAGTTTTCTATAGAGTAAAAAAAATAAATTTTAGGAAATAAAGCATGGATATTTTAGTTACACTCATAATTGTTAGAGTAAACAGGTGAGTAGTATAAAGAAAAAAAACATGAGGGGTTAATGAAAGTCAGACTTATTTTCCTGGTGTCACTGGCTGTGAAATTAAGTGTATCTTTGCTTACTGTATTCTACGTAGATAGAGAATAAAGCAAATTAATTACTCAAAAAGGGGGCACTTTCTGATAGAAAAGGTAGATAGTACCCTTTTTCAAGAGAGCAATCTGCCAAAATTATCAGAACTATTGAAAGGAATAAGTTCATCAATCAGTTTTCTATAGAGTAAAAAAACATTAAATTTTAGTTAATAAAACATGAATATTTTAGTTACAGTCATAGTTAGAGTAAGCAGGTCAGCAGTATTAAGAAAAAAAAATATGAGTTAATGAAAGTCAGACTTATTTTCCTGGTGTCAATGGCTGTGAAATTAAGTGTATCTTTGCTTACTGTATTCTACGTAGATAGAGAATAAAGCAAATTAATTACTCAAAAAGGGGGCACTTTCTGATAGAAAAGCAAGATAGTACCCCTTTTCAAGTGAGCAATCTGTCAAAAATACGAGAACTATTGAAAAGAATGTTAAAATTACTTTTCTATAGAGTAAAAAAAATAAATTTTAGAAAATAAAGCATGAATATTTAGTTACACTCATAGTTGTTAGAGTAAACAGGTCAGCAGTATTAAGAAAAAAAACATGAGGAGTTAATGAAAGTCAGACTTAAATTCCTTAAATGACTGTCAGTGAATTTATGTGATTCCTTGCTTACTGTATTCTGGGCAGATGTAGAGAATAACAGCAAATTAATTACTCAAAAAGGGGGCACTTTCTGATAGGAAAAAAAAAGATTGTACGCCTTTTCAAGTGAGCAATCTGCCAAAATTACTACAACTATTGAAAAGAATAAGTTCAAATCAGTTATCTATAAAGAAAAATTAAATTAAATTAAAGAAAATAAAGCATGAATATTTAGTTACACTCATAATAGTTAGAGTAAACAGGTCAGCAGTATTAAGAAAAAATTATATGAGTAGTTCCTGAAAGTCAGACTTAAATTCCTTAAATGACTGCCAGTGAATTTATGTGATTCCTCGCTTACTGTATTCTAGGCAGATGTAGAGAAAGCAGCAAATTAAATACTCAAAAAGGGTGCACTTTCCAATAGAAAATAAAGATAGTACCCCTTTTCAAGTGAGCAATCTGCCAAAAATATCAGAACTATTGAAAAGAATAAGATCAAATCAGTTTTCTATAGAGTAAAAAAAAATAAATTTTAGGAAATAAAGCATGAAAATTTAGTTACACTCATAGTTGTTAGAGTAAACAGGTGAGAACTATAAAGAAAAAAAATATGAGGAGTTAATGAAAGTCAGACGTCTTTTCCTGTTGTGAATGACTGTGAAATTAAGTGTATCTTTGCTTACTGTATTCTAGGCAGATATAGAGAATAACAGCAAATTAAATACTCAAAAAGGGTGCACTTTCCAATAGAAAAGAAAGATAGTACCCCTTTTCAAGTGAGCAATTTGCCAAAATTATCAGAACTATTGAAATGAATAAGTTCAAATCAGTTTTCTATAGAGTAAAAAATAAATTTTAGGAAATAAAGCATGAACATTTTAGATACACTCATAACTTTGAAAGATATGATGAAAGTGAAGAGAAAATATATAATAACCATTTGCTTTTATTCTCATGACAGATCTGGGTGAACTAGTTTTCTATAGTGTAAAAAAATTAAATTTTAGGAAATAAAGGATGAATATTTTAGTTACCCTCATAGTTGTTAGAGAGGTCAGCAGTATTAAGAAAAATTATATGAGTAGTACCTGAAAGTCAGACTTAAATTCCTTAAATGATTGTCAGTGAATTTAAGTGTTTCTTTGTTTACTGTATTCTAGGCAGATGTAGAGAATAACAGCAAATTAATTACTCAAAAAGGGAGCACTTTCTGATAGAAAAGCAAGATAGTACCCTTTTTCAAGTGAGCAATCTGCCAAAATTATTAGAACTATAGAGTAAAAAAATAAATTTTACGAAATAAAGCATGAATAGCTGTTAGAGTAAACAGGTCAGCAGTACTAAGAAAAAATTATATAAAGAATTCCTGTAATTCAGACTTCAATTCCTTAAGAGTTTGTGAACTTGTTTCTTTGCTTACTGTATTTCAGCTAAATATAGAGAATAACAGCAAATCAATTACTCAAAAAGGGTATTCAGGTTCTGGGTTCCTGCTTCCTGGCAAAAATTTAAAAAACTACTGAGGTGGTTGAACAAAACAGGAAGAGCGACACCAGAATAACAAGTGCACCAATGTCAAGAAAGACTAAAGGTTTTGCATGCAAGAAAGTTCAGCAAAATACAGCTAAGTACACGCATCACAGTCTACAACTGTTCAGGGACACTACATTTAGAATTATATATTTACCTGGAAATTGATGCGTTTGCTCATTTTCTGTATTCTAGGCAGATGTAGAGAATAACAGCAAATTAATTACTCAAAAAGGGAGCACTTTCTAATAGAAAAAAAAGATAGTACCCCTTTTCAAGTGAGCAATCTGCCAAAATTATTAGAACTATTGAAAAGAATAAGTTCAAATCAGTTTTCTATAAAGAAAAATTAATTTAAATTAAAGAAAATAAAGCATGAACATTTTAGTTTCTCATAACTTTGAAAGATATGATGAAAATGATGAGAAAATATGTAAGCTAGATAAACACATACATAGATACAGCTATTTCAACATATAACGAAATCAGAAATTCATTCTCTATATACCATGTTGCAGTCTTTAAATGATACACCCACAAAGAAGGCACTTTCTGGAATTCACAGAAAGAGTGTACCTCTTTGTCAGGTTAACCGTGTGCTCTTATTCTCAAGACAGACTTCACAAACAAAAAACTAAGGTGGCCGGTTATCTAAAATGAGAAATATCAAGCAAACTAAATTTGTTCAAGTCCTCCACAGCACCTGGTGGGAGAGCTGGGCACCTAGGGCGGAGGCCCTGAGTGGATCGGGGTGGACCTGGGCATCACCCCGGATATAGCTGTGAGGAAACGCAGAAGGGCTGCTAGTCCTCCACAGTACCTGGTGGGAGCACTGGGCACCTAGAGCAGAGGCCCTTAGTGGATCGGAGTGGACCTGGGAGTCACCCCGGAGAAGGCTGTAAAGGATATGCAGATGAGCTGCAAGTCCTCCACAGCACTTGAAAGGCAGCCGGGTGTAGAGCTGGGCACCTCTCAGCTGAGGAAAAGGCTTACCAGGGGTTAGGCCGAAGCCAGCATTCCTCCCCCTGAGGGTCGACTAATCCTACCCAAAAAGCACCTGGAAACTCTGGCACCTGGAGCGAGGGCCCTAGGAAGATCAGGGTGGACCTGGGAGTCACCCCGGATACAGCTGTGAGGAAATGCAGAAGGGCTGCAAGTCCTCCACAGCACCTGGTGGGAGCGCTGGGCACCTAGAGCGGAGGCCCTGGGTGGATCAGAGAAGTCCTGGGAGTCACCCCGGAGACGACTGTAAAGTTTATGCAGATGACCTGCAAGTCCTCCACAGCACCAGAAAGGCAGCCGGGTGTAGAGCTGGGCACCTCTCAGCTGAGGAAAAGGCTTACCAGGGGTTAGGCCAAAGCCAGCATTCCTCCCCCTGAGGGTCGCCTAATCCTAGCCAAAAAGCACCTGGAAACTCTGGCACCTGGAGCGAGGGCCCTAGGAAGATCGGGGTGGATTTGGGAGTCACCCCGGATACAGCTGTGAGGAAATGCAGAAGGGCTGCAAGTCCTCCACAGCACCTGGTGGGAGCGCTGGGCACCTAGAGCGGAGGCCCTGAGTGGATCGGAGTGGACCTGGGAGTCAACCTGGAGAAGGCGGTAAAGGATATGCAGATGAGCTGCAAGTCTTCCATAGACTTATTTTCCAGGTGTCAATGGCGGTGAAATTAAGTGTATCTTTGCTTACTGTATTCTATGTAGATCTAGAGAATAACAGCAAATTAATTACTCAAAAAGGGAGCACTTTCTGATAGACAGGAAAGATAGTACCCCTTTTCAGGTGAGCAATCTGCCCAAATTATCAGAACTATTGAAAAGAATAAGTTCAAATCAGTTTTCTATAGAGTAAACAAAATTAAATTGAAGGAAAAAAAGCATGAACATTTTAGATACACTCATAACTTTGAAAGATATGATGAAAGTGAAGAGAAAATATATAATAACCATTTGCTTTTATTTTCATGACAGATCTGGGTGGACTAGTTTTCCATAGTGTAAAAAAGTCAAATTTTAGGAAATAAAGGATGAATATTTAGTTACACTCATAGTTGTTAGAGAGGTCAGCAGTATTAAGAAAAATTATATGAGTAGTACCTGAAAGTCAGACTTAAATTCCTTAAATGATTGTCAGTGAATTTAAGTGTTTCTTTGCTTACTGTATTCTAGGCAGATGTAGAGAATAACAGCAAATTAATTACTCAAAAAGGGAGCACTTTCCATAGAAAAGAAAGATAGTACCCCTTTTCAAGTGAGCAATCTGCCAAAATTATCAGAACTATTGAAAGAATAAGTTCCAATCAGTTTTCTATAGAGTAAAAAAAATTAAATTTTTGTTAATAAAGCATGAATATTTTAGTTACAGTCATAGTAGTTAGAGTAAACAGGTCAGCAGTATTAAGAAAAAATATATGAGCACTTAATGAAAGTCAGACTTGGCTGTGAAATTAAGTGTATCTTTGCTTACTGTATTCTACGTAGATATAGGGAATAACAGCAAATAAATTACTCAAAAAGGGAGCACTTTCTGATAGAAAAAAAAGATTGTACCCCTTTTAAAGTGAGCAATCTGCCAAAATTACTACAACTATTGAAAAGAATAAGTTCAAATCAGTTATCTATAAAGAAAAATAAAATTAAATTAAAGAAAATAAAGCATGAATATTTAGTTACACTCATTGTAGTTAGAGTAAACAGGTCAGCAGTATTAAGAAAAAATTATATGAGTAGTTCCTGAAAGTCAGACTTAAATTCCTTAAATGACTGTCAGTGAATTTATGTGATTCCTTGCTTACTGTATTCTAGGCAGATGTAGAGAATAACAGCAAATTAATTACTCAAAAAGGGAGCACTTTCTGATAGAAAAGCAAGATAGTACCCCCTTTCAAGTGAGCAATCTGCCAAAAATATTAGAACTATTGAAAAGAATAAGTTCAAATCAGTTATCTATAAAGAAAAATTAAATTAAATTAAAGAAAATAAAGAATGAATATTTAGTTACACTCATAGTTGTTAGAGTAAACAGGTCAGCAGCAGTGGCGTAGCTACGTGGGGCCTGAGGGGGCCCGGGCCCCCGCAGATTCGCCCCTGGACCCCTGCCGACAACCCCCCTCCCGCCACCAACCCTCCCCCACCATCGCCGCCAGCCCCGCTACCGCATGACTTACCTTGATTGCTGGCGGGGATGCCCAAACCCCGCCAGCCAAGAGTGTTCTTCAGCACTGGAGTTAGTAAACTCCGGCGCCTTCATTCAAGAAAGTTCGTCTGAAGGATCAGCTGGTTTTGATGCCTTACGTCCTGCACCGTGCATGTAGCCCCGTGCAGGACGTAAATGCGTCAAAACCAGCTGATCCTTCAGACGAACTTCCTTGAATGAAGGCGCCGGAGTTTACTAACTCCAGCGCTGAAGAACACACTTGGCTGGCGGGGTTTGGGCATCCCCGCCAGCAATCAAGGTAAATCATGCGGTAGCGGGGCTGGCGGCGATGGTGGGGGAGGGTTGGTGGCGGGAGGGGGGGTAGTTTAAGAGTGTCGGCGCGATCGAGCAGGGGAGGTGGCTTAACAGTGCCCCCCACATCTCAGGCTCTGGTCCCCCCTCCTGGCAAGGTCTGGCTACGCCCCTGGTCAGCAGTATTAAGAAAGAAATATATGAGCAGTTAATGAAAGTCAGACTTATTTTCCTGGTG
This sequence comes from Microcaecilia unicolor, assembly GCF_901765095.1. NCBI lineage: Eukaryota > Metazoa > Chordata > Amphibia > Gymnophiona > Siphonopidae > Microcaecilia > Microcaecilia unicolor. The sequence continues at coordinate 642,458,876 of NC_044031.1, forward strand.
TCACTGGCTGTGAAATTAAGTGTTTCTTTGCTTACTGTACTCTAGGTAGATATAGAGAATAACAGCAAATTAATTACTCAAAAGGGAGCACTTTCTGATAGAAAAGCAAAATAGTACCCCTTTTCAAGTGAGCAATCTGCCAAAATTATCAGAACTATTGAAAGAATAAGTTCCAATCAGTTTTCTATAGAGTAAAAAAAATTAAATTTTTGTTAATAAAGCATGAATATTTTAGTTACACTCATAGTAGTTAGAGTAAACAGGTCAGCAGTATTAAGAAAAAATTATATGAGTAGTTCCTGAAAGTCAGACTTAAATTCCTTAAATGACTGTCAGTGAATTTATGTGATTCCTTGCTTACTATATTCTAGGCAGATGTAGAGAATAACAGCAAATTAATTACTCAAAAAGGGAGCACTTTCTGATAGAAAAGCAAGATAGTACCCCCTTTCAAGTGAGCAATCTGCCAAAAATATTAGAACTATTGAAAAGAATAAGTTCAAATCAGTTATCTATAAAGAAAAATAAAATTAAATTAAAGAAAATAAAGCATGAATATTTAGTTACACTCATTGTAGTTAGAGTAAACAGGTCAGCAGTATTAAGAAAAAATTATATGAGTAGTTCCTGAAAGTCAGACTTAAATTCCTTAAATGACTGTCAGTGAATTTATGTGATTCCTTGCTTACTGTATTCTAGGCAGATGTAGAGAATAACAGCAAATTAATTACTCAAAAAGGGAGCACTTTCTGATAGAAAAGCAAGATAGTACCCCCTTTCAAGTGAGCAATCTGCCAAAAATATTAGAACTATTGAAAAGAATAAGTTCAAATCAGTTATCTATAAAGAAAAATTAAATTAAATTAAAGAAAATAAAGAATGAATATTTAGTTACACTCATAGTTGTTAGAGTAAACAGGTCAGCAGCAGTGGCGTAGGTACGTGGGGCCTGAGGGGGCCCGGGCCCCCGCAGATTCGCCCCTGGACCCCTGCCGACAACCCCCCTCCCGCCACCAACCCTCCCCCACCATCGCCGCCAGCCCCGCTACCGCATGACTTACCTTGATTGCTGGCGGGGATGCCCAAACCCCGCCAGCCAAGAGTGTTCTTCAGCACTGGAGTTAGTAAACTCCGGCGCCTTCATTCAAGAAAGTTCGTCTGAAGGATCAGCTGGTTTTGATGCCTTACGTCCTGCACTGTGCATGTAGCCCCATGCAGGACGTAAATGCGTCAAAACCAGCTGATCCTTCAGACGAACTTCCTTGAATGAAGGCGCCGGAGTTTACTAACTCCAGCGCTGAAGAACACACTTGGCTGGCGGGGTTTGGGCATCCCCGCCAGCAATCAAGGTAAATCATGCGGTAGCGGGGCTGGCGGCGATGGTGGGGGAGGGTTGGTGGCGGGAGGGGGGGTAGTTTAAGAGTGTCGGCGCGATCGAGCAGGGGAGGTGGCTTAACAGTGCCCCCCACATCTCAGGCTCTGGTCCCCCCTCCTGGCAAGGTCTGGCTACGCCCCTGGTCAGCAGTATTAAGAAAGAAATATATGAGCAGTTAATGAAAGTCAGACTTATTTTCCTGGTGTCACTGGCTGTGAAATTAAGTGTTTCTTTGCTTACTGTACTCTAGGTAGATATAGAGAATAACAGCAAATTAATTACTCAAAAGGGAGCACTTTCTGATAGAAAAGCAAGATAGTACCCCTTTTCAAGTGAGCAATCTGCCAAAATTATCAGAACTATTGAAAGAATAAGTTCCAATCAGTTTTCTATAGAGTAAAAAAAATTAAATTTTTGTTAATAAAGCATGAATATTTTAGTTACACTCATAGTAGTTAGAGTAAACAGGTCAGCAGTATTAAGAAAAAATTATATGAGTAGTTCCTGAAAGTCAGACTTAAATTCCTTAAATGACTGTCAGTGAATTTATGTGATTCCTTGCTTACTATAATCTAGGCAGATGTAGAGAATAACAGCAAATTAATTACTCAAAAAGGGAGCACTTTCTGATAGAAAAGCAAGATAGTACCCCCTTTCAAGTGAGCAATCTGCCAAAAATATTAGAACTATTGAAAAGAATAAGTTCAAATCAGTTATCTATAAAGATAAATAAAATTAAATTAAAGAAAATAAAGCATGAATATTTAGTTACACTCATAGTTGTTAGAGTAAACAGGTCAGCAGTATTAAGAAAGAAATATATGAGCAGTTAATGAAAGTCAGACTTATTTTCCTGGTGTCAATGGCTGTGAAATTAAGTGTATCTTTGCTTACTGTATTCTACGTAGATAGAGAATAACAGCAAATTAATTACTCAAAAAGGGAGCACTTTCTGATAGAAAAGCAAGATAGTACCCCTTTTCAAGTGAGCAATCTGCTAAAAATATCAGAACTATTGAAAAGAATAAGTTCAAATCAGTTTTCTATAGAGTAAAAAAAAATAAATTTTAGGAAATAAAGCATGAATATTTTAGTTACACTCATAGTTGTTAGAGTAAACAGGTGAGCAGTATAAAGAAAAAAAACTTGAGGAGTTAATGAAAGTTAGATTTATTTTCCTGGTGTCACTGGCTGTGAAATTAAGTGTTTCTTTGCTTACTGTATTCTAGGTAGATATAGAGAATAACAGCAAATTAATTACTCAAAAAGGGAGCACTTTCTGATAGAAAAGCAAGATAGTACCCCTTTTCAAGTGAGCAATCTGCTAAAAATATCAGAACTATTGAAAAGAATAAGTTCAAATCAGTTTTCTATAGAGTAAAAAAAATAAATTTTAGGAAATAAAGCATGAATATTTAGTTACACTCATAATTGTTAGAGTAAACAGGTGAGCAGTATTAAGAAAAAATATATGAGGAGTTAAAGAAAGTCAGACGTCTTTTCCTGGTGTCAATGGCTGTGAAATTAAGTGTTTCTTTGCTTACTGTATTCTACGTGGATAGAGAATAACAGCAAATTAATTACTCAAAAAGGGGGCACTTTCTGGTAGAAAAGCTAGATAGTACCCCTTTTCAAGTGAGCAATCTGCCAAAACTATCAGAAGTATTGAAAGAATAAGTTCCAATCAGTTTTCTATAGAGTAAAAAAAATTAAATTTTTGTTAAAAAAGCATGAATATTTTAGTTACAGTCATAGTTAGAGTAAACAGGTCAGCAGTATTAAGTAAAAAATATATGAGCACTTAATGAAAGTCAGAGTTGGCTGTGAAATTAAGTGTATCTTTGCTTACTGTATTCTACGTAGATATAGGGAATAACAGCAAATAAATTACTCAAAAAGGGAGCACTTTCTGATAGAAAAAAAAAAAGATTGTACCCCTTTTAAAGTGAGCAATCTGCCAAAATTACTACAACTATTGAAAAGAATAAGTTCAAATCAGTTATCTATAAAGAAAAATAAAATTAAATTAAAGAAAATAAAGCATGAATATTTAGTTACACTCATAGTAGTTAGAGTAAACAGGTCAGCAGTATTAAGAAAAAATTATATGAGTAGTTCCTGAAAGTCAGACTTAAATTCCTTAAATGACTGTCAGTGAATTTATGTGATTCCTTGCTTACTGTATTCTAGGCAGATGTAGAGAATAACAGCAAATTAATTACTCAAAAAGGGAGCACATTCTGATAGAAATGTAAGATAGTACTCCTTTTCAAGTGATCAATCTGCCAAAATTATAAAATGAAAGTCAGACTTCTTTTCCTGTTGTCAATGGCTGTGAAATTAAGTGTATCTTTGCTTACTGTATTCTAGATAGATATAGAGAATAACAGCAAATTAATTACTCAAAAAGGGAGCACTTTCTGATAGAAAAGCAAGATAGTACCCCTTTTCAAGTGAGCAATCTGCCAAAATTATTAGAACTATTGAAAAGAATAAGTTCAAATCAGTTTTCTATAAAGAAAAAATTAAATAAAAGAAAATAAAGCATGAACATTTTAGTTACACTCATACTTGTTAGAGTAAACAGGTCAGCAGAATTAAGAAAAAATTATATGAGTAGTTCCTGAAAGTCAGACTTAAATTCCTTAAATGACTATCAGTGAATTTTATGTGTTTCTTTGCTTACTGTATTCTAGGCAGATGTAGAGAATAACAGCAAATTAATTACTCAAAAAGGGAGCACTTTCTGATAGAAAAGCAAGATAGTACCCTTTTCAAGTGTGCAATCTGCCAAAATTATTAGAACTATTGAAAAGAATAAGTTCAAATCAGTTATCTATAAAGAAAAATAAAATTAAATTAAAGAAAATAAAGCATGAACATTTTAGTTACACTCATACTTATTAGAGTAAACAGGTCAGCAGTATTAAGAAAAAATTATGTGAGTAGTTTTTGAAAGTCAGACTTAAATTCCTTGAATGACAGTCAGTGAATTTCTTTACTTACTGTATTCTAGGCAGATGTAGAGAATAATAGCAAATTAATTACTCAAAAAGGGTGCACTTTCCGATAGAAAAGAAAGATAGTACCCCTTTTCAAGTGAGCAATCTGCCAAAATTATTAGAAATATGGAAAAGAATAAGTTCAATTCAGTTTTTTATAGAGTAAAAAAAAATAAATTTTAGGAAATAAAGCATAAATATTTAGTTACATTCATAGTTGTTAGAGTAAACAGGTGAGCAGTATAAAGAAAAAATTATATGAGTAGTTCCTGAAAGTCAGACTTAAATTCCTTAAATGACTATCAGTGAATTTAAGTGTTTCTTTGCTTACTGTATTCTGGGCAGATGTAGAGAATAACAGCAAATTAATTACTCAAAAAGGGAGTACTTTCTGACAGAAAAGCAAGATAGTACCCTTTTCAAGGGTGCAATCTGCCAAAATTATTAGAACTATTGAAAAGAAGAAGTTCAAATCAGTTTTCTATAAAGAAAAATTAATTTAAATTAAAGAAAATAAAGCATGAACATTTTAGTTACTCATAACTTTGAAAGATATGATGAAAATGATGAGAAAATATATAGCTAGATAAATACATACATAGATACAGCTATTTCAACATATAACCAAATCAGAAATTCATTGTCTATATACCATGTTGCAGTCTTTAAATGATACACCCACAATGGAGGCACTTTCTGGAATTCACAGAAAGAGTGTACCTCTTTGTCAGGTTAACCGTGTGCTCTTATTCTCAAGACAGACTTCAAAAACAAAAACTAAGGTGGGCGGTTATCTAAAATGAGAAATATCAAGCAAACTAAATTTGTTCAAGTCCTCCACAGCACATGGTGGGAGAGCTGGGCACCTAGGGCGGAGGCCCTGAGTGGATCGGGGTGGACCTGGGCATCACCCCGGATATAGCTGTGAGGAAATGCAGAAGGGCTGCTAGTCCTCCACAGTATCTGGTGGGAGCACTGGGCACCTAGAGCAGAGGCCCTGAGTGGATCGGAGTGGACCTGGGAGTCACCCCGGAGAAGGCTGTAAAGGATATGCAGATGAGCTGCAAGTCCTCCACAGCACCTGAAAGGCCTCCGGTGGTAGATCTGGGCACCTCTCAGCTGAGGAAAAGGCTTACCAGGGGTTAGGCCGAAGCCAGCATTCCTCCCCCTGAGGGTCGACTAATCCTAGCCAAAAAGCACCTGGAAACTCTGGCACCTGGAGCGAGGGCCCTAGGAAGATCAGGGTGGACCTGGGAGTCACCCCGGATACAGCTGTGAGGAAATGCAGAAGGGCTGCAAGTCCTCCACAGCACCTGGTGGGAGCGCTGGGCACCTAGAGCGGAGGCCCTGGGTGGATCAGAGAAGTCCTGGGAGTCACCCCGGAGACGACTGTAAAGGATATGCAGATGACCTGCAAGTCCTCCACAGCACCAGAAAGGCAGCCGGGTGTAGAGCTGGGCACCTCTCAGCTGAGGAAAAGGCTTACCAGGGGTTAGGCCAAAGCCAGCATTCCTCCCCGTGAGGGTCGCCTAATCCTAGCCAAAAAGCACCTGGAAACTCTGGCACCTGGAGCGAGGGCCCTAGAAAGATCGGGGTGGATTTGGGAGTCACCCCGGATACAGCTGTGAGGAAATGCAGAATGGCTGCAAGTCGTCCACAGCACCTGGTGGGAGCGCTGGGCACCTAGAGCGGAGGCCCTGAGTGGATCGGAGTGGACCTGGGAGTCACCCCGGAGAAGGCTGTAAAGGATATGCAGATGAGCTGCAAGTCCTCTACAGACTTATTTTCCAGGTGTCAATGGCTGTGAAATTAAGTGTATCTTTGCTTACTGTATTCTATGTAGATATAGAGAATAACAGCAAATTAATTACTCAAAAAGGGAGCACTTTCTAATAGAAAAAAAAGATAGTACCCCTTTTCAAGTGAGCAATCTGCCAAAATTATCAGAACTATAGAAAAGAATAAGTTCCAATCAGTTTTCTATAGAGTAATAAAAAATACATTTTAGGAAATAAAGCATGAATATTTAGTTACACTCATAGTTGTTAGAGTAAACAGGTGAGGAGTATAAAGAAAAAAAATATGAGGAGTTAATGAAAGTCAGACTTAAATTCCACGTGTCACTGGCTGTGAAATTAAGTTTATCTTTGCTTACTGTATTCTAGGTAGATATAGAGAATAACAGCAAATTAATTACTCAAAAAGGGAGCAGTTTTTGATAGAAAAAAAAGATAGTACCCCTTTTCAAGTGAGCAATATGCCAAAATTACCAGAACTATTGAAAAGAATAAGTTCAAATCAGTTTTCTATAGAGTAAACAAAATTAAATTAAAGGAAAAAAAGCATGAACATTTTAGATACACTCATAACTTTGAAAGATATGATGAAAGTGAAGAGAAAATATATAATAACCGTTTGCTTTTATTCTCATGACAGATCTGGGTGGACTAGTTTTCTATAGTGTAAAAAAATTAAATTTTAGGAAATAAAGGATGAATATTTTAGTTACACTCATAGTTGTTAGAGAGGTCAGCAGTATTAAGAAAAATTATATGAGTAGTACCTGAAAGTCAGACAAATTCCTTAAATGATTGTCAGTGAATTTAAGTGTTTCTTTGCTTACTGTATTCTAGGCAGATGTACAGAATAACAGCAAATTAATTACTCAAAAAGGGAGCACTTTCTGATAGAAAAGCAAGATAGTACCCCTTTTCAAGTGAGCAATCTGCCAAAATTATTAGAACTATTGAAAAGAATAAGTTCAAATCAGTTTTCTGTAGAGTAAAAAAATAAATTTTAGGAAATAAAGCATGAATAGTTGTTAGAGTAAACAGGTCAGCAGTACTAAGAAAAAATTATATAAAGAGTTCCTGAAATTCAGACTTCAATTCCTTAAGAGACGGTGAACTTATTTCTTTGCTTACTGTATTTCAGCTAGATTTAGAGAATAACAGCAAATCAGTTACTCAAAAAGGGTGCACTTTCCAATAGAAAAAAAAAGATAGTACCCCTTTTCAAGTGAGCAATCTGCCAAAATTATCAGAACTATTGAAAGAATAAGTTCCAATCAGTTTTCTATAGAGTAAAAAAAATTAAATTTTTGTTAATAAAGCATGAATATTTTAGTTACAGTCATAGTTAGAGTAAACAGGTCAGCAGTATTAAGAAAAAAATATATGAGCACTTAATGAAAGTCAGACTTGGCTGTGAAATTAAGTGTATCTTTGCTTACTGTATTCTACGTAGATATAGGGAATAACAGCAAATAAATTACTCAAAAAGGGAGCACTTTCTGATAGAAAAAAAAAGATTGTACCCCTTTTAAAGTGAGCAATCTGCCAAAATTACTACAACTATTGAAAAGAATAAGTTCAAATCAGTTATCTATAAAGAAAAATTAAATTAAATTAAAGAAAATAAAGCATAAATATTTAGTTACACTCATTGTAGTTAGAGCAAACAGGTCAGCAGTATTAAGAAAAAATTATATGAGTAGTTCCTGAAAGTCAGACTTGAATTCCTTAAATGACTATCAGTGAATTTAAGTGTTTCTTTGCTTACTGTATTCTAGGCAGATGTAGAGAATAACAGCAAATTAATTACTCAAAAAGGGAGCACTTTCTGATAGAAAAGCAAGATAGTACCCCTTTTCAAGTGAGCAATCTGCCAAAAATACGAGAACTATTGAAAAGAATAAGTTAAAATTAGTTTTCTATAGAGTAAAAAAAATAAATTTCAGGAAATAAAGCATGAATACTTAGTTACACTCATAGTTGTTAGAGTAAACAGGTGAGCAGTATAAAGAAAAAAAATATGAGGAGTTAAAGAAAGTCAGACTTATTTTCCTGGTGTCAATGGCTGTGAAATTAAGTGTATCTTAGCTTACTGTATTCTATGTAGATATAGAGAATAACAGCAAATTAATTACTCAAAAAGGGAGCACATTCTGATAGAAATGTAAGATAGTACTCCTTTTCAAGTGATCAATCTGCCAAAATTATAAAATGAAAGTCAGACTTCTTTTCCTGTTGTCAATGGCTGTGAAATTAAGTGTATCTTTGCTTACTGTATTCTATGTAGATATAGAGAATAACAGCAAATTAATTACTCAAAAAGGGAGCACTTTCTAATAGAAAAAAAAGATAGTACCCCTTTTCAAGTGAGCAATCTGCCAAAATTATCAGAACTATAGAAAAGAATAAGTTCCAATCAGTTTTCTATAGAGTAAAAAAAATTAAATTTTAGTTAATAAAGCATGAATATTTTAGCTACAGTCATGGTTAGAGTAAACAGGTCAGCAATATTAAGAAAAAAATATATGAGCACTTAATGAAAGTCAGACTTATTTTCCTGGTGTCACTGGCTGTGAAATTAAGTGTTTCTTTGCTTACTGTATTCTACATGGATAGAGAATAACAGCAAATCAATTACTCAAAAAGGGTGCACTTTCCAATAGAAAAAAAAGATAGTACCCCTTTTCAAGTGAGCAATCTGCCAAAATTATCAGAACTATTGAAAAGAATAAGTTCAAATCAGTTTTCTATAGAGTAAAGAAAATTAATTTAAAGGAAATAAAGCATGAACATTTTAGATACATTCATAACTTTGAAAGATCTAAGGACGGTGTAAGCGGTTGACCCTAAAATGTCTGTGATTGGAATTCTGATGATGGGAATGTAAAATATTTTTATCAGTTTTTCTAATGAAATATCTTGTGGAAGGGATAGCATAGGGATGAACAATTATACATAATTTTTACCTGGGTGAGTGAGTGAAAAAAGTACTAAGATTAGAGATACACTGAATTTTAAAGAGCTGCAAGTCCTCCACAGCACCTGAAAGGCAGCCGGTGGTAGATCTGGGCACCTCTCAGCTGAGGAAAAGGCTTACCAGGGGTTAGGCCGAAGCCAGCATTCCTCCCCCTGAGGGTCGCCTAATCCTAGCCAAAAAGCACCTGGAAACTCTGGCACCTGGAGCGAGGGCCCTAGGAAGATCGGGGTGGATTTGGGAGTCACCCCGGATACAGCTGTGAGGAAATGCAGAAGGGCTGCATGTCCTCCACAGCACCTGGTGGGAGCACTGGGCACCTAGAGCGGAGGCCCTGAGTGGATCGGAGTGGACCTGGGAGTCACCCCGGAGAAGGCTGTAAAGGATATGCAGATGAGCTGCAAGTCCTCCACAGACTTATTTTCAAGGTGTCAATGGCTGTGAAATTAAGTGTAACTTTGCTTACTGTATTCTATGTAGATCTAGAGAATAACAGCAAATTAATTACTCAAAAAGGGAGCACTTTCTGATAGACAGGAAAGATAGTACCCCTTTTCAAGTGAGCAATCTGCCAAAATTATCAGAACTATTGAAAAGAATAAGTTCAAATCAGTTTTCTATAGAGTAAACAAAATTAAATTAAAGGAAAAAAAGCATGAACATTTTAGATACACTCATAACTTTGAAAGATATGATGAAAGTGAAGAGAAAATATATAATAACCGTTTGCTTTTATTCTCATGACAGATCTGGGTGGACTAGTTTTCTATAGTGTAAAAAAATTAAATTTTAGGAAATAAAGGATGAATATTTTAGTTACACTCATAGTTGTTAGAGAGGTCAGCAGTATTAAGAAAAATTATATGAGTAGTACCTGAAAGTCAGACTTAAATTCCTTAAATGATTGTCAGTGAATTTAAGTGTTTCTTTGCTTACTGTATTCTAGGCAGATGTAGAGAATAACAGCAAATTAATTACTCAAAAAGGGAGCACTTTCTGATAGAAAAGCAAGATAGTACCCTTTTTCAAGTGAGCAATCTGCCAAAATTATTAGAACTATTGAAAAGAATAAGTTCAAATCGGTTTTCTATAGAGTAAAAAAATAAATTTTAGGAAATAAAGCATGAATAGCTGTTAGAGTAAACAGGTCAGCAGTACTAAGAAAAATTATATAAAGAATTCCTGTAATTCAGACTTCAATTCCTTAAGAGTTTGTGAACTTGTTTCTTTGCTTACTGTATTCTAGGCAGATGTAGAGAATAACAGCAAATTAATTACTCAAAAAGGGAGCACTTTCTGATAGAAAAGCAAGATAGTACCCTTTTTCAAGTGAGCAATCTGCCAAAATTATTAGAACTATTGAAAAGAATAAGTTCAAATCAGTTTTCTATAAAGAAAAATTAATTTAAAGAAAATAAAGCATGAACATTTTAGTTTCTCATAACTTTGAAAGATATGATGAAAATGATGAGAAAATATGTAAGCTAGATAAACACATACATAGATACAGCTATTTCAACATATAACCAAATCAGAAATTCATTCTCTATATACCATGTTGCAGTCTTTAAATGATACACCCACAAAGGAGGAACTTTCTGGAATTCACAGAAAGATTGTACCTCTTTGTCAGGTTAACCGTGTGCTCTTATTCTCAAGACAGACTTCACAAACAAAAAACTAAGGTGGCCGGTTATCTAAAATGAGAAATATCAAGCAAACTAAATTTGTTCAAGTCCTCCACAGCACCTGGAGGGATAGCTGGGCACCTAGGGCGGAGGCCCTGAGTGGATCGGGGTGGACCTGGGCATCACCCCGGATATAGCTGTGAGGAAATGCAGAAGGGCTGCTAGTCCTCCACAGTGCCTGGTGGGAGCACTGGGCACCTAGAGCAGAGGCCCTGAGTGGATCGGAGTGGACCTGGGAGTCATCCCGGAGAAGGCTGTAAAGGATATGCAGATGAGCTGCAAGTCCTCCACAGACTTATTTTCCAGGTGTCAATGGCTGTGAAATTAAGTGTATCTTTGCTTACTGTATTCTATGTAGATATAGAGAATAACAGCAAATTAATTACTCAAAAAGGGAGCACTTTCTAATAGAAAAAAAAGTACCCCTTTTCAAGTGAGCAATCTGCCAAAATTATTAGAACTATTGAAAAGAATAAGTTCAAATCAGTTTTCTGTAGAGTAAAAAATAAATTTTAGGAAATAAAGCATGAATAGTTGTTAGAGTAAACAGGTCAGCAGTACTAAGAAAAAATTATATAAAGAGTTCCTGAAATTCAGACTTCAATTCCTTAAGAGACGGTGAACTTATTTCTTTGCTTACTGTATTTCAGCTAGATTTAGAGAATAACAGCAAATCAGTTACTCAAAAAGGGTGCACTTTCCAATAGAAAAAAAAAGATAGTACCCCTTTTCAAGTGAGCAATCTGCCAAAATTATCAGAACTATTGAAAAGAATAAGTTCAAATCAGTTATTTATAGAGCAAAGAAAATTAATTTAAAAGAAATAAAGCATGAACATTTTAGTCACACTCATAACTTTGAAAGATCTGAGGACGGTGTTAGCGGTTGTCCCTATAAATGTCTGTGATTGGAATTCTGATAAAGGGAATGTAAAATATTTTTATCAGTTTTTCTAATGAATTATCTTGTGGAAGGGATAGCATAGGGATGAACAATTATACATTATTGTTACCTGGGTGAGTTAGTGCAAAAAAGTACTAAGATTAGAGATAGACTGAATTTTAAGAGCTATTGTATTAGGTAAATGGTAGGGTTTTCCTTCTTTTCATTTATTAAAGCTTAGTGTAGTAGGTATTCAGGTTCTGGGTTCCTGCTTCCAGGCAAAAATTTAAAAAACTACTGAGGTGGTGGAACAAAACAGGAGGAGCGACGCCAGAATAACAAGTGCACCAATGTCAAGAAAGACCAAAGGTTTTGCATGCAAGAAAGTTCAGCAAAATACCGCTAAGTACACGCATCACAGTCTACAACTGTTCAGGGACACTACATTTAGAATTATATATTTACCTGGAAATTGATGCGTTTGCTCATTTTACTGTAATCTAGGCAGATGTAGAGAATAACAGCAAATTAATCACTCAAAAAGGGAGCACTTTCTGATAGAAAAGCAAGATAGTACCCTTTTCAAGTGTGCAATCTGCCAAAATTATTAGAACTATTGAAAAGAATAAGTTCAAATCAGTTTTCTCTAAAGAAAAATTAATTTAAATTAAAGAAAATTAAGCATGAACATTTCAGTTTCTCACAACTTTGAAAGATATGATGAAAATGATGAGAAAATATGTAAGCTAGATAAATACATACATAGATACAGATATTTCAACATATAACCAAATCAAAAATTCATTCTCAATATATACCATGTTGCAGTCTTTAAATGATACACCCACAAAGGAGGCACTTTCTGGAATTCACAGAAAGAGTATACCTCTTTGTCAGGTTAACCGTGTGCTCTTATTCTCAAGACAGACTTCACAAACAAAAAACTAAGGTGGCCGGTTATCTAAAATGAGAAATATCAAGAAAACTAAATTTGTTCAAGTCCTCCACAGCACCTGGTGGGAGAGCTGGGCACATAGGGCGGAGGCCCTGAGTTGATAGGAGTGGACCTGGGCATCACCACAGATATAGCTGTGAGGAAATGCAGAAGGGCTGCTAGTCCTCCATAGTACCTGATGGGAGCACTAGGCACCTAGATCAGAGGCCCTGAGTGGATCAGAGTGGACCTGGGAGTCATCCCGGAGAAGGCTGTAAAGGATATGCAGATGAGCTGCAAGTCCTCCACAGCACCTGAAAGGCAGCCGGTGGTAGAGCTGGGCACCTCTCAGCTGAGGAAAAGGCTTACCAGGGGTTAGGCCGAAACCAGCATTCCTCCCCCTGAGGGTCAACTAATCCTAGCCAAAAAGCACCTGGAAACTCTGGCACCTGGAGCGAGGGCCCTAGGAAGATCAGGGTGGACCTGGGAGTCACCCCGGATACAGCCGTGAGGAAATGCAGAAGGGCTGCAAGTCCTCCACAGCACCTGGTGGGAGGAGCGCTGGGCACCTAGAGCGGAGGCCCTGGGTGGATCGGAGAAGTCCTGGGAGTCACCCCGGAGAAGACTGTAAAGGATATGCAGATGAACTGCAAGTCCTCCACAGCACCAAATAGGCATCCGGGTGTAGAGCTGGGCACCTCTCAGCTGAGGAAAAGGCTTACCAGGGGTTAGGCCAAAGCCAGCATTCCTCCCCCTGAGGGTCGACTAATCCTAGCCAAAAAGCACCTGGAAACTCTGGCACCTGGAGCGAGGGCCCTAGAAAGATCAGGGTGGACTGGGAGTCACCCCGGATACAGCTGTGAGGAAGTGCAGAAGGGCTGCAAGTTCTCCACAGCACCTGGTGGGAGCTCTGGGCACCTAGAGCGGAGGCCCTGAGTGGATCGGAGTGGACCTGGGAGTCACCCCGGAGAAGGCTGTAAAGGATATGCAGATGAGCTGCAAGTCCTCCACAGACTTATTTTCCAGGTGTCAATGGCTGTGAAATTAAGTGTATCTTTGCTTACTGTATTCTAGATAGATATAGAGAATAACAACAAATTAGTTACTCAAAAAGGGAGCACTTTCTGATAGAAAAGCAAGATAGTACCCCCTTTCAAGTGAGCAATCTGCCAAAAATTACTACAACTATTGAAAAGAATAAGTTCAAATCAGTTATCTATAAAGAAAAATTAAATTAAAGAAAATAAAGCATGAATATTTAGTTACACTCATAGTTGTTAGAGTAAACAGGTCAGCAGTATTAAGAAAAAAATATATGAGCACTTAATGAAAGTCAGACTTGGCTGTGAAATTAAGTGTATCTTTGCTTAATGTATTCTACGTAGATATAGGGAATAACAGCAAATAAATTACTCAAAAAGGGAGCACTTTCTGATAGAAAAAAAAAGATTGTACCCCTTTTAAAGTGAGCAATCTGCCAAAATTACTACAACTATTGAAAAGAATAAGTTCAAATCAGTTATCTATAAAGAAAAATTAAATTAAATTAAAGAAAATAAAGCATGAATATTTAGTTACACTCATAATAGTTAGAGTAAACAGGTCAGCAGTATTAAGAAAAATTATATGAGTAGTTCCTGAAAGTCAGACTTAAATTCCTTAAATGACTGTCAGTGAATTTATGTGATTCCTTGCTTACTGTATTCTAGGCAGATGTAGAGAATAACAGCAAATTAATTACTCAAAAAGGGTGCACTTTCCAATAGAAAAGAAAGATAGTACCCCTTTTCAAGGTAGATATAGAGAATAACAGCAAATTAATTACTCAAAAAGGGAGCACTTTCTGATAGAAAAGCAAGATAGTACCCCCTTTCAAGTGAGCAATCTGCCAAAATATTAGAACTATTGAAAAGAATAAGTTCAAATCAGTTTTCTATAGAGTAAAAAAAAAAAATTTTAGGAAATAAAGCATGAATATTTAGTTACACTCATAGTTGTTAGAGTAAACAGGTGAGCAGTATAAAGAAAAAAAACATGAGGAGTTAATGAAAGTCAGACTTATTTTCCTGGTGTCACTGGCTGTGAAATTAAGTGTTTCTTTGCTTACTGTATTCTAGGTAGATACAGAGAATAACAACAAATTAATTACTCAAAAGGGAGCACTTTCTGATAGAAAAGCAAGATAGTACCCCTTTTCAAGTGAGCAATCTGCCAAAATTATTAGAAATATTGAAAAGAAGAAGTTCAAATCAGTTTTCTATAAAGATAAATTAATTTAAATTAAAGAAAATAAAGCATGAACATTTTAGTTACTCATAACTTTGAAAGATATGATGAAAATGATGAGAAAATATATAAGCTAGATAAATACATACATAGATACAGCTATTTCAACATATAACCAAATCACAAATTCATTCTCTATATACCATGTTGCAGTCTTTAAATGATACACCCACAAAGGAGGCACTTTCTGGAATACACAGAAAGAGTGTACCTCTTTGTCAGGTTAGCCGTGTGCTCTTATTCTCAAAACAGACTTTACAAACAAAAAACTAAGGTGGCCGGTCATCTAAAATGAGAAATATCAAGCAAACTAAATTTGTTCAAGTCCTCCACAGCACCTGGTGGGAGAGCTGGGCAACCAGGGCGGAGGACCTGAGTAAATCAGGGTGGACCTGGGCATCACCCGGATATAGCTGTGAGGAAATGCAGAAGGGCTGCTAGTCCTCCACAGCACCTGGTGGGAGGAGCGCTGGGCACCTAGAGCAGAGGCCCTGGGTGGATCGGAGAAGTCCTGGGAGTCACCCCGGAGACGACTGTAAAGGATATGCAGATGACCTGCAAGTCCTCCACAGCACCAGACAGGCAGCCGGGTGTAGAGCTGGGCACCTCTCAGCTGAGGAAAAGGCTTACCAGGGGTTAGGCCGAATCCAGCATTCCTCCCCCAGAGGGTCGACTAATCCTAGCCAAAAAGCACCTGGAAACTCTGGCTCCTGGAGCGAGGGCCCTAGGAAGATGAGGGTGGACCTGAGAGTCACCCCGGATACAGCTGTGAGGAAGTGCAGAAGGGCAGCAAGTCCTCCACAGCACCTGGTGGGAGCGCTGGGCACCTAGAGCGGAGGCCCTGGGTGGATCAGAGAAGTCCTGGGAGTCACCCCGGAGAAGACTGTAAAGGATATGCAGATGACCTGCAAGTCCTCCACAGCACCAGAAAGGCAGCCGTTTGTAGAGCTGGGCACCTCTCAGCTGAGGAAAAGGCTTACCAGGGGTTAGGCCAAAGCCAGCATTCCTCCCCCTGAGGGTCGCCTAATCCTAGCCAAAAAGCACCTGGAAACTCTGGCACCTGGAGCGAGGGCCCTAGGAAGATCGGGGTGGATTTGGGAGTCACCCCGGATACAGCTGTGAGGAAATGCAGAAGGGCTGCAAGTCCTCCACAGCACCTGGTGGGAGCGCTGGGCAACTAGAGTGGAGGCCCTGAGTGGATCGGAGTGGACCTGGGAGTCACCCCGGAGAAGGCTGTAAAGGATATGCAGATGAGCAGCAAGTCCTCCACAGACTTATTTTCCAGGTGTCAATGGCTGTGAAATTAAGTGTATCTTTGCTTACTGTATTCTATGTAGATATAGAGAATAACAGCAAATTAATTACTCAAAAAGGGAGCACTTTCTAATAGAAAAAAAAGATAGTACCCCTTTTCAAGTGAGCAATCTGCCAAAATTATTAGAACTATTGAAAAGAATAAGTTCAAATCAGTTTTCTATAGAGTAAAAAAATAAATTTTAGGAAAAAAAGCATGAATAGTTGTTAGAGTAAACAGGTCAGCAGTACTAAGAAAAAATTATATAAAGAGTTCCTGAAATTCAGACTTCAATTCCTTAAGAGACGGTGAACTTGTTTCTTTGCTTACTGTATTTCAGCTAGATATAGAGAATAACAGCAAATTAATTACTCAAAAAGAGAGCACTTTCTGATAGAAAAAAAAGATTGTACCCCTTTTCAAGTGAGCAATCTGCCAAAATTTTCAGAACTATTGAAAAGAAAAAGTTCAAATCAGTTATCTATAGAGCAAAGAAAATTAATTTAAAAGAAATAAAGCATGAACATTTTAGTCACACTCATAACTTTGAAAGATCTGAGGACGGTGTAAGCAGTTGTCCCTATAAATGTATGTGATTGGAATTCTGATAAAGGGAATGTAAAATATTTTTATCAGTTTTTTAATGAATTATCTTGTGGAAGGGATAGCATAGGGATGAACAATTATACATTATTGTTACCTGGGTGAGTTAGTGCAAAAAAGTACTAAGATTAGAGATAGACTGAATTTTAAGAGCTGTTGTATTAGGTAAATGGTAGGGTTTTCCTTCTTTTCATTTATTAAAGCTTAGTGTAGTAGGTATTCAGGTTCTGGGTTCCTGCTTCCTGGCAAAAATTTAAAAAACTACTGAGGTGGTTGAACAAAACAGGAGGAGCGACACCAGAATAACAAGTGCACCAATGTCAAGAAAGACCAAAGGTTTTGCATGCAAGAAAGTTCAGCAAAATACAGCTAAGTACACGCATCACAGTCTACAACTGTTCAGGGACACTACATTTAGAATTATATATTTACCTGGAAATTGATGCGTTTGCTCATTTTAAAGTGGGGAAGTTTGATCCCTGAAAAAGAAAAGTGACACAAAGAATCAATTCTTTGATGGGATTATTCGTTGAAATAAATTCTAAGTAACAACATAATTAAGCAGCATTTATACTTATCTGATAGATTTTGATGAAGGCTTGGATAAATGAAGATTAGTAGTTAGAGGTAGACATGTTGTCTACAATTTAAAGGAAAAGTTGCAGTTTACATTTGCTTATTCTTATAATACAATATAAAACTGTTTGCATTTTGGAATTTGTATTTATATATGATTGAACATATAAATATTACGTTTTAAATACAGCTGTTTATTAAAAGAGAAACTATTTATTGCAAGTATTTAAAGAACCCATCTGGTGCAATAAATTATTTCAATTTAATTCATTATTTAGTGTGCAACATTGTTATTATTACAATTCTGAACATCAAGGGAAATTCGACTAACATTCAAAGTTGCACACTCTATAGTTAAAAGAATTTCTAAATTTTTCTGTAAAACTTCACAATGGTGAATGTGGGCGTGGGGAACCCCTGATCCGTGATCGGAACATCCAATCACCCTATTTGCACCTCATCATTTGTAGTAGTTGTACATTACACTCATAGTTGTTAGAATAAACAGATCAGCAGTATTAAGAAAAAATTATATGAGGAGTACCTGAAAGTCAGTCTTAAATTCCTTAAGAGTCTGTCTTTGAATTTAAGTGTTTCTCTGCTTAATATATTCTAGGTAGATCTAGAGAATAACAGCAAATTAATTACTCAAAAAGGGAGCACTTTCTGATAGACAGGAAAGATAGTTCCCCTTTTCAGGTGAGCAATCTGCCCAAATTATCAGAACTATTGAAAAGAATAAGTTCAAATCAGTTTTCTATAGAGTAAACAAAATTAAATTAAAGGAAAAAAAGCATGAACATTTTAGATACACTCATAACTTTGAAAGATATGATGAAAGTGAAGTGAAAATATATAATAACCGTTTGCTTTTATTCTCATGACAGATCTGGGTGGACTAGTTTTCTATAGTGTAAAAAAATTAAATTTTAGGAAATAAAGGATGATTATTTTAGTTACACTCATAGTTGTTAGAGTAAAGAGGTCAGCAGTATTAAGAAAAATTATATGAGTAGTACCTGAAAGTCAGACTTAAATTCATTAAATGATTGTCAGTGTATTTAAGTGTTTCTTTGCTTACTGTATTCTAGGCAGATGCAGAGTAATTACTCAAAAAGGGAGCATTTTCTGATAGAAAAAAAAAGATAGTACCCCTTTTCAAGTGAGCAATCTGCCAAAATTATTAGAACTATTGAAAAGAATAAGTTGATATCAGTTTTCTATAGAGTAAAAAAAATTAAATTTTAGGAAATAAAGCATGAATATTTTAGTTACACTCCTAGTTGTTAGAGTAAACAGGTGAGCAGTATAAAGAAAAAAAATATGAGGAGTTAAAGAAAGTCAGAATTATTTTCCTGGTGTCAATGGCTGTGAAATTAAGAATCCCCGCTTACTATATTCTAGGTAGATAGAGAATAACAGCAAATTAATTACTCAAAAAGAGAGCACTTTCTGATAGAAAAAAAAGATTGTACCCCTTTTCAAGTGAGCAATCTGCCAAATTTATTAGAACTATTGAAAAGAATAAGTTCAAATCAGTTTTCTTTAAAGAAAAATTAAATTAAATTCAAGAAAATAAAGCATGAACATATTAGTTACACTCATACTTGTTAGAGTAAACAGGTCAGCAGTATTAAGAAAAAATGATGAGTAGTTCCTGAAAGTCAGACTTAAATTCCTTAAATGACTGTCAGTGAATTTAAGTGTTTCTTTTCTTACTGTATTCTAGGCAGATGTAGAGAATAACAGCAAATTAATTACTCAAAAAGGGAGCACTTTCTGATAGAAAAGCAAGATAGTACCCTTTTCAAGTGTGCAATCTGCCAAAATTATTAGAACTATTGAAAAGAAGAAGTTCAAATCAGTTTTCTATAGAATAAAAAAAATTAAATTTTACTTAATAAAGCATGAATATTTTAGTTACAGTCATAGTTAGAGTAAACATGTCAGCAGTATTAAGAAAAAAATATATGAGCACTTAATGAAAGTCAGACTTGCCTGTGAAATTAAGTGTATCTTTTCTTACTGTATTCTACGTAGATATAGGGAATAACAGCAAATAAATTACTCAAAAAGGGAGCACTTTCTGATAGAAAAAAAAAAGATTGTACCCCTTTTAAAGTGAGCAATCTTCCAAAATTACTACAACTATTGAAAAGAATAAGTTCAAATCAGTTATCTATAAAGAAAAATTAAATTAAAGAAAATAAAGCATGAATATTTAGTTACACTCATAGTTGATAGAGTAAACAGGTCAGCAGTATTAAGAAAAAAAACATGAGGAGTTAATGAAAGTCAGACTTAAATTCCTTAAATGACTATCAGTGAATTTAAGTGTTTCTTTCCTTACTGTATTCTAGGCAGATGTAGAGAATAACAGCGAATTAATTACTCAAAAAGGGAGCACTTTCTGATAGAAAAGCAAGATAGTACCCTTTTCAAGTGTGCAATCTGCCAAAATTATTAGAACTATTGAAAAGAAGAAGTTCAAATCAGTTTTCTATAAAGAAAAATTAATTTAAATTAAATAAAATAAAGCATGAACATTTTAGTTACTCATAACTTTGAAAGATATGATGAAAATGATGAGAAAATATATAGCTAGATAAATACATACATAGATACAGCTATTTCAACATATAACCAAATCAGAAATTCATTCTCTATATACCATGTTGCAGTCTTTAAATGATACACCCACAAAGGAGGCACTTTCTGGAATTCACAGAAAGAGTGTACCTCTTTATCAGGTTAACCGTGTGCTCTTATTCTCAAGACAGACTTCACAAACAAAAAACTAAGGTGGGCGGTTATCTAAAATGAGAAATATCAAGCAAACTAAATTTGTTCAAGTCCTCCACAGCACATGGTGGGAGAGCTGGGCACCTAGGGCGGAGGCCCTGAGTGGATCGGGATGGACCTGGGCATCACCCCGGATATAGCTGTGAGGAAATGCAGAAGGGCTGCTAGTCCTCTACCGTACCTGGTGGAAGCACTGGGCACCTAGAGCAGAGGCCCTGAGTGGATTGGAGTGGACCTGGGAGACACCCCAGAGAAGGCTGTAAAGGATATGCAGATGAGCTGCAAGTCCTCCACAGCACGTGAAAGGCAGCCGGTGGTAGAGCTGGGCACCTCTCAGCTGAGGAAAAGGCTTACCAGGGTTTAGGCCGAAGCCAGCATTCCTCCCCCTGAGGGTCACCTAATCCTAGCCAAAAAGCACCTGGAAACTCTGGCACCTGGAGCGAGGGCCCTAGGAAGATCAGGGTGGACCTGGGAGTCACCCCGGATACAGCTGTGAGGAAATGCAGAAGAGCTGCAAGTCCTCCACAGCACCTGGTGGGAGCGCTGGACACCTAGAGCGGAGGCCCTGGGTGGATCGGAGAGGTCCTGGGAGTCACCCCGGAGAAGACTGTAAAGGATATGCAGATGAGCTGCAAGTCCTCCACAGACTTATTTTCCACGTGTCACTGGCTGTGAAATAAAGTTTATCTTTGCTTACTGTATTCTAGGTAGATGTAGAGAATAACAGCAAATTAATTACACAAAAATGGAGAACTTTCTGATAGAAATGTAAGATAGTACTCCTTTTCAAGTGATCAATCTGCCAAAATTATGAAATGAAAGTCAGACTTCTTTTCCTGGTGTCAATGGCTGTGAAATTAAGTGTATCTTTGCTTACTGTATTCTAGGTAGATATAGAGAATAACAGCAAATTAATTACTCAAAAAGGGGGCACTTTCTGATAGAAAAGCAAGATAGTACCCCTTTTCAAGTGAGCAATCTGCGAAAAATAAGAGAACTATTGAAAAGAATGTTAAAATTAGTTTTCTATAGAGTGAAAAAAATAAATTTTAGGAAATAAAGCATGAATATTTAGTTACACTCCTAGTTGTTAGAGAAAACAGGTGAGCAGTATAAAGAAAAAATATATGAGGAGTTAAAGAAAGTCAGACGACTTTTCCTGGTGTCAATGGCTGTGAAATTAAGTGTATCTTTGCTTACTGTATTCTAGGTAGATATAGAGAATAACAGCAAATTAATTACTCAAAAAGGGAGCAGTTTTTGATAGAAAAAAAAGATAGTACCCCTTTTCAAGTGAGCAATATGCCAAAATTACCAGAACTATTGAAAAGAATCAGTTCAAATCAGTTTTCTATAAAGAAAATTAATTTAAAGGAAATAAAGCATGAACATTTTAGATACATTCACAACTTTGAAAGATCTGAGGACGGTGTAAGCGGTTGACCCTAAAAATGTCTGTGATTGGAATTCTGATAAAGGGAATGTAAAATATTTTTATCAGTTTTTCTAATGAAATATCTTGTGGAAGGGATAGCATAGGGATGAACAATTATACATTATTTTTACATGGGTGAGTTACTGAAAAAGGTACTAAGATTAGAGATAGACTGAATTTTAAAGAACTATTGTATTAGCTAAATGGTAAGGTCACCCCGGAGAAGGCTGTAAAGGATATGCAGAAGAGCTGCAAGGCCTCCACAGCACCTGAAAGGCTGCCGGTGGTACAGCTGGGCACCTCTAAGCTGAGGAAAAGGTTTACCAGGGGATAGGCAAAAGCCAGCATTCCTCCCCCTGAGGGTCGCCTGATCCTAGCCAAAATCAACTTGAAACCCTGGCACATGGAGCTCGGGCCCTAAGAAGATCGGGGTGGACATGGTAGTCACCCCGGATACAGCTGTGAGTAAATGCAGAAGGGCTGCAAGTCCTCCACAGCACCTGGTGGGAGTGCTGGCCACCTAGAGCGGAGGCCCTGGGTGGATCGGAGAGGTCCAGGGAGTCACCCCGTAGAAAGCTGTAAAGGATATGCAGATGAGCTGCAAGTCTTCCACAGCACCTGAAAGGCAGCCGGGTGTAGAGCTGGGTACCTCTCAGATGAGGAAAAGTCTTACCAGGGGTTAGGCCGAAGCCAGCATTCCTCCCCCTGAGGGTCGCCTAATCCTAGCCAAAAAGCACCGGGAAACTCTGGCACTTGGAGAGAGGGCCCTAGGAAGATCGGGGTGGACCTGGGAGTCACCCCCGGATACAGCTGTGAGGAGTTAAAGAAAGTCAGAATTATTTTCCTGGTGTCAATGGCTGAGAAATTAAATGTATCTTTGCTTACTGTATTGTATGTAGATATAGAGAACAACAGCAAATTAATTACTCAAAAAGGGAGCACTTTCTGGTAGAAAAGCAGGATAGTACCCCCTTTCAAGTGAGCAATCTGCCAAAAATACGAGAACTATTGAAAATAATGTTAAAATTAGTTTTCTATAGAGTAAAAATAAATAAATTTTAGTTAATAAAGCATGAATATTTTAGTTACAGCCATAGTTAGAGTAAACAGGTCAGCAGTATTAAGAAAAAAATATATGAGCACTTAATGAAAGTCAGACTTGGCTGTGAAATTAAGTGTATCTTTCCTTACTGTATTCTACGTAGATATAGGGAATAACAGCAAATAAATTACTCAAAAAGGGAGCACTTTCTGATAGAAAAAAAAAGATTGTACCCCTTTTAAAGTGAGCAATCTGCCAAAATTACTACAACTATTGAAAAGAATAAGTTCAAATCAGTTATCTATAAAGAAAAATTAAATTAATGAAAATAAAGCATGAATATTTAGTTACACTCATAGTTGTTAGAGTAAACAGGTCAGCTATATTAAGAAAAAATTATATGAGTAGTTCCTGAAAGTCAGACTTAAATTCCTTAAATGACTGTCAGTGAATTTATGTGATTCCTTGCTTACTGTATTCTAGGCAGATGTAGAGAATAACAGCAAATTAAATACTCAAAAAGGGGGCATTTCCAATAGAAAAGAAAGATAGTACCCCTTTTCAAGTGAGCAATCTGCCAAAAATATCAGGACTTTTTAAAAGAATAAGTTCAAATCCGTTTTCTATAGAGTAAAAAAAAATAAATTTTAGTTAATAAAGCATGAATATTTTAGTTACAGTCATAGTTAGAGTAAACAGGTCAACAGTATTAAGAAAAAAATATATGAGCACTTAATGAAAGTCAGACTTGGCTGTGAAATTAAGTGTATCTTTCCTTACTGTATTCTACGTAGATATAGGGAATAACAGCAAATAAATTACTCAAAAAGGGAGCACTTTCTGATAGAAAAAAAAAGATTGTACCCCTTTTAAAGTGAGCAATCTGCCAAAATTACTACAACTATTGAAAAGAATAAGTTCAAATCAGTTATCTATAAAGAAAAATTAAATTAAAGAAAATAAAGCATGAATATTTAGTTACACTCATAGTTGTTAGAGTAAACAGGTCAGCAGTATTAAGAAAAAAATATATGAGCAGTTAATGAAAGTCAGACGTCTTTTCCTGCTGTCACTGGCTGTGAAATTAAGTGTATCTTTGCTTACTTTATTCTAGGTAGATATAGAGAATAACAGCAAATTAATTACTCAAAAAGGGGGCACTTTCTGATAGAAAAGCAAGATAGTACCCCTTTTCAAGTGAGCAATCTGCGAAAAATAAGAGAACTATTGAAAAGTATAAGTTCAAATCAGTTTTCTATAGAGTAAAAAAAATAAATTTTAGGAAATAAAGCATGAATATTTAGTTACACTCATAGTTGTTAGAGTAAACAGGTGAGCAGTATAAAGAAAAAAAACATGAGGAGTTAATGAAAGTCAGACTTATTTTCCTGGTGTCACTGGCTGTGAAATTAAGTGTTTCTTTGCTTACTGTATTCTACGTGGATAGAGAATAACAGCAAATTAATTACTCAAAAAGGGGGCACTTTCTGATAGAAAAGCAAGATAGTACCCCGTTTCAAGTGAGCAATCTGCCAAAAATATTAGAACTATTGAAAAGAATAAGTTCAGATCAGTTTTCTATAGAGTAAAAATAAATAAATATTAGGAAATAAAGCATGAATATTTAGTTACACTCATAGTTATTAGAGTAAACAGGTCAGCAGTATTAAGAAAAAAATATATGAGCAGTTAATGAAAGTCAGACTTATTTTCCTGGTGTCACTGGCTGTGAAATTAAGTGTTTCTTTGCTTACTGTATTCTAGGTAGATATAGAGAATAACAGCAAATTAATTACTCAAAAAGGGAGCACTTTCTGATAGAAAAGCAAGATAGTACCCCTTTTCAAGTGAGCAATCTGCCAAAAATACGAGAACTATTGAAAAGAATGTTAAAATTAGTTTTCTATAGAGCAAAAAAAATAAATTTTAGGAAATAAAGCATGAATATTTTAGTTACACTCATAAATGTTAGAGTAAACAGGTCAGCAGTATTAAAAAAAAATATATGATGAGTTAATGAAAGTCAGACGTCTTTTCCTGTTGTGAATGACTGTGAAATTAAGTGTATCTTTGCTTACTGTATTCTAGATAAATATAGAGAATAACAGCAAATTAATTACTCAAATAAGGAGCACTTTCTGATAGAAAAGCAAGATAGTACCTCTTTCAAGTGAGCAATCTGCCAAAATTATCAGAACTATTGAAAAGAATAAGTTCCAATCAGTTTTCTATAGAATAAAAAAAATTAAATTTTAGTTAATAAAGCATGAATATTTTAGTTACAGTCATAGTTAGAGTAAACATGTCAGCAGTATTAAGAAAAAAATATATGACCACATAATGAAAGTCAGACTTGCCTGTGAAATTAAGTGAATCTTTTCTTACTGTATTCTACGTAGATATAGGGAATAACAGCAAATAAATTACTCAAAAAGGGAGCACTTTCTGATAGAAAAAAAAAAAGATTGTACCACTTTTAAAGTGAGCAATCTGCCAAAGTTACTACAACTATTGAAAAGAATAAGTTCAAATCAGTTATCTATAAAGAAAAACTAAATTAAATTAAAGAAAATAAAGCATGAATATTTAGTTACACTCATTGTAGTTAGAGTAAACAGGTCAGCAGTATTAAGAAAAAATTATATGAGTAGTTCCTGAAAGTCAGACTTAAATTCCTTAAGTGACTGTCAGTGAATTTGTGATTCCTTGCTTACTGTATTCTAGGCAGATGTAGAGAATAACAGCAAATTAATTACTCAAAAAGGGTGCACTTTCCAATAGAAAAGCAAGATAGTACCCCTTTTCAAGTGAGCAATCTGTCAAAAATATTAGAACTATTGAAAATAATAAGTTCAAATCAGTTTTCTATAGAGTAAAAAAAAATAAATTTTATGAAATAAAGCATGAATATTTAGTTACACTCATAATTGTTAGAGTAAACAGGTCAGCAGTATTAAGAAAGAAATATATGAGCAGTTAATGAAAGTCAGACTTATTTTCCTGGTGTCACTGGCTGTGAAATTCAGTGTTTCCTTGCTTACTGTATTCTAGGTATATATAGAGAATAACAGCAAATTAATTACTCAAAAAGGGAGCACTTTCTGATAGAAAAGCAAGATAGTACCCCTTTTCAAGTGAGCAATCTGCCAAAATTACTACAACTATTGAAAAGAATAAGTTCAAATCAGTTATCTATAAAGAAAAATTAAATTAAAGAAAATAAAGCATGAATATTTAGTTACACTCATAGTTGTTAGAGTAAACAGGTGAGCAGTATAAAGAAAAAAAACATGAGGAGTTAATGAAAGTCAGACTTATTTTCCTGGTGTCACTGGCTGTGAAATTAAGTGTTTCTTTGCTTACTGTATTCTACGTGGATAGAGAATAACAGCAAATTAATTACTCAAAAAGGGTGCACTTTCCAATAGAAAAGAAAGATAGTACCCCTTTTCAAGTGAGCAATCTGCCAAAAATATTAGAACTATTGAAAAGAATAAGTTCAAATCAGTTTTCTATAGAGTAAAAAAAATAAATTTGACGAAATAAATCATGAATATTTAGTTACACTCATAATTGTTAGAGTAAACAGGTCAGCAGTATTAAGAAAGAAATATATGAGCAGTTAATGAAAGTCAGACTTATTTTCCTGGTGTCAATGGCTGTGAAATTCAGTGTTTCTTTGCTTACTGTATTCTAGGTAGATATAGAGAATAACTGCAAATTAATTACTCAAAAAGGGGGCACTTTCTGATAGAAAAGCAAGATAGTACCCCCTTTCAAGTGAGCAATCTGCCAAAAATATTAGAACTATTGAAAAGAATAAGTTCAAATCAGTTTTCTATAGAGTAAAAAAAATAAATTTTAGGAAATAAAGCATGAATATTTAGTTACACTCATAGTTGTTAGAGTAAACAGGTGAGCAGTATAAAGAAAAAAAACATGAGGAGTTAATGAAAGTCAGACTTATTTTCCTGGTGTCACTGGCTGTGAAATTAAGTGTTTCTTTGCTTACTGTATTCTACGTGGATAGAGAATAACAGCAAATTAATTACTCAAAAAGGGGGCACTTTCTGATAGAAAAGCAAGATAGTACCCCTTTTCAAGTGAGCAATCTGCCAAAATTACTACAACTATTGTAAAGAATAAGTTCAAATCAGTTATCTATAAAGAAAAATTAAATTAAATTAAAGAAAATAAAGCATGAATATTTAGTTACACTCATAGTAGTTAGGGTAAACAGGTCAGCAGTATTAAGAAAAAATTATATGAGTAGTTCCTGAAAGTCAGACTTAAATTCCTTAAATGACTGTCAGTGAATTTATGTGATTTCTTGCTTACTGTATTCTAGGCAGATGTAGAGAATAACAGCAAATTAATTACTCAAAAAGGGGGCACTTTCTGATAGAAAAGCAAGATAGTACCCCCTTTCAAGTGAGCAATCTGCCAAAAATATTAGAACTATTGAAAAGAATAAGTTCAAATCAGTTTTCCATAGAGTAAAAAAAATAAATTTTAGGAATTAAAGCATGAATATTTAGTTACACTCATAGTTGTTAGAGTAAACAGGTGAGCAGTATAAATAAAAAAAACATGAGGAGTTAAAGAAAGTCAGACTTATTTTCCTGGTGTCACTAGCTGTGAAATTAAGTGTATCTTTGCTAATTGTATTCTACGTAGATAGAGAATAAAGCAAATTAATTACTCAAAAAGGGGGCACTTTCTGATAGAAAAGCTAGATAGTACCCCTTTTCAAGTGAGCAATCTGCCAAAATTATCAGAACTATTGAAAAGAATAAGTTCCAATCATTTTTGTATAGAATAAAAAAAATTAAATTTTAGTTAATAAAGCATGAATATTTTAGTCACAGTCATAGTTAGAGTAAACATGTCAGCAGTATTAAGAAAAAAATATATGACCACATAATGAAAGTCAGACTTGCCTGTGAAATTAAGTGTATCTTTTCTTACTGTATTCTACGTAGATATAGGGAATAACAGCAAATAAATTACTCAAAAAGGGAGCACTTTCTGATAGAAAAAAAAAAGATTGTACCCCTTTTCAAGTGAGCAATCTGCCAAAATTACTACAACTATTGAAAAGAATAAGTTCAAATCAGTTATCTATAAAGAAAAATTAAATTAAAGAAAATAAAGCATGAATATTTAGTTACACTCATAGTTGTTAGAGTAAACAGGTCAGCTATATTTAGAAAAAATTATATGAGTAGTTCCTGAAAGTCAGACTTAAATTCCTTAAATGACTGTCAGTGAATTTATGTGATTCCTTGCTTACTGTATTCTAGGCAGATGTAGAGAATAACAGCAAATTAAATACTCAAAAAGGGTGCACTTTCCAATAGAAAAGAAAGATAGTACCCCTTTTCAAGTGAGCAATCTGCCAAAAATATCAGAACTATTGAAAAGAATAAGTTCAAATCAGTTTTCTATAGAGTAAAAAAAAAAATAAATTTTAGGAAATAAAGCATGAATATTTTATTTACAGTCATAGTTTGAGTAAACAGGTCAGCAGTATTAAGAAAAAAATATATGAGCACTTAATGAAAGTCAGACTTATTTTCCTGGTGTCACTGGCTGTGAAATTAAGTGTTTCTTTGCTTACTGTATTCTAGATAGATATAGAGAATAACAGCAAATTAATAACTCAAAAAGGGAGCACTTTCTGATAGAAAAGCAAGATAGTACCCCTTTTCAAGTGAGCAATCTGCCAAAAATACGAGAACTATTGAAAAGAATAAGTTAAAATTAGTTTTCTATAGAGTAAAAAAAATAAATTTCAGGAAATAAAGCATGAATACTTAGTTACACTCATAGTTGTTAGAGTCAACAGGTCAGCAGTATTAAGAGAGAAATATATGAGCAGTTAATGAAAGTCAGACGTCTTTTCCTGGTGTCACTGGCTGTGAAATTAAGTGTATCTTTGCTTACTGTATTCTACGTAGATAGAGAATAAAGCAAATTAATTTCTCAAAAAGGGGGCACTTTCTGATAGAAAAGCTAGATAGTACCCCTTTTCAAGTGAGCAATCTGCCAAAATTATCAGAACTATTGAAAAGAATAAGTTCCAATCAGTTTTCTATAGGGTAAAAAAAATTAAATTTTAGTTAATAAAGCATGAATATTTTAGTTACAGTCATAGAGTAAACAGGTCAGCAGTATTAAGAAAAAAATATATGAGCACTTAATGAAAGTCAGACTTGGCTGTGAAATTAAGTGTATCTTTTCTTACTGTATTCTACGTAGATATAGGGAATAACAGCAAATAAATTACTCAAAAAGGGAGCACTTTCTGATAGAAAAAAAAATATTGTACCCCTTTTCAAGTGAGCAATCTGCCAAAATTACTACAACTATTGAAAAGAATAAGTTCAAATCAGTTTTCTATAGAGTAAAAAAAATAAATTTGACGAAATAAATCATGAATATTTAGTTACACTCATAATTGTTAGAGTAAACAGGTCAGCAGTATTAAGAAAGAAATATATGAGCAGTTAATGAAAGTCAGACTTATTTTCCTGGTGTCAATGGCTGTGAAATTCAGTGTTTCTTTGCTTACTGTATTCTAGGTAGATATAGAGAATAACTGCAAATTAATTACTCAAAAAGGGGGCACTTTCTGATAGAAAAGCAAGATAGTACCCCCTTTCAAGTGAGCAATCTGCCAAAAATATTAGAACTATTGAAAAGAATAAGTTCAAATCAGTTTTCTATAGAGTAAAAAAAATAAATTTTAGGAAATAAAGCATGAATATTTAGTTACACTCATAGTTGTTAGAGTAAACAGGTGAGCAGTATAAAGAAAAAAAACATGAGGAGTTAATGAAAGTCAGACTTATTTTCCTGGTGTCACTGGCTGTGAAATTAAGTGTTTCTTTGCTTACTGTATTCTACGTGGATAGAGAATAACAGCAAATTAATTACTCAAAAAGGGGGCACTTTCTGATAGAAAAGCAAGATAGTACCCCTTTTCAAGTGAGCAATCTGCCAAAATTACTACAACTATTGTAAAGAATAAGTTCAAATCAGTTATCTATAAAGAAAAATTAAATTAAATTAAAGAAAATAAAGCATGAATATTTAGTTACACTCATAGTAGTTAGGGTAAACAGGTCAGCAGTATTAAGAAAAAATTATATGAGTAGTTCCTGAAAGTCAGACTTAAATTCCTTAAATGACTGTCAGTGAATTTATGTGATTGCTTGCTTACTGTATTCTAGGCAGATGTAGAGAATAACAGCAAATTAAATACTCAAAAAGGGTGCACTTTCCAATAGAAAAGAAAGATAGTACCCCTTTTCAAGTGAGCAATCTGCCAAAAATATCAGAACTATTGAAAAGAATAAGTTCAAATCAGTTTTCTATAGAGTAAAAAAAAAATAAATTTCAGGAAATAAAGCATGAATATTTTAGTTACAGTCATAGTTAGAGTAAACAGGTCAGCAGTATTAAGAAAAAAATATATGAGCACTTAATGAAAGTCAGACTTATTTTCCTGGTGTCACTGGCTGTGAAATTAAGTGTTTCTTTGCTTACTGTATTCTAGATAGATATAGAGAATAACAGCAAATTAATAACTCAAAAAGGGAGCACTTTCTGATAGAAAAGCAAGATAGTACCCCTTTTCAAGTGAGCAATCTGCCAAAAATATTAGAACTATTGAAAAGAATAAGTTCAAATCAGTTATCTATAAAGATAAATAAAATTAAATTAAAGGAAAAAAAGCATGAACATTTTAGATACACTCATAGTTGTTAGAGTTGATGAAAGTGAAGAGAAAATATATAATAACCATTTGCTTTTATTCTCATGACAGATCTGGGTGGACTAGTTTTCTATAGTGTAAAAAAATTAAATTTTAGGAAATAAAGGATGAATATTTTAGTTACACTCATAGTTGTTAAAGAGGTCAGCAGTATTAAGAAAAATTATATGAGTAGTACCTGAAAGTCAGACTTAAATTCCTTAAATGATTGTCAGTGAATTTAAGTGTTTCTTTGCTTACTGTATTCTAGGCAGATGTAGAGAATAACAGCAAATTAATTACTCAAAAAGGGAGCACTTTCTGATAGAAAAGCAAGATAGTACCCTTTTTCAAGTGAGCAATCTGCCAAAATTATTAGAACTATTGAAAAGAATAAGTTCAAATCAGTTTTCTATAGAGTAAAAAAAATAAATTTGACGAAATAAATCATGAATATTTAGTTACACTCATAATTGTTAGAGTAAACAGGTCAGCAGTATTAAGAAAGAAATATATGAGCAGTTAATGAAAGTCAGACTTATTTTCCTGGTGTCACTGGCTGTGAAATTAAGTGTTTCTTTGCTTACTGTATTCTAGCTAGATATAGAGAATAACAGCAAATTAATTACTCAAAAAGGGAGCACTTTCTGATAGAAAAGCAAGATAGTAACCCTTTTCAAGTGAGCAATCTGCCAAAAATACGAGAACTATTGAAAAGAATGTTAAAATTAGTTTTCTATAGAGTGAAAAAAATAAATTTTAGGAAATAAAGCATGAATATTTAGTTACACTCCTAGTTGTTAGAGAAAACAGGTGAGCAGTATAAAGAAAAAATATATGAGGAGTTAAAGAAAGTCAGACGACTTTTACTGGTGTCAATGGCTGTGAAATTAAGTGTATCTTTGCTTACTGTATTCTAGGTAGATATAGAGAATAACAGCAAATTAATTACTCAAAAAGGAAGCACTTTCTGATAGAAAAGCAAGATAGTACCCCTTTTCAAGTGACCAATCTGCCAAAATTTATAGAACTATTAAAAAAATAAGTTCAAATCAGTTTTCTATAGAGTAAAAATAAATAAATTTTAGGAAATAAAGCATGAATACTTAGTTACAATCCTAGTTGTTAGAGTAAACAGGTGAGCAGTATAAAGAAAAAAAATATGAGTTAATGAAAGTCAGACTTATTTTCCTGGTATCAATGGCTGTGAAATTAAGTGTATCTTTGCTTACTGTATTCTACGTAGATAGAGAATAAAGCAAATTAATTACTCAAAAAGGGGGCACTTTCTGATAGAAAAGCTAGATAGTACCCCTTTTCAAGTGAGCAATCTGCCGAAATTATCAGAACTATTGAAAAGAATAAGTTCCAATCAGTTTTCTATAGAGTAAAAAAAATTAAATTTTAGTTAATAAAGCATGACTATTTTAGTTACAGTCATTGTAGTTAGAGTAAACAGGTCAGCAGTATTAAGAAAAAATTATATGAGTAGTTCCTGAAAGTCAGACTTAAATTCCTTAAGTGACTGTCAGTGAATTTATGTGATTCCTTGCTTACTGTATTCTAGGCAGATGTAGAGAAAACAGGTGAGCAGTATAAAGAAAAAATATATGAGGAGTTACAGAAAGTCAGACGACTTTTCCTGGTGTCAATGGCTGTGAAATTAAGTGTATCTTTGCTTACTGTATTCTACGTAGATAGAGAATAAAGCAAATTAATTAATCAAAAAGGGGACACTTTCTGATAGAAAAAAAAAAGATTGTACGCCTTTTCAAGTGAGCAATCTGCCAAAATTACTACAACTATTGAAAAGAATAAGTTCAAATCAGTTATCTATAAAGAAAAACTAAATTAAATTAAAGAAAATAAAGCATGAATATTTAGTTACACTCATTGTAGTTAGAGTAAACAGGTCAGCAGTATTAAGAAAAAATTATATGAGTAGTTCCTGAAAGTCAGACTTAAATTCCTTAAGTGACTGTCAGTGAATTTGTGATTCCTTGCTTACTGTATTCTAGGCAGATGTAGAGAATAACAGCAAATTAATTACTCAAAAAGGGTGCACTTTCCAATAGAAAAGCAAGATAGTACCCCTTTTCAAGTGAGCAATCTGTCAAAAATATTAGAACTATTGAAAATAATAAGTTCAAATCAGTTTTCTATAGAGTAAAAAAAATAAATTTTATGAAATAAAGCATGAATATTTAGTTACACTCATAATTGTTAGAGTAAACAGGTCAGCAGTATTAAGAAAGAAATATATGAGCAGTTAATGAAAGTCAGACTTATTTTCCTGGTGTCACTGGCTGTGAAATTCAGTGTTTCCTTGCTTACTGTATTCTAGGTATATACAGAGAATAACAGCAAATTAATTACTCAAAAAGGGAGCACTTTCTGATAGAAAAGCAAGATAGTACCCCTTTTCAAGTGAGCAATCTGCCAAAATTACTACAACTATTGTAAAGAATAAGTTCCAATCAGTTTTCTATAGGGTAAAAAAAATTAAATTTTAGTTAATAAAGCATGAATATTTTAGTTACAGTCATAGAGTAAACAGGTCAGCAGTATTAAGAAAAAAATATATGAGCACTTAATGAAAGTCAGACTTGGCTGTGAAATTAAGTGTATCTTTTCTTACTGTATTCTACGTAGATATAGGGAATAACAGCAAATAAATTACTCAAAAAGGGAGCACTTTCTGATAGAAAAAAAAAGATTGTACGCCTTTTCAAGTGAGCAATCTGCCAAAATTACTACAACTATTGAAAAGAATAAGTTCAAATCAGTTATCTATAAAGAAAAATTAAATTAAAGAAAATAAAGCATGAATATTTAGTTACACTCATAGTTGTTAGAGTAAACAGGTGAGCAGTATAAAGAAAAAAAACATGAGGAGTTAATGAAAGTCAGACTTATTTTCCTGGTGTCACTGGCTGTGAAATTAAGTGTTTCTTTGCTTACTGTATTCTACGTGGATAGAGAATAACAGCAAATTAATTACTCAAAAAGGGTGCACTTTCCAATAGAAAAGAAAGATAGTACCCCTTTTCAAGTGAGCAATCTGCCAAAAATATTAGAACTATTGAAAAGAATAAGTTCAAATCAGTTTTCTATAGAGTAAAAAAAATAAATTTGACGAAATAAATCATGAATATTTAGTTACACTCATAATTGTTAGAGTAAACAGGTCAGCAGTATTAAGAAAGAAATATATGAGCAGTTAATGAAAGTCAGACTTATTTTCCTGGTGTCAATGGCTGTGAAATTCAGTGTTTCTTTGCTTACTGTATTCTAGGTAGATATAGAGAATAACAGCAAATTAATTACTCAAAAAGGGGGCACTTTCTGATAGAAAAGCAAGATAGTACCCCCTTTCAAGTGAGCAATCTGCCAAAAATATTAGAACTATTGAAAAGAATAAGTTCAAATCAGTTTTCTATAGAGTAAAAAAAATAAATTTTAGGAAATAAAGCATGAATATTTAGTTACACTCATAGTTGTTAGAGTAAACAGGTGAGCAGTATAAAGAAAAAAAACATGAGGAGTTAATGAAAGTCAGACTTATTTTCCTGGTGTCACTGGCTGTGAAATTAAGTGTTTCTTTGCTTACTGTATTCTACGTGGATAGAGAATAACAGCAAATTAATTACTCAAAAAGGGGGCACTTTCTGATAGAAAAGCAAGATAGTACCCCTTTTCAAGTGAGCAATCTGCCAAAATTACTACAACTATTGTAAAGAATAAGTTCAAATCAGTTATCTATAAAGAAAAATTAAATTAAATTAAAGAAAATAAAGCATGAATATTTAGTTACACTCATAGTAGTTAGGGTAAACAGGTCAGCAGTATTAAGAAAAAATTATATGAGTAGTTCCTGAAAGTCAGACTTAAATTCCTTAAATGACTGTCAGTGAATTTATGTGATTTCTTGCTTACTGTATTCTAGGCAGATGTAGAGAATAACAGCAAATTAATTACTCAAAAAGGGGGCACTTTCTGATAGAAAAGCAAGATAGTACCCCCTTTCAAGTGAGCAATCTGCCAAAAATATTAGAACTATTGAAAAGAATAAGTTCAAATCAGTTTTCCATAGAGTAAAAAAAATAAATTTTAGGAATTAAAGCATGAATATTTAGTTACACTCATAGTTGTTAGAGTAAACAGGTGAGCAGTATAAATAAAAAAAACATGAGGAGTTAAAGAAAGTCAGACTTATTTTCCTGGTGTCACTAGCTGTGAAATTAAGTGTATCTTTGCTAATTGTATTCTACGTAGATAGAGAATAAAGCAAATTAATTACTCAAAAAGGGGGCACTTTCTGATAGAAAAGCTAGATAGTACCCCTTTTCAAGTGAGCAATCTGCCAAAATTATCAGAACTATTGAAAAGAATAAGTTCCAATCATTTTTGTATAGAATAAAAAAAATTAAATTTTAGTTAATAAAGCATGAATATTTTAGTCACAGTCATAGTTAGAGTAAACATGTCAGCAGTATTAAGAAAAAAATATATGACCACATAATGAAAGTCAGACTTGCCTGTGAAATTAAGTGTATCTTTTCTTACTGTATTCTACGTAGATATAGGGAATAACAGCAAATAAATTACTCAAAAAGGGAGCACTTTCTGATAGAAAAAAAAAAGATTGTACCCCTTTTCAAGTGAGCAATCTGCCAAAATTACTACAACTATTGAAAAGAATAAGTTCAAATCAGTTATCTATAAAGAAAAATTAAATTAAAGAAAATAAAGCATGAATATTTAGTTACACTCATAGTTGTTAGAGTAAACAGGTCAGCTATATTTAGAAAAAATTATATGAGTAGTTCCTGAAAGTCAGACTTAAATTCCTTAAATGACTGTCAGTGAATTTATGTGATTCCTTGCTTACTGTATTCTAGGCAGATGTAGAGAATAACAGCAAATTAAATACTCAAAAAGGGTGCACTTTCCAATAGAAAAGAAAGATAGTACCCCTTTTCAAGTGAGCAATCTGCCAAAAATATCAGAACTATTGAAAAGAATAAGTTCAAATCAGTTTTCTATAGAGTAAAAAAAAAAATAAATTTTAGGAAATAAAGCATGAATATTTTATTTACAGTCATAGTTTGAGTAAACAGGTCAGCAGTATTAAGAAAAAAATATATGAGCACTAAATGAAAGTCAGACTTATTTTCCTGGTGTCACTGGCTGTGAAATTAAGTGTTTCTTTGCTTACTGTATTCTAGATAGATATAGAGAATAACAGCAAATTAATAACTCAAAAAGGGAGCACTTTCTGATAGAAAAGCAAGATAGTACCCCTTTTCAAGTGAGCAATCTGCCAAAAATACGAGAACTATTGAAAATAATAAGTTAAAATTAGTTTTCTATAGAGTAAAAAAAATAAATTTCAGGAAATAAAGCATGAATACTTAGTTACACTCATAGTTGTTAGAGTCAACAGGTCAGCAGTATTAAGAGAGAAATATATGAGCAGTTAATGAAAGTCA
Source organism: Microcaecilia unicolor (assembly GCF_901765095.1). Lineage (NCBI taxonomy): Eukaryota > Metazoa > Chordata > Amphibia > Gymnophiona > Siphonopidae > Microcaecilia > Microcaecilia unicolor. The sequence continues at coordinate 642,494,813 of NC_044031.1, forward strand.
GACGTCTTTTCCTGGTGTCACTGGCTGTGAAATTAAGTGTATCTTTGCTTACTGTATTCTACGTAGATAGAGAATAAAGCAAATTAATTTCTCAAAAAGGGGGCACTTTCTGATAGAAAAGCTAGATAGTACCCCTTTTCAAGTGAGCAATCTGCCAAAATTATCAGAACTATTGAAAAGAATAAGTTCCAATCAGTTTTCTATAGGGTAAAAAAAATTAAATTTTAGTTAATAAAGCATGAATATTTTAGTTACAGTCATAGAGTAAACAGGTCAGCAGTATTAAGAAAAAAATATATGAGCACTTAATGAAAGTCAGACTTGGCTGTGAAATTAAGTGTATCTTTTCTTACTGTATTCTACGTAGATATAGGGAATAACAGCAAATAAATTACTCAAAAAGGGAGCACTTTCTGATAGAAAAAAAAATATTGTACCCCTTTTCAAGTGAGCAATCTGCCAAAATTACTACAACTATTGAAAAGAATAAGTTCAAATCAGTTTTCTATAGAGTAAAAAAAATAAATTTGACGAAATAAATCATGAATATTTAGTTACACTCATAATTGTTAGAGTAAACAGGTCAGCAGTATTAAGAAAGAAATATATGAGCAGTTAATGAAAGTCAGACTTATTTTCCTGGTGTCAATGGCTGTGAAATTCAGTGTTTCTTTGCTTACTGTATTCTAGGTAGATATAGAGAATAACAGCAAAATAATTACTCAAAAAGGGGGCACTTTCTGATAGAAAAGAAAGATAGTACCCCTTTTCAAGTGAGCAATCTGCCAAAAATATTAGAACTATTGAAAAGAATAAGTTCAAATCAGTTATCTATAAAGATAAATAAAATTAAATTAAAGGAAAAAAAGCATGAACATTTTAGATACACTCATAGTTGTTAGAGTTGATGAAAGTGAAGAGAAAATATATAATAACCATTTGCTTTTATTCTCATGACAGATCTGGGTGGACTAGTTTTCTATAGTGTAAAAAAATTAAATTTTAGGAAATAAAGGATGAATATTTTAGTTACACTCATAGTTGTTAAAGAGGTCAGCAGTATTAAGAAAAATTATATGAGTAGTACCTGAAAGTCAGACTTAAATTCCTTAAATGATTGTCAGTGAATTTAAGTGTTTCTTTGCTTACTGTATTCTAGGCAGATGTAGAGAATAACAGCAAATTAATTACCCAAAAGGGAGCACTTTCTGATAGAAAAGCAAGATAGTACCCTTTTTCAAGTGAGCAATCTGCCAAAATTATTAGAACTATTGAAAAGAATAAGTTCAAATCAGTTTTCTATAGAGTAAAAAAAATAAATTTGACGAAATAAATCATGAATATTTAGTTACACTCATAATTGTTAGAGTAAACAGGTCAGCAGTATTAAGAAAGAAATATATGAGCAGTTAATGAAAGTCAGACTTATTTTCCTGGTGTCAATGGCTGTGAAATTCAGTGTTTCTTTGCTTACTGTATTCTAGGTAGATATAGAGAATAACAGCAAAATAATTACTCAAAAAGGGGGCACTTTCTGATAGAAAAGCAAGATAGTACCCCCTTTCAAGTGAGCAATCTGCCAAAAATATTAGAACTATTGAAAAGAATAAGTTCAAATCAGTTATCTATAAAGAAAAATTAAATTAAAGAAAATAAAGCATGAATATTTAGTTACACTCATAGTTGTTAGAGTAAACAGGTGAGCAGTATAAAGAAAAATACATGAGGAGTTAATGAAAGTCAGACTTATTTTCGTGGTGTCACTGGCTGTGAAATTAAGTGTTTCTTTGCTTACTGTATTCTACGTGGATAGAGAATAACAGCAAATTAATTACTCAAAAAGGGGGCACTTTCTGATAGAAAAGCAAGATAGTACCCCTTTTCAAGTGAGCAATCTGCCAAAATTACTACAACTATTGTAAAGAATAAGTTCAAATCAGTTAGCTATAAAGAAAAATTAAATTAAATTAAAGAAAATAAAGCATGAATATTTAGTTACACTCATAGTAGTTAGGGTAAACAGGTCAGCAGTATTAAGAAAAAATTATATGAGTAGTTCCTGAAAGTCAGACTTAAATTCCTTAAATGACTGTCAGTGAATTTATGTGATTGCTTGCTTACTGTATTCTAGGCAGATGTAGAGAATAACAGCAAATTAATAACTCAAAAAGGGAGCACTTTCTGATAGAAAAGCAAGATAGTACCCCTTTTCAAGTGAGCAATCTGCCAAAAATACGAGAACTATTGAAAAGAATAAGTTAAAATTAGTTTTCTATAGAGTAAAAAAAATAAATTTCAGGAAATAAAGCATGAATACTTAGTTACACTCATAGTTGTTAGAGTAAACAGGTCAGCAGTATTAAGAAAGAAATATATGAGCAGTTAATGAAAGTCAGACGTCTTTTCCTGGTGTCACTGGCTGTGAAATTAAGTGTATCTTTGCTTACTGTATTCTACGTAGATAGAGAATAAAGCAAATTAATTACTCAAAAAGGGGGCACTTTCTGATAGAAAAGCTAGATAGTACCCCTTTTCAAGTGAGCAATCTGCCAAAATTATCAGAACTATTGAAAAGAATAAGTTCCAATCAGTTTTCTATAGGGTAAAAAAAAATAAATTTTAGTTAATAAAGCATGAATATTTTAGTTACAGTCATAGAGTAAACGGGTCAGCAGTATTAAGAAAAAAATATATGAGCACTTAATGAAAGTCAGACGTCTTTTCCTGGTGTCACTGGCTGTGAAATTTAGTGTATCTTTTCTTACTGTATTCTACGTAGATATAGGGAATAACAGCAAATAAATTACTCAAAAAGGGAGCACTTTCTGATAGAAAAAAAAAAAGATTGTACCACTTTTAAAGTGAGCAATCTGCCAAAATTACTACAACTATTGAAAAGAATAAGTTCAAATCAGTTATCTATAAAGAAAAATTAAATTAAAGAAAATAAAGCATGAATATTTAGTTACACTCATAGTTGATAGAGTAAACAGGTCAGCAGTATTAAAAAAAAAAACATGAGGAGTTAATGAAAGTCAGACTTATTTTCCTGGTGTCACTGGCTGTGAAATTAAGTGTTTCTTTGCTTACTGTATTCTACGTGGATAGAGAATAACAGCAAATTAATTACTCAAAAAGGGTGCACTTTCCAATAGAAAAGAAAGATAGTACCCCTTTTCAAGTGAGCAATCTGCCAAAAATATTAGAACTATTGAAAAGAATAAGTTCAAATCAGTTTTCTATAGAGTAAAAAAAATAAATTTGACGAAATAAATCATGAATATTTAGTTACACTCATAATTGTTAGAGTAAACAGGTCAGCAGTATTAAGAAAGAAATATATGAGCAGTTAATGAAAGTCAGACTTATTTTCCTGGTGTCAATGGCTGTGAAATTCAGTGTTTCTTTGCTTACTGTATTCTAGGTAGATATAGAGAATAACAGCAAATTAATTACTCAAAAAGGGGGCACTTTCTGATAGAAAAGCAAGATAGTACCCCCTTTCAAGTGAGCAATCTGCCAAAAATATTAGAACTATTGAAAAGAATAAGTTCAAATCAGTTTTCTATAGAGTAAAAAAAATAAATTTTAGGAAATAAAGCATGAATATTTAGTTACACTCATAGTTGATAGAGTAAACAGGTCAGCAGTATAAAGAAAAAAAACATGAGGAGTTAATGAAAGTCAGACTTATTTTCCTGGTGTCACTGGCTGTGAAATTAAGTGTTTCTTTGCTTACTGTATTCTACGTGGATAGAGAATAACAGCAAATTAATTACTCAAAAAGGGGGCACTTTCTGATAGAAAAGCAAGATAGTACCCCTTTTCAAGTGAGCAATCTGCCAAAAATACGAGAACTATTGAAAAGAATGTTAAAATTAGTTTTCTATAGAATAAAAATAAGTAAATTTTAGGAAATAAAGCATGAATATTTAGTTACACTCCTAGTTGTTAGAGAAAACAGGTGAGCAGTATAAAGAAAAAAAACATGAGTAGTTCCTGAAAGTCAGACTTAAATTCCTTAAATGACTGTCAGTGAATTTATGTGATTCCTTGCTTACTGTATTCTAGGCAGATGTAGAGAATAACAGCAAATTAAATACTCAAAAAGGGTGCACTTTCCAATAGAAAAGAAAGATAGTACCCCTTTTCAAGTGAGCAATCTGCTAAAAATATCAGAACTATTGAAAAGAATAAGTTCAAATCAGTTTTCTATAGAGTAAAAAAATAAATTTTAGGAAATAAAGCATGAATATTTAGTTACACTCATAGTTGTTAGAGTAAACAGGTGAGCAGTATAAAGAAAAAAAATATATGAGCACTTAATGAAAGTCAGACTTATTTTCCTGGTGTCACTGGCTGTGAAATTAAGTGTTTCTTTGCTTACTGTATTCTAGGTAGATATAGAGAATAACAGCAAATTAATTACTCAAAAAGGGAGCACTTTCTGATAGAAAAGCAAGATAGTACCCCCTTTCAAGTGAGCAATCTGCCAAAAATATTAGAACTATTGAAAAGAATAAGTTCAAATCAGTTATCTATAAAGATAAATAAAATTAAATTAAAGGAAAAAAAGAATGAACATTTTAGATACACTCATAACTTTGAAAGATATGATGAAAGTGAAGAGAAAATATATTATAACCATTTGCTTTTATTCTCATGACAGATCTGGGTGGACTAGTTTTCCATAGTGTAAAAAAATCAAATTTTAGGAAATAAAGGATGAATATTTTAGTTACACTCATAGTTGTTAGAGAGGTCAGCAGTATTAAGAAAAATTATATGAGTAGTACCTGAAAGTCAGACTTAAATTCCTTAAATGATTGTCAGTGAATTTAAGTGTTTTGTTTGCTTACTGTATTCTAGGCAGATGTAGAGAATAACAGCAAATTAATTACTCAAAAAGGGAGCACTTTCCATAGAAAAGAAAGATAGTACCCCTTTTCAAGTGAGCAATCTGCCAAAATTATCAGAACTATTGAAAGAATAAGTTCTAATCAGTTTTCTATAGAGTAAAAAAAATTAAATTTTTGTTAATAAAGCATAAATATTTTAGTTACAGTCATAGTTAGAGTAAACAGGTCAGCAGTATTAAGAAAAAAATATATGAGCACTTAATGAAAGTCAGACTTGGCTGTGAAATTAAGTGTATCTTTGCTTACTGTATTCTACGTAGATATAGGGAATAACAGCAAATAAATTACTCAAAAAGGGAGCACTTTCTGATAGAAAAAAAAAGATTGTACCCCTTTTAAAGTGAGCAATCTGCCAAAATTATTACAACTATTGAAAAGAATAAGTTCAAATCAGTTATCTATAAAGAAAAATAAAATTAAATTAAAGAAAATAAAGTATAAATATTTAGTTACACTCATTGTAGTTAGAGTAAACAGGTCAGCAGTATTAAGAAAAAATTATATGAGTAGTTCCTGAAAGTCAGACTTAAATTCCTTAAATGACTGTCAGTGAATTTATGTGATTCCTTGCTTACTGTATTCTAGGCAGATGTAGAGAATAACAGCAAATTAATTACTCAAAAAGGGAGCACTTTCTGATAGAAAAGCAAGATAGTACCCCCTTTCAAGTGAGCAATCTGCCAAAAATATTAGAACTATTGAAAAGAATAAGTTCAAATCAGTTATCTATAAAGAAAAATTAAATTAAATTAAAGAAAATAAAGAATGAATATTTAGTTACACTCATAGTTGTTAGAGTAAACAGGTCAGCAGCAGTGGCGTAGCTACGTGGGGCCTGAGGGGGCCCGGGCCCCCGCAGATTCGCCCCTGGCCCCCTGTCGACGACCCCCCTCCCGCCACCAACCCTCCCCCACCATCGCCGCCAGCCCCGCTACCGCATGATTTACCTTGATTGCTGGCGGGGATGCCCAAACCCCGCCAGCCAAGAGTGTTCTTCAGCACTGGAGTTAGTAAACTCCGGCGCCTTCATTCAAGAAAGTTCGTCTGAAGGATCAGCTGGTTTTGACGCCTTACGTCCTGCACCGTGCATGTAGCCCCGTGCAGGACGTAAATGCGTCAAAACCAGCTGATCCTTCAGACAAACTTCCTTGAATGAAGGCGCCGGAGTTTACTAACTCCAGCGCTGAAGAACACACTTGGCTGGCGGGGTTTGGGCATCCCCGCCAGCAATCAAGGTAAATCATGCGGTAGCGGGGCTGGCGGCGATGGTGGGGGAGGGTTGGTGGCGGGAGGGGGGGGGTAGTTTAAGAGTGTCGGCGTTATCGAGCGGGGGAGGCGGCTTAACAATGCCCCCCCATCTCGGGCTCTGGCCCCCCCTCCTGGCAAGGTCTGGCTACGCCCCTGGTCAGCAGTATTAAGAAAGAAATATATGAGCAGTTAATGAAAGTCAGACTTATTTTCCTGGTGTCACTGGCTGTGAAATTAAGTGTTTCTTTGCTTACTGTATTCTAGGTAGATATAGAGAATAACAGCAAATTAATTACTCAAAAAGGGAGCACTTTCTGATAGAAAAGCAAGATAGTACCCCTTTTCAAGTGAGCAATCTGCCAAAATTATCAGAACTATTGAAAGAATAAGTTCAAATCAGTTTTCTATAGAGTAAAAAAAAATAAATTTTTGTTAATAAAGCATGAATATTTTAGTTACACTCATAGTAGTTAGAGTAAACAGGTCAGCAGTATTAAGAAAAAATTATATGAGTAGTTCCTGAAAGTCAGACTTAAATTCCTTAAATGACTGTCAGTGAATTTATGTGATTCCTTGCTTACTGTATTCTAGGCAGATGTAGAGAATAACAGCAAATTAAATACTCAAAAAGGGTGCACTTTCCAATAGAAAAGAAAGATAGTACCCCTTTTCAAGTGAGCAATCTGCTAAAAATATCAGAACTATTGAAAAGAATAAGTTCAAATCAGTTTTCTATAGAGTAAAAAAAATAAATTTTAGGAAATAAAGCATGAATATTTAGTTACACTCATAGTTGTTAGAGTAAACAGGTGAGCAGTATAAAGAAAAAAAATATATGAGCACTTAATGAAAGTCAGACTTATTTTCCTGGTGTCACTGGCTGTGAAATTAAGTGTTTCTTTGCTTACTGTATTCTAGGTAGATATAGAGAATAACAGCAAATTAATTACTCAAAAAGGGAGCACTTTCTGATAGAAAAGCAAGATAGTACCCCCTTTCAAGTGAGCAATCTGCCAAAAATATTAGAACTATTGAAAAGAATAAGTTCAAATCAGTTATCTATAAAGATAAATTAAATTAAATTAAAGGAAAAAAAGCATGAACATTTTAGATACACTCATAACTTTGAAAGATATGATGAAAGTGAAGAGAAAATATATAATAACCATTTGCTTTTATTCTCATGACAGATCTGGGTGGACTAGTTTTCTATAGTGTAAACAAATTAAATTTTAGGAAATAAAGGATGAATATTTTAGTTACACTCATAGTTGTTAGAGAGGTCAGCAGTATTAAGGAAAATTATATGAGTAGTACCTGAAAGTCAGACTTAAATTCCTTAAATGATTGTCAGTGAATTTAAGTGTTTCTTTGCTTACTGTATTCTAGGCAGATGTAGAGAATAACAGCAAATTAATTACTCAAAAAGGGAGCACTTTCTGATAGAAAAGCAAGATAGTACCCTTTTTCAAGTGAGCAATCTGCCAAAATTATTAGAACTATTGAAAAGAATAAGTTCAAATCAGTTTTCTATAGAGTAAAAAAATAAATTTTAGGAAATAAAGCATGAATAGCTGTTAGAGTAAACAGGTCAGCAGTACTAAGAAAAAATTATATAAAGAATTCCTGTAATTCAGACTTCAATTCCTTAAGAGTTTGTGAACTTGTTTCTTTGCTTACTGTATTTCAGCTACATATAGAGAATAACAGCAAATCAATTACTCAAAAAGGGTGCACTTTCCAATAGAAAAAAAAAGATAGTACCCCTTTTCAAGTGAGCAATCTGCCAAAATTATCAGAACTATTGAAAAGAATAAGTTCAAATCAGTTATCTATAGAGCAAAGAAAATTAATTTAAAAGAAATAAAGCATGAACATTTTAGTCACACTCATAACTTTGAAAGATCTGAGGACGGTGTTAGCGGTTGTCCCTATAAATGTCTGTGAATGGAATTCTGATAAAGGGAATGTAAAATATTTTTATCATTTTTCCTAATGAATTATCTTGTGGAAGGGATAGCATAGGGATGAACAATTATACATTATTGTTACCTGGGTGAGTTAGTGCAAAAAAGTACTAAGATTAGACATAGACAGAATTTTAAGAGCTGTTGTATTAGGTAAATGGTAGGGTTTTCCTTCTTTTCATTTATTAAAGCTTAGTGTAGTAGGTATTCAGGTTCTGGGTTCCTGCTTCCTGGCAAAAATTTAAAAAACTACTGAGGTGGTTGAACAAAACAGGAGGAGCGACACCAGAATAACAAGTGCACCAATGTCAAGAAAGACCAAAGGTTTTGCATGCAAGAAAGTTCAGCAAAATACAGCTAAGTACACGCATCACAGTCTACAACTGTTCAGGGACACTACATTTAGAATTATATATTTACCTGGAAATTGATGCGTTTGCTCATTTTACTGTATTCTAGGCAGATGTAGAGAATAACAGCAAATTAATTACTCAAAAAGGGAGCACTTTCTAATAGAAAAAAAAGATAGTACCCCTTTTCAAGTGAGCAATCTGCCAAAATTATTAGAACTATTGAAAAGAATAAGTTCAATCAGTTTTCTATAAAGAAAAATTAATTTAAATTAAATAAAGCATGAACATTTTAGTTTCTCATAACTTTGAAAGATATGATGAAAATGATGAGAAAATATGTAAGCTAGATAAACACATACATAGATACAGCTATTTCAACATATAACCAAATCAGAAATTCATTCTCTATATACCATGTTGCAGTCTTTGAATGATACACCCACAAAGGAGGCACTTTCTGGAATTCACAGAAAGAGTGTACTTCTTTGTCAGGTTAACCGTGTGCTCTTATTCTCAAGACAGACTTCACAAACAAAAAACTAAGGTGGCCGGTTATCTAAAATGAGAAATATCAAGCAAACTAAATTTGTTCAAGTCCTCCACAGCACCTGGTGGGAGAGCTGGGCACCTAGGGCGGAGGCCCTGAGTGGATCGGGGTGGACCTGGGCATCACCCCGGATATAGCTGTGAGGAAATGCAGAAGGGCTGCTAGTCCTCCACAGTACCTGGTGGGAGCACTGGGCACCTAGAGCAGAGGCCCTGAGTGGATTGGAGTGGACCGGGGAGTCACCCCGGAGAAGGCTGTAAAGGATATGCAGATGAGCTGCAAGTCCTCCACAGCACTTGAAAGGCAGCCGGGTGTAGAGCTGGGCACCTCTCAGCTGAGGAAAAGGCTTACCAGGGGTTAGGCCGAAGCCAGCATTCCTCCCCCTGAGGGTCGACTAATCCTAGCCAAAAACCACCTGGAAACTCTGGCACCTGGAGCGAGGGCCCTAGGAAGATCAGGGTGGACCTGGGAGTCACCCCGGATACAGCTGTGAGGAAATGCAGAACTATTGAAAAGAATAAGTTCAAATCAGTTTTCTATAGAGTAAAAAAAATAAATTTTAGGAAATAAAGCATGAATATTTAGTTACACTCATAGTTGTTAGAGTAAACAGGTGAGCAGTATAAAGAAAAAAAACATGAGGAGTTAATGAAAGTCAGACTTATTTTCCTGGTGTCACTGGCTGTGAAATTAAGTGTTTCTTTGCTTACTGTATTCTACGTGGATAGAGAATAACAGCAAATTAATTACTCAAAAAGGGGGCACTTTCTGATAGAAAAGCAAGATAGTACCCCTTTTCAAGTGAGCAATCTGCCAAAATTACTACAACTATTGTAAAGAATAAGTTCAAATCAGTTATCTATAAAGAAAAATTAAATTAAATTAAAGAAAATAAAGCATGAATATTTAGTTACACTCATAGTAGTTAGGGTAAA